>NC_056726.1:1761673981-1761988981 GCF_019279795.1 Protopterus annectens
GATGAGGTGTGCCACGTAGAAGGATTTCCTGACTACTGTGGCAATGTGGTTATCAAAGGAGAGACTACTGTCCACCTGTGTTCCAAGGTCTCTTATCACACTTTTGGTAGTTCATGAGTTTTTACCAAAAGGGATGACAATGCACTTTTTGGCATTGAGCTTGAGGCCATGACACCAGGCATCTGTCTCAGCGAGGCCCTTTTGTAGGATGTCCACATCTTTTGGAGTTTTGATTATGGCTCCTAGTTTGCAGTCATCTGAAAACTTCATTAGCCAAAGACCTTCTGTGTTGGCCTGTACTTCAGAGAAGTAGATACCAAACAGGAGAGGACCCAGGACTGAACCCTGTGGTACTCCACTTGTCACTGGTCTGTAGTTGGATTTGGAGTCTTCTACTTTCACAGTGTGGGTTCTGTCCGTGAGCCAGTTGGCGACCCATCTTGTGACATAGGGATTTATACCTAGTTTAGTGAGTTTATCTATACTTCCAGAGTGGGAGATGGTATCGAAAGCCTTGGCGAGATCTAGATAGGCTGTGTGAACCACCTTACCCTCATCTATGGCTTTGTTGACTGCTTCAAAGAAGTCTATCAGGTTTAGGAGACATGATCTGCCTTTTACAAACCCAAACTGGGTGGGGTCCTGAGTTTGGAGATTACCAATGTCATTGTTTATAAGTTCCATGATGATACATTCCATAGCCTTGCAGACCAGGCTCATTAGGCTAATGGGGCGGTAGTTGTCGGGGTCTATGCTGGCTCCCCCTTTGTGGAGTGGGATCACTGTGCGCCATTCAGTGGGCACATAGCCTGAGGTGAGGCTATGATTGAACATGGTACATAGGTGGGGTGCCAGTTCATTCTGTAGTTCATGTAGAACACAGCCTGGGATGTCGTCAGGTCCCATGGATGCTGTGTTCTTGGTTTTGGATAGTGTGTTTTTTACCTGTGCAGCCATGATTACAGGAACTTTGCATTCTTCTGGTATAGAGATGGGCCCTTTAGGGGATGGCAGGGGGGTAAAGTTAGCACTGAACCTATCTGCCAGGATGTTGGCAATATCAGTTGGTTCTGTATATTTAGTGCCATTGTGCTGTAACTCAGAGCAGATCTGAGTGTTGCCATTGAGATTCTTAACATAGCTATAGAATGCTTTGTGGTAGTCAGAGTCAGTGGCGATTTTGTTTTCATAACTAGCTTTGGAGGATTTTATAAGGGATCTCAGCTTCTTACTGAGGCTGACCAGAGAATTTCTCCAATCATGTGATTTTACTCTTTTACAACAGTTTCTTTCTTCTGTTGTAGAGTTTGTTTATGGCAGGCGACCACCAGATTGGCTTCCTAGTTTTGGAGGATAGCATCTTGGTTCTGTTAGGGATTGCACGATCCATGAACTCATGTAAGTGCTTATAAAGTGCATTTGTGTAGGATTCAGCAATCATACCTCTATTGTCCGTCAGCATGGGTGTCGTGAAGTTTGCCACTTCTGTCTTAAGAAGCATGAAGTTGGCTTTGGAGAAATTTTTTACTGTGGTTTCCCTAATGGGGGTGGGGGAGGGATGTGGATGTCTAGGGTGATTAGCTTGTGGTCGGATCTGACCAACGGAGGAATTGACCTTTGGTGTGGAGCACCGGTTGCCCATGTTGGTAATAACCAGGTCTAGGATATTGCTGCCCCTGGTGGGGGTATGGATAAGTTGATCCATGGCATTGGAATTTATGAATTCCATAAAACGTTGAGCACAAGAGTTGGTACATGAGTAGTTTTCCCAGTTAATGGTAGGGTAGTTGACATCGCCCATTATTAGGGTGTTAGGTTGTATCCTAATATTTTCCATTGTATTAAGAAATGAGGAGTGGGAATCCTGGGGCATGGTGGGGGTCTGTAGCAAGCTACAATTTGGATTGCGGTCTTGCCCAGAGTTAGTTGCACTTGGATAATCTCGGATGCATTATACTGAGCAACTAGCCTGGAGGTGTGGATATCCTTAATGAATATGGACACGCCTCCGCCTTTAGTGTTTCAGTCCAGGTTAGGTAGCCGAAAGGTGTGGTATGAATTATAGCCTGGTAATGCAGGGGTACTCTCTGGAGCCTTGAACCAGGTCTCTGTCACTGCACAGATGTCAATATTCTCCATTTTAAGGAGTGCCTCGAGTGAGTGCATTTTGAGGTTTAGACTTCTAGCATTGAGTAGCAGTACCCTCAGATTCTTCTTGCCTGTACCTGTTAGGGTGGTGAATTTGTCATTTGAACCTTGCCTAAAAAAAGGCACTATAGGGGTGGCTAGAGCCTTAGCCAGTATCCGGAATCCCAGGGGCGACAGGTGCAGTCCATCTCTGGCAAAGCATCGTGGTTTGTCGATCATGTCATCCCAGGCAGACAGATACTAGATCCCCTTAGAATGACACCAGAAGCTTAGCCAATTGTTGAAGTCAATCATTTTATCCTTGTACTGTGGTATAATTCTGGGTGATGGCAGGATGCTACTCAGGGCTAGGGTCATACCTGCCTGGGCTACAAGATTGGACAGCTCCTCCAGGTCCCTTTTCTTGTAGTCCAAGGAGGTACGTCTCAGGTCATTCACACCAACATGGACAATGACAGAGTCACATTTGTACTTGTTATGGAGTGACCTGAGTGCATGCGTTATGTGGCTGATCCTGACACCTGACAGGCAGTTGACAGTAACTTTCTCCTTGTTTAACCTGGTGAGTGGAACATCAGTGTGCCTGACTATAGAGTCAGGCACTATATATAGACTATATATATATATATATATATATATATATATATATATATATATATATATAAAATCTATATATATATATAGATATACAACCCCAATGAACTGAGTGAACCTGAAGTTGCTGTTTCTTTGAATTCTGGAGCTAACAGCATGTCGTATAATCAGTGAGGTAACACCAGTGACAACAACACTAATGGCTCAATGTCTTCTGTTACTGAATGGCTTGAACAAAACATCACCTGGGGGAACGAAGCAGTGAATGTGGTAAATACTGTCGGTGGTAGCACTCTGGATTCCCAAATTAAACATTTTAGGCAACTTACACTTCAATTTAAGAAACTACAGTTGTAAAACTGCTATCTAAGTGAGTGCCTTAGGCAGGAACATATTCCCAAGGGGCTACAGATGTGGAAATACCCCACCGGCTTGATTAAGGACTCATTATTACATTTGGACTTACTTGCTTTATTTAATAAGCAAGGATGTGAGTTATTAAAACTTTTAATAACTGACAATGTCAAGAAAATGGCTGTTTTAAACAATGATATTTGTAAATTAGACAGTAGTACAAAAATGGATTTGTTGTTTGTGCATAAGTTGAATGAGTACAACTATGTTATTAAGGATGTAGAAAAACAATTGTGGAACTGAAGGGTAGGAAGGACAAAAAACTTACACGTGATAAAGCTGATTATGAAAGGTGGAAAGCCTACCCGGACCCACCTCTCAGCCAACAAAGTAACTATTGGACAGAGGTAGGGTGTGAACACATGGCAAATAATGATGTTGAAACAAATTTTGATACTGATTATGAGAATGACCCTTTAGAGAACCCTCCACCGAGAAGCTCTCAGAGAATAATGAATCAGAGATGGCAAGGCCAGGATGGGCCAAGGCAGAATTTTCATCAGTATCAGAACTCCATGGGGGGGAGGGGGAGAAGGAATCACAACAACTAGTTTTCCAGGAGGAACTGATCCCTAATTAACATGATTTGGATGGGGAGCTTTATTACATCATTTCAAATAGGTTGAATGACTTTAGAATTTATAAATATGAGTCAGACTAATATTGGAACAGAATGGGCTGACCTATTTGAAAAAGGGCTTAATTTTGTTCCAGCAAAAAAGGCAAATGTTGTTGAAACACTTATACAACTCAAAGTTTATTGTAGGAAATTGAACCTTGGATTGTTTTTCAAGGACAATGATACTTTTACATTCAGGGAACAGAATATAAAAAGACCTAGTACCTTTATACCCCTGCACATGCCATGGTGCATATTTTTGAGCTGTGTGAGCTAGACATCAGGAAAATGAATAAGTACCCCAGTGAATTTGAAGTACAGAACCTAACAGTGGATGAGAAAAGCTATTACAGCAAATTATCACTAATAAACAGAATAGGGTGATGAAACCCGACAAGGGTGGGGGCCTGGTAATTATGGATGTGAATGATTACATCAACAAAATGTTGGAGATTTTGTACAGTGATACATATGTAGAGGTCTCTCGCAATTAACTGAATTTAGCCTACCGGAATATTGATTAGGTTTAAAAGACCTGTTATTAAATGGGCAAATCACGGTAGAGGAGTATACCTTTTTGTACAATGCACATCCATGGATCCCTATGATTTTGGGGAGCCTCAAAATTCACAAAAACATTACCAGACTCCCACTACGTCCAATTGTTGATGCTAAGTCATCAAAGACCTTCTGTATAGCAAAATTTATTGATTCCAAAGTGAAGCATGTTTTGGATACAAGGCCCTACTTATTTAAAGATTCTTGGGACTTTTTGACTAAAATAAAGCAGGAACGTTATGATGATGGATTATTGATGGTCACTATTGACATATGGGACTTATTCTCTGTTATACCATACGAACAGGGATTAGAGTGGTTCTCTGACTATTTGTCCCCTACCATGGACTTTGACTATAATACCATAGGTACTTTAAGAACATGTATGGAAATGGTGTTAGAAAACAAGTTTCTGGTCTTTGAGGGACAACTTTTTAGGCAAACCCAAGGGGTGGCAATGGGGGGCCTGCAGCACCCCAGTATTTGCAAATATTGTGCTGTCCCAATGGGAGAATCTTTACATCCTTGGGTTCCTTTACAGAGAATCCTGGGCACTGCACAGATGCTATTTGGATGATATTGTATTGTTCTGGAAGGATGGGATGTAAAAATTGGAAGAATTTTTTGAATATTTAAACAATACAACTACCTTTTTGAAATTTGCTATGGTAGTCGACAAGGATAGATTGAATTATTTAGATGTTACAATCAAAAAGGACTATGATCACAAACTTTTTTTCATCCTTGTTATATAGAAAACCTACTTATTCCAACTCATTGCTGCATTTTAGCAGCTGGCACCCCAACCACCAGAAGAAAGTTCTGGTAAAGGGTCAATACATCAGATTGGCTACGATGATATCTGGCTGGGATGACCTTTTAAGTGACTGTACAGTACTGCAGAGTATGTTGGTTCAGAGAGGTCACCCTGAAGTATTTATTAAGAACATCATGGATGAAGTAAAGTTTAAGAGAAGGGAGGGTGTTTATCACAATTTGTTGAGTATTGACCTCA
Source organism: Protopterus annectens (assembly GCF_019279795.1). NCBI lineage: Eukaryota > Metazoa > Chordata > Ceratodontiformes > Protopteridae > Protopterus > Protopterus annectens. Next base: position 1,761,679,330 of record NC_056726.1, read on the forward strand.
ACTTATTGGAAGGAAGGGACAACAGGACTGAACCTGGGTTTGGAAGAGTGATGGTACTACCATAAAATACTGATTTCTGTGACATTAGAGATATCATTTACAAGCATTTGGGTATTTTTAGTCTGGACCCAGGGACAGCTACTACCTTAGGTATGACACCGAAGATATTTAATAAGAAGGAGGTATCTTTTAAGGGACTATTGGAAAGGACAAACTCCCTGAATGAGACTGGAGGTAGTTACCAATGTGGTAGATGCCCCCAATGCAGATATATGTTGGATACAGAGGGTGTTACTATCAGGAACTTTGGAAAAATTAGACCAAAGAAAAAATATACTGTTACTCTAAAGGGATAGTATATCTTGGGTTGTGCCAGGACTGTGATGGCTTTTATGTCGGGAAAACCACGAGGGCCATCAAACAGAGAATTTACCAACATTGTTATGACTTAGCCAACAAAAATGTAAATAATGCTTTATCCAGGCACATACAAGAATTTCCTGACCATGTTTTTCAAGTTTTCTGTTATAGATCATGTAAATCTGAGACAAACAGAGGGCCCAATAGATGAATACTTGGAATTTATTGAGATAAAATGGCAGGTTAGGTTAAATTCTACAATTGTTCCTGGTTTGAACGATAAAATAACACTTTCCCCCTATTTAAAACTTAAATCCATGTACTTAATATAATAGTTACGTAACTGTTATCTGTATGTAAGGTTACTGTGTTTTATATTGCTAGCTGGTTAACAATTAACCTAGTTTTAAAATTCTGTAGCAGGGGTACGGACCACTGTGCATTAACCAATTATGACTTAGAGTTGTGTATTTATATGATGACACCAAAGTGTTTTAATTCATTCTGAAAAAATCTATGTAAAAGAAAGCGCTAAATAAATTCTTTCATTGGATTATTGCTGCTGTCTTGGAGTTGGTTCACTCATTTCTGCTGTTTCCTGGTTTGTGCTCTTTGGTGTTTTTGGTTTGAAGAATACTACACTCTTCACTCAACTGTTCCATGTGATGGCCATTTAGGAGTCTAGATGAAGAGACAATTGCTCCCTGACTGAACACAGAGTGGGGCACTCAAGTGGGTCTTCAGGCATAGTGAGATAGATTCTCACAGGAATTGCCTCAAAGTCTGATTTTGCAGCCTTCCTCTATCCCTAGGATAGCGTTCATTTTTAGGGGTCTCCACTACCTCAGATGCCTGTATATGAAAATAAATTAAACGAAAAATGTGATCCATCAGACTATACTCCTTGCTAGGGAATAAACTGCTGAGATATGTTCAGGTAGCTCTGTCTTGGTGGCTGCTGCCACAATAATAGAACTCATTGAACTAGAGGGTTCTTGGGCCAGTATTTTCCATTGTCTGTCCTTAGGTGGCTGGAGGATTTCATTGGGCTTTCTTGGGATGGAGTCTCCTACATCAGGCTCTCACATTTTCTTTCAACAGGTATGTCATACAGACAACTGGAAGAACAAGCCAGGAGGTAGAAGGAGCAGATCTAAAAGCCTCAAACACCTCCTAATCTGCAGAAGGAGGATTGGTGGGCATGTACCCCTCTACCTCATAAGCTATAGGATTTCACTAAATCTTGCATCCTCTTTTAGGTACTGTGGAAACCCTTATCCTTAGTTGAGATCAGTGTCCAATAGGGAGTCAGTGTGCCTCATTTTACTTGTATGCTGTCAAGGTAGCTCTGGAGGGAACTTGCCCAAAGCATCTGAAGGCAGATGGTAACCTTATTGGTGGGAATCATCGAGGCAGTGACATCCACTCTGTCCTTGGGATTGATACCAAGGCCGCATTGCTCCCAGTGGAATGGTTTTACTGGGAGAGTTGAAACGTATAGTGCATCTCCCGTTTGCATCAAGGGATGGGTAATGATCCTCTTAAAAAAGAAAAGTCTGTTGCTACTTATATTATGAATGACGCTGTTGTATCTGTATGGACGAATAGTGCACTGCTATCTTTACAAACAGTGCTAGGAATGTGTGAGGACCCTTTATAGGAAGCATAGCAGAGCAGAGATGTTCATCCATAAGACACAAGACTTGGAGGATTTCTATAAGAAATAGATGGATCATCAGGTAAAATGTTAACACGGATGGTGTTACTAAGTAAAATATGCCAGTGCTTTCTTGAAATTCTAGCAATACTTACAATAAAGGACCAGCCAACTGTGCTCAGAACACTGCTTTTAATACAGTTGCTGCCGACATCCAAGTAGAATACATGACAGAGGGTACTCAGAGGAATTATTACCTGTCTGTTTACATAAGTTATTATACTACATTAGTATATATTAAAGAAGGAGTCGAAAGAACTTGTATAGTAGGGATATTCCTAAGAAGGAGATATGTTTTGTGATATGTTCCCTTTACAGATTGGTATCTTGAATATCTTATTATAGAAAGAAAGAAGATTTATTTTTGCTATCAATACTACATATCCTAATGGCATGAATAATTAAGTCAATTCCAAACATTTACTATGAAACTGAATTTTCTACCAGCTTGGTGGACGATGGATTTAGTATCATTATAAACTGAATGTTTGTAGTTACTGTGACTCAAACAAGACGGCAGTATGCTGAGGCACTAGCTCTTTCAAAGTTAGGAAATGAAATTGAGTTTTACTTCTTAGTCAGCTCCAAGCACTATTTACACTTGTTCTATGTTTATAGATAATTTGTTAGTCTGTTCTAATTGGCTACAATAAAACTTCCACATTCTCTGATGCTCAGCAGTACTTCTTGTAGGGTAAGATCACTTTTGTGCTCAGAGGTTAATAGGAAATACTAGGCATTCAATCTGTAGACTATTACAAGCCTAGCCAATAACCATAGGTCAGAATCATACACTGTACCCTACATTTGTGAGGTAAAGACCTTAACCATTTCGCCAACCCCTACCCTCACAGTTGAACTATCTACAACAAGAATGCAAATGGGGGTATTGAACCTACAGACACACACCTTTACACATTACAGCTTACATGCAATACCTGTTGAGGTACCTTTGCAGTTTTTACATAGAGTTATCTGTGAGCTAGTTTGCAACCCACCTAGTGATTTAGGGGTTGATGCCTAGATTAGTGAGTTTTTCTGTGATTCCTGTGTGGGGAATAGTATCAAAGGCCTTGGCCAGATCAACATAGGCTATATGAACTGCCTTGCCTCCACAGCTCTGGTGACTGACTCAAAGGAGCCGACCAGGTTGAGCAGGCATGATCTACCATTCACAAAACCAAAACTGTGTGGAATCCAGAGTTTGGAGATTCCATATATCCTTGTTTATTAGATCCATGATGATGCATTCCATAGCTTTGCATATCAGACTTGTCAGGCTACAATGGAGAATATTTCCAGTCACTACCTTACACACAATGAAACTAGCTGCCAGAAACACAGGAAACTTAACAAACAAAACAATCAGGCGTGGATAACAGTGGCCTCTGTCCGCACTATGCTACCTGACGAGAACACAGAAACCTCACAAAAATGCACAGAAAAGCACAGATAGAGCACTCACAAACAGAAAATACAACTCTCAGTAAGAAAAAGCAGTTTACAGTTAAGTAATTCAGTAAAAATTCAGTTACAGTAATGAAACATTATCTAGCAATGAAAAATACAGTTAAAACAGCATAAAACAGTACACAAATGCAGTGTTGTGTCTTTCGGCTTTTCCCGGTTAGGGGTCGCCACAGCGGAACTCCAGTCCGCTAATGACTGGCAGTAGATTTTTATCTGCCGAGTTGCCAGCCCTGATGCACAACCTTCAACAAAGGTACGCCCATTCACGCATCACTCCACACAGAAGACACTCTAGCTGAGAATTGAACAGGACAACATGAGGCGACAACGCTACCGCAGCACCACCACCGCAGTAGTACACAAATGCAGTGAAACAGTAAAAAAAATCTTTAGAACAGTGCAAAATCTCATATATTAGCTGTATAGCACAATTATAAGTGTTAAGAAGTGCAATTCAATGAAATTAATGCAAGAAATAACTTATTCTGCTCTTGGAGTCTTAAGGAATTCCTGCTTTGTCCCAGTGATGAATCACTACTCCACAGCCTGGCAAAAACAAGCACAGTGCCCTGGAGACACAGGGTTTAAATACCAGAAAAGATGGAAGAATCTAGAAGCTCAAATTACTATCCAGTCCTGCTAGCCCCTGCTCTTTCAATCAATCACTCATGTTAAAGAAAGTCAGGCAATCCTGTTACTCTCAATAACAGAAAGGTCAAGACACTATCAGCAGAAGATGGCTGCCAGAAACACAAGAAACTCAACAAACAAAACAACCAGGCCTGGATAACAGCAGGCCTCTAACCAAACTATGCTACCTGACTAGAACACAGAAACCTAACAATAAATGCACAGAAAAGCACAGATACAGCACTCACAAACAGAAAATACAACTCTCAGTATGAAAAAGCAGTTTACAGTTTAGTAATTCAGTAAAAATGCAATTACAGTAATGAATACTATTACTGTCAACCAGAGAAAAGAGCTGGAAAATAACAGAGATATGTACATGTTTTTTTCTTTTTATTTTATTCATTTACTAACTGGGTAAGCCCATCAAACACAAGTGCCATTTTTTAGGGGTGAATAGGCAGCACTGTCTGGTCAAGTGACTTGCTGAGAATCACACAAGAAAAAAGAGGTGTAAAGAAACAAACCCTGTACCGCTGAAGACATGAAAGAGCTTATTAACAGCTCAAAGCCTTAATTCTTCAAGCAAACTGACAGGCTTAAAGAATATCTCACTTCTCTGTTAGATACAGACTCCTAAGGGGTGAGCTACACCTTGCCTTCAAGGCCTCAAATAATTCAGTTCTGTGTGACCTCCTCACCAAATCTGTAATGCCAGCCACTCAGAAGATCTAAACCTCCAATAAAACATAAACAGAACTTGCTGCTTGGGTATGCATCTCTTTCAAAGAATAACAAAGTATTAGCAAACCGAATGCAGTTACTTATAAAGGTCCAACACTAGGCAGAAAAAGATTACAATGAATAAAACAACAACAAAGAAGATTTTGGTTACTTATAAAATCTGCAGTTAAGCAATGTCAACAAGTATCCCATACAAGTCAGCTTAACTGTGGAAAATAGCTGCAGTTATTTTAAATACACACACACACACACACACACACATATATATATATATATATATATATATATATATATATATATATATATATAGAGGCATATAGATATGTATATAGCTATGTATACACATACATTTCTATCTATAATGCAGAGATAGATATGTATATGTGTGAGACCCTCTTGCAGTATATTAATGTCATTTGGGAAGTCAATGGCAGCACCTAACTTACAGTTATCCACAAACTTGGTCAGCCACAGGCTCTTGGTCTTTGCGTGGACCTCTGAGAAGTAGATGCCAAACAGTAGGGGTCCCAGGACAGATCCCTGGGCAACACCACTAGTGACAGGTCTGCTGTTGGAGGTGGTGGTGTCTATTTTGACCTTGTGGGTCCTATCTGTGAGCCATTTGGCCACCCATCTGATGAGATAGGGATTAACACTAAGTTGTGTTAGGTTTTCAGTGATGCCCGAGCAGGGGATTGTGTCAAAGGCCTTGGCCAGGTCAAGGTAAGCTGTATGTACTGACTTTCCCTCATCTAGGGCCTTGGTGACGGTCTCAAAGAAGTCAACTAGGTTCAATAGGCAAGATCTGAGTGTTTGGAGATTGCCTATGTCCTTGTTTATGAGATCTGTAATAATAAGCTCCATGGCTTTACAGATCAGACTTGTCAAACTAATGTGGAAATAGTTTCCCGGGTCAGTAGTGGCACCACCTTTGTGCAAGGGGATGACAATGGCGGTTCCCCACTCTGCTGGAATGAAGCCTGTAATTAGGCTGTGGTGGAATAGGGTGCTCAGTGGCGAAGCTAGTTCTTGCTGCAGATGGAGCAGAATACAGCCTGGGATATTATCCGGCCTCATGGAAGCTGTGTTCCTTGCTTTGGATAGGGCCTTTAGCACTTGATCTATGGTGATGTGAGGCATGGGAAAGTATCAGGGATGTCGAATGGGCCTTTGGGGAGTGATAAGGGGGGTGAAGTTTGCACTGAATCTATCAGCCAGTAGGTTGGCTAAGTCAGCAGGATCAGTGTAAGTGATACAATTAAGTATTAATTTGGAACAAATTTGGGCTTTGCCATGGAGGTTCCTAATGTAACTGAAGAAGGACTTGTGGTTTCCCTTTGTTTTGGAGGCTAGTTTCAACTCATAATTGGCTTTGGAGTTTCTCACTATTGATCTAATTTGCTTGCTGATTTCTGAAATTCTTAACCACTGCTTCATTCTTGGGAACACATTAAAAACTAAGCCTGATTCATAGAATATACCTACCTTTGACTGCAGTCCTGCCCAACCTCGATTGCCACCACAATGGTGTACTAAGGCATTATCTTCTAGCATATTAAAAGTGCAGAGATGTACAACCAGTTTATAAATCTAACCTTAAATCTTCTGCACTGCCAAATTTATATGGAACTGTTACAGCAGTACATCCTAACATTCTGCAGGTCTGTTCACCTCATTTCTTGGTACATCTGAAATATGTTGCCTGGCTAAGCTATGATGGTTGATGCACTGGTCTTACAGCAGCAGTCTCTGAGTAAGCCTGTCTTTTTAGCCATTACCCATGTTTTCAGTTTCCCTGTCCTTACTGTACAATGCCTGCTATGAGTGGTTTTGCTGTTCCTTTTCAATTAATTGTAACAGGCTGTAAATAAAAAGGGCCTTTTTATATCCTGCCTGCTAACCCAAGATAAACAGACAGGCAAACAAAACAAAAAAACACATCTTACTTTATTTTGAGAATCAGGATTAAGGCCAACAACTTCATAATGTAATGGTCACTTGGTCTCTGGTACATTGCACACAACTGCATGGCTTATAAAGATACAAGTCCTTTATGCCTTCTTGTTCTGTGATAGGTCTTGTAGGAGGGAAAGTTTATTTGTCAAACATTTTAATCCATTCTGATGAAAACAAGCAAGGTTGTATGCTTACTTTCCTCACATGCAGAAGCTGTTAACAAGTATTAGATGTTACGAACAAGTTAATAAACAGGGTAACAAATGCTTATGACTGTTAGTACTGATAAGACTACACCATTTCTATATTCTTAAAAAAAATAAAAGTATTAAACCTTAACAAGGCCACTGCCAGAATGTACACCCAACATTAAGGGTGTCAAAACTGTTTTCACCTTGTAATAAACAAACACCACAAATGTGCAAATCAATCACCTACTCACCTGTCAGGGAGTGTTTGGCAAGGATCTATATTAAATCAGCGAACACTTAAAAAAGCGAATGCTGATTTATCGACCCTATGTAAGCGAATGCTTACAATCCTGGACACTTAGAACAGCGATTTTTTTCCCCAGGAAAAAAAATTGCTGTTCCAAAAAAGAAAAAAAAAAAACACCCCCCACTTAAATATACTAACTTTGAGATCACACAACAGCGGCGAAAATAGCAAAATAACGAAGGCAGCCAAGCGATTTCTTCCCAGGGAAAGAATTTGCTTATATGCCATTTCGGTATTTTGCCATTTCGTTCTTTTAAGTTCGATCAAGATGCATTCGAAAGAATGCGTCTTTGATCATGTAATAGGGAATCGTTTGGCAAGATTTACCAGTGAGTAAAATAAACATATTACAAAAACTGAAAAAGCAAGCCTAGTTCAAATAACTGTAAAGGATTATCTACAGGCATTGCCTAATGTTCAGATTTATCAACCCCTTACAATGATACAATAACTGGCTATGTCTTATCCCATATTATACCCCTAGGGTTTAAATGATTGGCATTTTAACATACTCTGTTACATGCATATGCTGTGTTGATCCTAACTTTCAGATTATTGCTAATTAACATTTCAAGTTGGTTTCTCTTTTTTATGTTGTTCTTTTCTGATGTTATACATACATACACCAATTTTACTACACCCCAGGCCTCCAACAGCCTAAGCAAATATATCACTTTCTTACAATGAATATTTGCAGCTGAATGATTGATTTTCTTGAAATATTTATTATCTTCAGCAGTCAGATATAATCTGTCCTAATAAAAAAAGTCAGGAATCTAATATAAAAATATGTCATTGTTATTTATATAACTCTCTGTACACCTCATTTTATCAGTTTCTATCTGCACTAAAAAAACTTTACTGCATATATTGGTGGTGGGTAAGTTTTTTTTTTTTTTTTTACATGTATGCGTCATTATTTATTTACAGTACTGTTTTTATATATCCTTATATTTCTACTGAGTCTGTTCCTGTTTTTGTATTTGTTTTTGTTTCTACTATAAAAAGTGTTCAACTTTTTACTTTATTTATTTTTTATGATCTTATTTTGATTTTTATTTTTAGTATTTAAATTATTATTAATTTAATCTATCTTCCTTCTGTAAACTGTCATTCTTATGGTACAAGCCTGAGTACTGAAATTTCGAGCAGTGACACCACTTTTCCTCTGTGTTGATCTGTATGACAATAAAGTTTACTTTGACTTTGAAAAAGTGGTTCCAAGTACTCTGGAATGATGCTTGCAACATACAACATATTGTTTTTAATTTTGGCTATCTGCAGTTGTTGACTTGTGATCACATCCTAAGTCAGTCACAGAAAAAAATATTTGTTGACAAATATAGTAACTTATTGACCTGTGTTTTTTTGGGGCAGCATAATCAAATACTTTTGTAAAGTGTTGACATTAGAAGGCATGCTTTGAAAGATGTGTGACACTGTGGAAAGTGTTATTCCACAAACACAAATATTAAAAGTAGTACAGTTCTGAACCTGGGATATTCCCACATATTTTTAATGCCCTACCCGTGGATTTTAATTATATAAATTAGGAGGCTGAGATGGGAGACAGGAGGTTTGTGACTGAGCAAAAGAAGGTGGGTGTTTTATTCTTTTCAGTAGCAGTACATTGAGCCACTATATCCTGGGTTACGGAACAGTAATGTTAAAAGAATGCAAATACAGTGTTCTGACAGGTCACAGTGACAATCTGCTCTACAGTAATACTTTGTTATTGCTAGGAAAAATGCCAACAGCATGATTTTGCAAAACAAATTTGGGCCTGTCACTTGGAACACAAATAAAATGAAATTGACATAGAAAAGTAAAATTAGTTACAAACTGTGTACAACAGGACATTAAATATCATGCATAAACATTTATCTTGGCAAAAACATAAAGACTTATTAGAAAAGTTTTAATGGATTTGTTCAATGCAAATTTTTGTTGTGGACTTGTATATAGTTATATTTGTTTTTAGTTGATTGCTATGTACTGTAAAATTTATATCATAATTTTATATTTGTTTAACATGCAATAAAAGGTAAACAAAAAAGTAAAATTACCCACAGAACCCAAGAGTTCACTGACTTCATCAAAGAAGCACTAGACAATCCTTGATAATGGGCTGCACACACATATCCATCTACAACCCCTTTTCGCATTACTTTTACATTGGGTCACGGTATTACTTCAACACTGACAGCCATTTAGATCCAAGGTTCACACCAGATATATAGCTAGCTAGATATAGATATATGCACGCGCGCGCACACACACACACACACACACACACACACACACACACACACACACACACACGCAAGCACACCCACGCGCGCGCGCGCGCACACACACACACACGCACGCACGCACACCCACGCATGCGCACACACACACACACATTTTGAAAAAAATCAGGAAAATGTATGCATTTCAGGAGGTACTGCATAGCCAGAATGACACATGCACATCTACTACTATGGCAACAGAGTTAATACCCATCTTCTTTTCTTCATTACAGGTGTTGTCACAGACACTTAAAAAGTCCCAGTTTTATTTGTTTCCCATTGTAAACTATTTTTTTCTGTGTAATAATACAGTGTGTATAATCCCTGATACTTCTTTAATGATACCTCCTGGCACTCTGCATGCGTTATGAACAGGAAAAAATACACAAAAATGTAACACAGCTGATAGCATCTCCCACAGATTAAATATTGACATTCCTTACCTAGGTGTGACAGCTACAAATGCTTGCCCCCCCCCCCCCCACACACACACACACACACACCTGATACAGGTTTTGGCTTTTATTGTTACTGGCTATGCACATTTTTCAAAAATGTTCAGTATGAAGATTTGTTTTATGCTACATTTTAATATTTAAAAAAAAAACATTTATTCACTTTTAGTATTTTTAAGCGTGGTTGAAAATTAGGTATAAATGAATGACCTCCCTCTCACCACACAAACACACAAAACAAACAAACACACACACCTGATAAAGTTTTACCAGTACATTATTCAAATATTTTTAGTATGAAGATTTGTTTTATGCTACATTTTAATATTTCAGGAAAATGTTTTTTCTCTTTTAGTATTTTTAGAAGTGGCTGAAAAAATGGGTATGAAGGAATGACCACAGACTCATGGAAAGAATTAATATATTTTTCTCTCTCTCCTATAAACAAAGACAGAATAACATCTAAAATGTTTTGCATACACAAATCTGATGCAGGACAAGGACCATCATGTGGTTTGGTGGTTTTCATTTAACTCTGTCTAAGCTCATAGGCAAACAAGAGACAAGCATTGCTTTTCTGATCTAACACTCTTAGGATCCACCTTTACAAAGTGCGGCTTGTAATTGCAAGACTTTTATCAGATGGGAAAGCCAATGGGAATCTAAAATCCAAAATGAGAAGCAATTCCTCAAACAATAATGCTCAACAGGGTGTGTGTTATCATAGCAATAACCCACACCTGGGTGTGGGTAATACTGGATTTACCCATGATTGGTGTGATTTGGTCATGAGGGCGAAGCCCAAGTGGCCAAACAAAGCCAACCGTGGGTAAATCCAGCATTACCCACACCCAGAAGTGGGTTATTGCTATTATGCAATGACATTATTTAAGAAAAAAAAAAATTACTTTTCTTAAATAATGGCATTGTATAATGCCTCCTTGCTGCCCTTCCGCAGCTGTCTGGTATTCTGCGGCAGTTCTGATGTACTGCGCATGCGTATGCCTACATAGTACATCAGAGCTGTGGGCAAAAGCAACGGAGAAAGCAAGATCTCCATTGCTTTTTACAAACTGTTTCGCTATGTTAAATGGGTTTAACATAGCGAGACAGCTTTAAAAAAAGCAACGGAGAATCTCCTCTCTGCTGCTTTTTTTAAAGCTGTCTCGCTATGTTAAACCCATTTAACACAGGGAGACAGATTTGAAAAAAGCAATGGAGAAAGCAAGATCTCCATTGCTTTTTACAAACTGTCTCACTATGCTAAAGGAGTTTAACATAGTGAGACAGCTTTAAAAAAAGCAATGGAGAATTTCCATTGCTTTTTTTAAAGCTGTCTCGCTATGTTAAACTCGTTTAACATAGCGAGACAGTGTGAAGCAACGGAGATCTTGCGTTCTCCGTTGCTATAGAAAAAGAGTTATAGTAATGGAAAAAGTCTGGGCGACCGGACCTTTTTCCATTACTATAACTCTGATTTACAATCTGCACGCTGACCAATCATCGTGCACGTTTTTGAATATTAATGGGGGGTCATTGTATAATGTGGAAATAATGCCTGCCCAGGGGTGTTCTGCTTTTATGCACTCATTCACTCACACATACAAACAGAAACATGAACACACATACAGAGACACACTCATTCACTTTTTTTGTTTAATTTATTTTTTACACTGGCTAAACAGCAAGTGTAAAACAATAGATTGATTTCTCTCTCTCTTACACAAAGGCAAATACATACATACACACACACACACACACACACACACACACACACACACACACACACACACACACACACACACACACACACACACACTTTTTATTTTAATTTTTTTATTTTCCTTTGTTTATTTTACACTCACTAAACAGCAAAAGCGATGCTAAGCGAGTGTAAAATAATGGCACCATTAGTTTTTTTTCAGTCTGAGCTCCACAGCAAGTTGATATGCTGCTGTGAATTGAGAGACTCATTTTTTCAGTGGGAATTACCTGTGGATTAACACCCTGCTGGAGAATGTTTGTTCTCCAATCACGGTCTAATCTACAAATTGCCCATTCTCTAAAGAACAAAATGTATCTGTTCAAGCCACCACAGTTCCTTCTCAAGAATAATACAGTATATGAAGTTCTGGAATCATAATCCATGTAATTGTAAAAATAAGGGACATTTTGCTCAAACCAAGAAAAGATACGTAGTACGGAGTATTAACAAAAATGTGTAAAAGGACATTTGGAGCCATTTAAAATTACCTGAAGAAGAAAACGTGAGGTGAGACACTGAAATGTTTATTGCAGCTTTTTTGACTGTCCAGATTTTACCAAATTCACAGATCTTCTATAAAGTATACATAAAGTAGGATTTATAGTGAAGAGGGAAAATTAAGCTCAGTTACAAGAAAACTCCTGTACATGTCATGTCACTGATGGGGGAAGGATGTTTACTCTTCATGGAACTGTTGCTGGAGTCTGAGACAGGTAATTCATTGTGAAACAGAGGAACCTGTAAAGCTAATGATGGTGTCAGAGTAGAGACCAGTGGTTGCCCTCAGTCTGAGTACTGACACTGTTTTTTAATGGCCCAGATCAACAGTGAGTGAACAACTAGTGGCGATTACTATGACTGTATCTCGTGAAGCTTTGGGTTCGGACTTCAGAGACTTTGCAGTTAGAGGTGCTGCAGCCAGAGAGGTGGTGATTTATGGACAGAAAAAGGCAGCTGTGAATAAGGAGAAAAATGGATGCGACAGAGATACAGACTAAACCAGTATTGTATGGACTGGAAAGAACCAGGTTAAAGAAACAATACTTAATTATATTCTTACCAATATTTCAACCAAGTATGTCTATCTGGACATTGTCTATTTTTCAGCTGAATTAAAAGAATGCCTATAGTAAAAGTGAAGGTATAAGGCAGAGAGGGGGAGAAGGACTAACAGAATGAACAGAGAAATGTGAAGTAAGGGCAGGGAAATGCAATGAAAAACACTTCCCTAATAGATGAAAAGACTGGCATCCACTTAGGCAGCAAGTTTACCTAGCAACAAAATCATGTGACAAGCTCATTGCATTTAGAAAGAAGGGGAAAAAAAGGTACAGTACTGACACTTGAGTAACACACCTGCTTAAACAGCCCATGGGTTTTGAAAAGGAAGTTGTTTACTTCTTGCAATGGTACAAAGAGACCTGCAGACTTTTTCATGGGAATTTCCTGTACAAAAATAATAAGATAATTAGAAATATTTACATCTGCTATTATTACAAAAGATGGGCAAACCAACGATACTGTTCCACAATGAGTATCAGTGCGACTGACAATATTTTCTCTAGAAAAGGGATGGCTATCCTGACATCTACTTAGAAATATTTTGATGGTAAGTCTATTTACATAGGACAAAGGACATCAACCACACATTAAACATAAATAAAAAAGTAGGACCATTTTCCAAGTTTTCCATTCTCTAGAAACAGAACATCAGGCTGTATTCATCTATTAATGACAATCAAACATGTTTTAACTGTGCATAGGTTCATAGGTTTGTACTAGGCTAATGGCCCTGGAGCCTTTACAAGCCTAGCCCATAGAGGTGCCCTGACATTGTGCTGTCTGACGTTAGTTCCCAGTGCCTGGATAAAGTAGAGCCACTGGAATGATCCCCGGGGTGAACTTTCTATTACCCATCCACTCATCAAGATTTCTCTTGAAGAAGGACAGCGAGGTGCTCTGCTTGACATGTATGGGAAGTCTATTCCAGAGCATGGGCAATCTCTGGGTGAGCATGTTCTGTTGATTGCGGTAATGAGGTTGAGGTCTCTAGAGTGTGTAATGTGGAGGGATTGGGATTTCTTTAGATGCAGCATTTCTAACAGAGCTGGGTCAGACATGGCTTTGTAATTCAAGCAGAGATTGCCTCTAATTGGGGATTGTAGCCCCCCAAACATCTCCAATGCCTAGGTGAGAACTGCCCTCACTTAGGCAAAAAACACAGCATCCATGGGACCGGATGGTGTCCCTGGCTGTGTGCTTCACGAACTCAACGAGGAATTAAACCCACAGTTAGGACAACTGTTTAATCTTAGCCTCACCTCAGGATACGTACCCAAGGAGTGGCGCACGGCGACTGTGGTCCCACTTCATAAGGGCGGTGCCTCCACAGACCCTGGAAATTACCACCCCATTAGCTTGACAAGCCTTATCTGCAAAGCCACGGAGAGGATCATAATGGAACTCATAAATAAAGACATAGGGAACTTGCAGACTTTGGATCCAACCCAGTTTGGCTTTGTCAAAGGCAGATCCTGCCTCTTAAACTTGGTTGACTTTTTCGAGACAGTCACCAAGGCCATTGATGAGGGAAAGGCAGTCCATACAGCCTACCTCGACCTGGCAAAGGCCTTCGACACAATACCCCACTCAGGTATCATCGAAAAACTCATCAGCTTGAATGTAAACCCATACATCACAAGATGGGTTGCAAACTGGCTAAGTGACAGAACCCACAGGGTCAGAGTTGCTGGAGCCATGTCAGACTCAAAGCCTGTCACAAGTGGTGTCCCACAGGGCTCAGTCCTGGGTCCACTCTTGTTCGGCATCTACTTTTCTGAAGTACAAGCAAACACAGGAGGGTTATGGCTGACAAAGTTTGCAGATGACTGCAAACTGGGCCATAGTCGAAAACACATCTGACACAGATATCCTCCAGAAGGGCCTCACAGAAATGGATAACTGGTGCCAGAGCCATGGCCTAAAGTTAAACGCCAAAAAATGCATAGTCATACCCTTCGGGAAAAACAAGGTTACCCCTAGCTACCATATAGGTGGCAATCCACTGAGCACAGAAAAAGTCATCAGGGATCTGGGGACCCAGGTTGACAGTAGCCTTCGCTTGACACTCATGTTGCTAAAGTAGTTAGGAAAACCTTCTATATCGCCTACCTGATCATGAAGGGATTCACATCTAGATCAAGGGAGGTCATCGTCCCCCTGTACTCATCACTCATTAGACCTATGATTGAGTACAATGCCCCGTTCGGAATGTATCTGACCAGACACCTGCTGCAGCTTGAAAGGCCCCAAAAGTTCCTCACCAAAAGGATAAAGGGTCTCAAAAATATGTCTTATGCTGCCCGACTGAAAGAACTCCAGCTCTATTCAGTCTCATACCGCTTGCTCAGAGGTGACCTGTGCCTGACATATAAGGCCATGTCAAACCCAGATTTGATGAATATGCTTCACCTCAAAAAATCTAGATCCCTCAGAACCACAAGGGCGGAGACTTAAACCTTGACACGGTTATAAATAGAACGTGCTGGAGGGACAGATTCATCACCCAGAGACTCCTATGCTGTGGAACAAAATCCCAGTACATGTGAGGCAGAGCACCTCGCTGGCCTTGTTCAAGAGGAATCTTGACCAATGGATGGGAGATCGCAGATATACCCCAGGGATTACTTCAGTGTCACTGCTTGACAGAGGCACAGCAAAATGATAGGCATAGTTTTTATTCAAGCTAAAGGGGTGGCGAAAGCCACATAACTATGGGCTAGGCTTATAAATGCCCTTGGGCAGATAGCCTAGTATGAACCTATGAACCTATAAATAGGCGATATGAGACAGAGAATAGCTGTAATCTTTTGAGTCTGTCCATTGAGGTTCCCAACAGACAGAAGATTCCAGACAAGTACAGTCACTCTCAGGTAGATGAACAGGCAGTATCAAGCTGCATAAATGATTTTATGTGGGATTTGTGCTTTACACATTTGCATTACTATGGTAGGGAACTGGGATACTGACTGTACCTTTACATAGGGGAGGACCGTACAATTTACAGGAATTAAGCAGTGCCACACTCATCTTTGGAGCAGAAGGCTCTGGGTTTTATTCCCACATCAGGTGACTGGATTGCTAAAACTGCAGTGCAGCACTCCTGAGCATATTGTCCTTTGGATGAGATGTTAAACCAGGGTCTCATCTGCTTGAGGGGGATTTAGCTCAGGTGGCTGTTAAAGATTTCATGGCATTTATCAAAAAAGTAGAGGTCGGCTATTAAAAAAAAAACACTTTCACAACAGTATATACAATATTACTTACAATTTTACTTGTTTACATATTTACAATTTATATTATGCATATAATTTGTACATTTTGTCCTCATTAGCAAATATTCACACGTATCTTAACATTGTTGACGGTCTTCATTATTAGACCCCCCCACTCCTTCTTCCACAGCCACCATCTAATTTTTCCATTAAACATAATTTCATTTATTCCTTTCATTCTAAATAATCCATACAACAAAAATAATCTTTTATCTACATTACTAACATATCCTTTGCTTTTATGTCTGCAATAACCATACATAATCATATACATATTTATTTTATCTACCTTAGTTATATCTTCAAAAATCTTTCTTCACATATCTTTTCCCATAATTTCACTATCCAGCTACATTTAAAAAAAGCACACCTGTTCTCTGGTTTCTTCTTTACCACAATATCTACATATTCTTTCATTTATCTTTTTATATACCATACTTCCTTTTACTGGTAATTTATAAATCACCAGCCTCTATAAAAATCTTGACATTCCACGTGTTTCGTACAGCATGCATTTCTTACTTTTATAGCTTTATTTTTTCATTTGTTAAATCTGCCCATAGATTAACATAATGATATTGTATCATTGTACTCTTATACCACACTTTCTCTCATTTTCGCTTTATTCAGTTTTTATTTTCCTATAAGTATCTTTTCTTGATAATATCTTATATCTTCATTTATATACCTTTTTCTTCTTATACATTTCTTTAGCATTTTTCAAAAACCTTCATATTTATATTTCAATAGTTACCACTAACTTCTCATTTTGTTCATTTATCCAGTTTAACACTCTATACAAATTCAATGAGGCAGCATATCCAATTGGATTGATTAATCTTAAAAAATAGTGACTCTCCACTAAAACTTAACTTTTTAAACAGGTAAAACTTAAGTTACCTACTTTCACATCTAACTCCTCTAGTGCACACTGCAATGTTTAGGATAAACCATTTTTTTCATCTTACCTTTAAGCATCTACAGTAAGACCACCAGTTATTGGAGAGTCCACATTCTGCCTCTCAATAGTCATCTTGGGATTAGTGCTTCTGTTTTTTCCTGGTGAGAGAAGGAGTGCAGTTACATTATTTCCTGGAGACTGCTGATCTCCAGAAAGCTTAATAACTGCTTTATAGGTGACAGCTTGGAATCTGTGCTTATATTTTGATCCTGGTGAGAGTAGGAGCAGAGTGCATTGATTCCTGACTCTTTCTGGCTGGAGAGTGAGTGTCTGTGCCTTACGTACCTGATTGGCCTGAATACTATTTGAGGCATCTATAAGCAAAAGGCTACAAGCCTGCAGATCGTTGCAACATCTGTAACAACACTGTGGATCACCAAACAGGGTGTGGCCTGCTTCTCTTCTTGGGATTGGTGCTAACATTTTGCTTCTGGTGAGAGAAGAAGCGAAGGAGTATTGTATCCCAACAGAGTGAAGCTGTGCTGAGACCAGCATTAGTAGTAGCCAGGCAGTACCCATTCATGCGACTCCCCTCTTTTCATCATTACTGACAAGCTAATTATTTTCAGTAAGTACTACTTGATTTCTTCCTAACTTTAGAGTATCTGCCTAAATACTTCATCCTTAAATTTTCAGGGTCTCCATATTAGCTTCCCCTCAAGTGTTTGGCAGTGTTCTGTGCAGACTCAGACACTTTGAGTGACATTTTTCCTGTAAAAGGCTTCAGTACTTAATATATTGAGCTCATATCCAGGCGTGTAAAGGTCAGTTCTCTGTGCTTTCTCCTGTCGGCCTGGTGAACTTGGGCATCCTGAGGCAGTGTAGCAACTGCATCATGTACACAGATAACCCTCTCCTCTTACCTCCCAACACTATGACTTGTGAAAGATGCACATATATAGCCATATTGGAAGCCAAGCACTCTCCAGCCACGACTGGATTAGCCGGTCAAGAGGAGAAGGTTAACACCTGCACCACACCACATTCAACACATAGCCCTCCAGAACGTACACCACCAAAACCCTCAGATAGTAAAACAAAACACACACCTACTTTCGCAGACACTCTCAATAAAAATCTGCCCAAACAACAGAGACCTCCGAGGCAGAAACTCAAACAACCACCAGATCCCAGCACAAACCATAAGACACATAGCTCGCATAAACAGTGTGCTACTCAACCAAAGCCTATAAGGCAAAATAACTTACCCAATATACTAGTCATAGGTGACTCAATAGTAAGGCACACTGATGTCTCACTCACTAGGCTGAATAAGGAGAAAGTTATGGTTTGCTGCCTGTCAGGTGCCAGGATCTGCCACATAACGCACGCACTTAGGTCACTCCACAACAGGTACAAATATGACTCTGTCATTGTCCATGTTGGTGTGAATGACCTGAGATGTACCTCCCTGGACTACATGAAAAGAGACATAGAGGAGCTCTCTCAGATATTGTAGCCCAGGCAGGTATGACGCTAGCTCTGAGTAGCATCCTACCATCACCCAGAATGATACCACAGTACAAGCAGAAAATGATTGCCTTCAACAATTGGCTAAGTTTCTGGTGTCATTCTAAGGGGACTCCAAATAGTACAACCTCTGCGAGTAAGGCAGTTGCAGGGTCGCAAAGAGCAAAGTATACAAACAGAAAGAAAACAGGATCAGCATACAAGGCACCTTAAAAATGAATTTATTGTTTGAGGTTCTTGAAAAACAGACCGGTTTCGGCAAATATCTAACAAAGCCTTCCTCAGTGTTCCTGTTTTCTTTCTGACATTCTAAGGGGATCTAGTATCTGTCTGCCTGGGATGACTTGATCAACAGACCTTGATGCTTCACCAGAGATGACCTGCACCTGTCACCCCAGGGATTCCAGATACTGGCCAAGGCTCTTACCATCCCTATAGTGCCTTTTTTAGGCAATGTCCTGAAGACAAAATTACCACCATAACAGCTACAAGCAAATGAAATCTGAGAGTTATGCTCCTCAGTACTAGAAGTCTAAAACTCAAAATAAACTCACTCGAAGCACTCCTTAAAATGGAGAACATGGACATCTCTGCAGTGACCGAGACCTGGTTCAAGGCTCCGGAGAGCACCCCAGCACTACCAGGCTATAATTCTTACCACACCTTTCGTCCCCTAAACCTGGACCGAAGCACTAAAGGCGGTGTTGTCTCCATATTCATAAAGGATATGCACACCTCCAGACTAGTAGCCCAATGTAACCATCAGAGATATTTCAGGTACAACTAACACTGGGTAAAACTGCAATCACGGATGTAGCCTGCTACAGATCCCCCACCATGTACCACGACTCCCACTCCACATTCCTAAATACACTGGAAAATATTAGAGTACAACCCAATACACTTATACAGGGAGACTTTAACTACCCCTCCATTAACTGGGAAAACTACTCATGTACCAACACACTTGCTCAAAGTTTTCTGGAATTCATTAATTCCAATGCCCTGGACCAACTCATTCTTACCCCATTCAGGGGTAGAAACATCCTTGACCTGGTCATTACTAACATGGGCGACCATTGCTCTACACCAGTAATCAACTCCTCCCTGGTCAGCTCTGACCACAAGCTAATCACCATAGATATCCACATCCCCCCTCACCCCCCCCCCCAAAGGAAACCACCATAAAAAAACTTCTCCAAAGCCAATTTTGGGGTCTAAAAACAGAGGTGGCTAACTTCACAACACCCATGGAAATGGAAAATAGGTGCATGACTGCTGAATCATACACCAATGCACTGTATGAGCACATACACAAGGTCATGGAATGGGCCATACCAAACAGAACCAAGACGCTCTCCTCCAAAAAAAGGAAGCAAATCTGGTGGTCCCCCACCATAAACAAACTCTACAACAGAAGGAAAAAAAACTGTTGCAGAAAAGGGTGAATTCCCAAGACTGGAAAAATGTCCTTGTTAGCCTCAGCAAAAAACTGAGATGTATCATAAAATCCTCTAAAGCTAGCTATGAAAACAAAATTGCTGCAGATTCTAAAGACAACCACAAGGCATTCTATAGCTATGTCAAGAATCTACATGGCAATACTCAGATCTGCTCTGAGTTACAGCACAATAGCAATACATATACAGAACCAACTGATACTGCCAACATATTGGTCGACAGGTTTAGTGCGAACTTTACCCCCCTTTCACCCCCTAAAGGAGCTATCACAATACCTGAGGAATGCCAAGTCCATATTATCACAGCTACACAGGTAAAAACTGCACTGTCCAAAGCCAATAATGCAGATTCCATGGGTCCTGATAATATCCCTGGCTGTGTTCTACATGAATTACAAAGTGAACTGGCACCACACCTGAGTTCCCTGTTCAATCACAGCCTCAGTTCAGGCTTTGTTCCTACTGAATGGCACACTGCTATGGTCATCCCACTTCACAAAGGGAGAGCGACTACAGATCCTCTGAACTACCGCCCCATTAATCTGATGAGTCTGATATGTAAGGCTATGGAGCACATCATCATGGACCTTATAAATAAGGACACAGGGAATCTCCAAACTCTGGACCCCATGCACTTTGGGTTTGTGAAAGGTAGATCATGCCTGCTCAACCTTATAGACTTCTTTGAGTCTGTCACCAGAGCTGTGGATGTGGGCAAGGTAGTTCACACAGCCTACTTAGATCTTACCAAGACCTTTGACACCATCCCTCACTCAGGAATCATAGATAGACTCACTAAACTAGGCATAAACCCTATGTCATAAGATGGGTTGCCAACTGGCAGAACTCACACTGTGAAAGTAGCGGACTCCAACTCTGATTACCGACCAGTTACAAGTGTTGTCCTACAGGGATCGGCCCTAGGTCCTCTCCTGTTTGGCACATACTTCTCTGAAGTTGAAGCCAACACAAAGGGACTCTGGCTGACCAAGTTCACAGATGATTGAAAACTGGGAGCCATTACTGATTCTCCAACTGATGTAGACATTCTACAAAAAAGGCCTCATTGACAGCAATGACTGGTGCCAAAACCATGGCCTTAAGCTCAATGCCAAAAAGTGCATTGTCATTCCCTTTGGGAAAATTTAAAAGTGCCCATGAACTATCACATAGGAGGCAGTCCACTAAACACTGAAGGTGTGATAAGAGACCTGGGGACACAGGTTGACAGCAACCTCTCCTTTGATCACCACATTGCCACTGTAGTCAGAAAGTCCTTCCATGTAGCACATGTCATTACAAAAGATTTCTCATCCAGGAAGAAAGAAGTCAGAATCCCTCTCTACTCGTCCCTCATTAGACCTATTATAGAATACAATGCCCCATTTGGTTTAGTACAACAACTGGAAAGGCCACAAAAATGCCTCACTAAGAGGATCTTAGGCCTTAGACACATGCCCTATATGGACAGACTCAAAAAACTCCAGCTATACTCTGTCTCTTATCACCTACTTAGAGGTGATCTCTACTTGACCTACAAAGCCATGTCTGACCCACAGCTGCTAGATATACTACACCTAAAGAAATCCCAATCCCTCCATGCCACACGCTCCAAGGACCTAAATATCACTACCACAATAAACAGAACATGCTGGAGGGACAGGTTCCTAACCCAGACACTTCCCATACTCTGGAACAAACTTCCCATTCACGTCAAGCAGAGCACTTCACTGGCCCTCTTTAAGAGAAATCTTGCCAAGTGGATGGGAAATAGGAAGTTCACCCTGGGGATCACTTCAGTGGCCTTGCTTGGCAGGGGCACTGGGAACTAACTTTGGGCGGCATGATGCCAGGGGAATCTTCTTGGCATAGGCATATATAGGCTCCAGGGTCATTAGTCTAGTACACACCTATGAACCCTCAATCTTCCTGGTCCATGTACAGAACACCTCTTTACAGGATTCAGCCCTGAGCTCGTATAAATGACGAAATCACTTGTAGTATTTGTTTTGCATATATTATTGGTAACTCATACATGCTT
Source organism: Protopterus annectens (assembly GCF_019279795.1). Classification (NCBI taxonomy): domain Eukaryota; kingdom Metazoa; phylum Chordata; order Ceratodontiformes; family Protopteridae; genus Protopterus; species Protopterus annectens. The sequence goes on from NC_056726.1 coordinate 1,761,701,482, forward strand.
GCCAAATAAGCTATCTTGTCCATTAAAACTGAATTAAATAAATGAACCCTTTTCCTAAAAGATAGCTATGTTTTCCAAAAAAACACATAGTTCCTTTATTTCATCTATTATCCCTTTCCTGTCTTCCTCACTTATATTTTTACCTCCAAATATTATACATAGCACAGAAATCTCAATCACTAGAAAATACATTCCTGCTATATTTACTATCTGACCTACTGCTTTGCTTTTGTCTTTACTTAGAGCCATGTCTATTGCTTTTAGACATTCGTACAAGTAATATACTACTTCTTCCAGCCAAACTTTGTTTCTTGTAATCACTATAACATCGTCTGATCAAGTCAGCAAAACTGGAATAACAAACAGAATTGTGTCTAGAACACATGGCAGGCAAACATATTTTATTGTAGGAATAAGTGCTTTCACAGTTAATTCCAGCACCGCTTCATCAGAAAAATGAATAGATAAAAAGATAAGATAAAAACAGCTCCATTAAATAGCATCGAGTACCAACCAAAAACAATTACCCCACCCATAATTACAATTGACATAGAGATAAGTACTGCTCATATTCACAATTCACAAACTACAAAAAAATATATATAAAAAAACTAATTCAATTTGTATACATATTTTTATATATATTTTATATATATATTTGTAGTTTATGAATTGTGAATATGAGCAGTACTGGTCTCTATGTCAATTGTAATTATGGGTGGGGTAATTGTTTTTGATTGGTACTTGATGCTATTTAAAGGAACTGTTTTTATCTATTCATTTATCTGATGAAGCTGTGCTGGAATTAACCATGAAAGTATTTATTCCTACAGTAAAATAATAGTGAATACAGTGTTCTTGAAATTTGTTTGCCTGCCATGTGTTCCAAACACAATTCTGTTTATTTGGACTGGTTTGTTTGCATCTAGATTAACTCGAGTGTTCAGTAGCTTTGTGGTTTATAACATACCTGGAATATTTAACCCTTAATCTGTTATATCATTTGCATCTTTCATATTTACCTCTCTAACTAAGGCATTCATAACTACAGTAAATAAAGTGTTACTCATTGGACATCCCTATTTTATGCCATTCTTTATATCTATTTTGTTACTCAACCCATTTACTAAAATTCTATCTTTATTCTTATTATAACCTGAACAATACATATTCCTAATTTTTCTGCTAATATTATTTCCTTTATAATAACCCACAACAGTTCATGTTGCATTGTAACTAAAGCTTTATTTAAGTCTCCTATCATAAGTTTAGCTTCCTCTTTTTTATTTATATTGTCATCCACAATTTCCTTACTATCAATAATAATTCCTAACATTGTTTTCCTTTTAAACTATATATGCTACTTTCTATAATGTATTTCATTTTGCTTTCCATTCTACTTTGAATTATCTTCATAAAAATCTTATGGTCTGCATTGTTCAATACTACTGGTCTCCAGTTTTTAATTTCATTTGCCCTCTCTTTTCCCATATAAATATAAATATTCTGCTACTTAAATCATTATACACAAAACCTTAATTTAACCATTCATTCAAAACTTTTAAAAAATAATTGTTTTGACAACTTAAGCTTTTATAGTGTCGATATTCTAACCCAAAGCTTTTCTGTGTGCAGTCTTTTATCCTTCGTCAGAAATTGTATATCTTCTAATATTTTTACGTCTGTATCACACTTACTACATCAGTTTAAAACTCCTATCCTTCTAAGGATACTGTTTATGTTAGCAGAAAGTACTCTAAAAATTCCAACATTTCTATGCTATAATGTCTCTGATGTTGTTTCTTTAAATATAAATTTACAATCTTCTTATCCGTTTCTGTTATTTTCTCTTTTATACTTATAACTTTAAACTTTCTTTTTCTCTTACTCTTTTACCAGTCTATTTTTCCTTTTACTATTTTCCAATGTATATCTTCCTCATCACTTATTTCAGAACCTGCTTCTATGACATCTTCTTTTTTATTTTTATGTTTAACTGTATCTCCATCTCTATCTTGTTCTTCCTTTTCTATACCCCATTTATCTTCTATTTCCACAATTTCTTCTCTTTGTACATTCTCCTATTTGTTTTTTCTTTATCTTTTTATTCTATTTTACATCCATAAATACCCATTTTTTACATTTGTAACACTTCGATTCAAATATTTTATGTCATGAACTGTTTTCCCACAAATATAACATTTCCTTTTATGACAGCTACTTATTAAGTGATCATTCTTCCCCCAGAAAAAGCATACATTCGACTGCTCCCAATATTTTATAACACCCTTATTTTCTTCTATGTTTATCAAACTAGAAATACATATATTTACTTTTCTATTTTCAACACAATATGACAATCCCATCCACCAGTCCATAAGCCTCTGTTATCATAAACATTTGTAATGTCCAAAGCTTCTTCACATAATTTTCTTAAATGTATCTTCAAAGTCGCTTTTTCAACTTTATTTCAAAATTATATGTGAATTTGCTTTTTTGTTTCCCTATGAAATGCTTTGACCACATATAGATTTCATGGGATGCAGTTCATTTTCTTTTCACACTCTCCCATAAACTTTTCCATAGCAAAATCAGTCTCAAATATAGTGTCACAACATGTCTCCTTATGAATAAGGATACAAGCTCTTACCTCTTTGAGCCTTCACACTTAATGGCACCATCAAGTTGTCCCCCATGTCATACCCCTCCATTTCTTTTTCCTTCATTATTTTCAATTCTCACTACAAATGTCCTTTGATTTTTACATCAACTTTCTTCAGTTCTTCTCTTACTGCTTTCCCTGCACATTACTTTACTGCATACAGTTTCCTCTTCTGACCTCTTCCTTCAAAATGGATTTGGGTTCTACAGTTTGCATTTTATCCAGAATATCACACTAAGAAATATCCTTTCCATTACCAGGCTCACTCTGCAGCATCATCTCACTTCACGTGTCATTCTGCAACCCTCCCAAATGGAGGATTGTAATTATGCATTCACAGGTTTGAGATTAATTTATTTCAGAAGCAGCAAACAGCTGAAATAATTCCTTCTTGTCCTGTACTTATTCTACAACAGCACTGGCATTCACCTCTTTGCTTTCCACCAACTTGCGCAGGCTTGAGCATTGGTTTCCCAGCCATCACTGCACTAAGAATGGAATGGATGCTCTACAATGAGTAGGGTTTTTTATTGATATATACATTACATATTAGTTACATATTTACATTATTTACAACTATTTACACATCTCCATACATTATAAACTTCAATTTAAGCATTTGCTCCACTCTTTTATCCACAACCAAAACATTTTCTTCAGAATCTTTGTCAAAGTCCATTTCCCATTGTATGTAATTTTATTTAGTCTCTCATTCCATATAGTCCCTGAAACATAAAATATTACTCTGTCCATTTTTCTCACTTCTTCCTGTTTTCATGCACCATAATAACCAAATTCTATTATGTCCATATTTATTTGCTCAAATGTTATTAAACTTTTCACCCTATTATATTTACATATTTCTTTCCACAAATTAACTCTTTTACATTTCAAAAGCACACGCTCAGTAGTCTCAAACTGTCTAAATTTATTACATATTCTATCTTGCTTTTTCTTGAATGGCATATTTACCTTAACTGGCAATTTTCTAATAGACAATCTCCATAAAAAATCATTACATTCTTTAATCTTTTTATAATTATCTCTCATCATTATGGCTCTTTTCTTATCTATTTCAAACTTTTTCCACGGATCAATGCAATAAATGCTTTCATAATATTTAAGTACCATTCCTTTCTATTTTTTCACATATATTCTTTTTATTTTCTATAACACAATTTTGTTTTGGTACGCTTTCATTTCTTCATTCACAATGCTTTTACTTCTTTTTTTAACCTCCATTCTATCCTGCAGTATTTTGTATTTATAATATAGTATCATTTTCATCAAGTTTTTATTTAGGTTCATAGGTTCATAGTTTAGTACTAAGCTAATTGCCCTTGTGAGCCATTTTAAGCCTAGCCAATTATCCCTTGTGAGACTCAAACCCTGCACCTTGTGTTTGTAAGGCAAACACCTTAGCCATTAAGTCACCCTCCCACCTCCTTCATAATTCCTTTTAATACCTTATACAAAAATTAAAGATGCTGCGTGGACTATTGGGCTTATTAAACCCAAGCCTATTTGCTCTTCTTTCATATATAGAATCCCTCTCTTGACTGGATTCGGTCTAGAGCTCCATATAAAAGAAAATATAATCATCATTAGTTCCTTTTCATACTTAATAGGAATCATATGGATGTTAGCAGCATAAGCAATTTTTCCAATTACCATGGTGTTAAACAAATGTGCTTTTTTTCTATATGAAAATGTATATGATTTCCAACAAATAGTCATATCCTTTACTTCTTTGAGCACAATATCCCATTGTTGTTGCCTGTACTCATTCCTTCCAAATATTATTCCTAATATATCTATATATTTGTCATTGAACTCAATACATCCTATTATACCTCAAAACCATACCCTTTACTTTTCTCTTTATTTATACTTAAACCATTTTAATCTATATTTAAGTTTTCATTTATGTCTTCCATCCATACTATGTTTTTAACAATTAGTACAATATCATCCACATAATTATACATTATTTGGCAGTTGTACTTCCTTCATCAGTTTGTATCCACTGTTACTTGACATTTTATTAAGTTCCTTTACTATTACATTCATAACTAATTAAAAAATTACACTACTAGCTAGGCAGCCTTACTTTATTCCATGTTTTATTTTTATTTTTTCCCCAATCCAGACATTTACATTTAGTTCTATATAGTTCATTTCATAAACTGATTTTATTACTTGTAATATTTTTTGCTTGCATTATATGCCTGCAAAATTCCTCATAATGATTTATACTGAATATTATCATAGGCTTTACTTATAACCCCTATCATAACCTTTGCTTCTACATTTTATTTATGATATCAATTATTTCCTTATTATCCATAAAAATGCTTGACTTCCTTTTCCTTTCCTTCGGAATACATTTTGGTCATATATTCTACCCATTTTTTGTAACCCTTTTGTTACTATTCTCATGAAAATTTTACAATCCTTATTATTCAATGTTATAGGTCTCCGTTTTTTAACTCCTCTTTATTTCCTTTTTTAAATATAAATTTTATAACTCCTGTACATATCTCTGTTTCTTTAATTCCAGTTTTAACCATTCATTTATGACTTCTATGTTGAGTCTTTCAGCTTTTCCCAGTTAGGGGTTGCCACAGCAGAACTCCGGTCCGCTAATAATTGGCAGTAGATTTTTATGTGCCCAGTTGCCAGCCATGATGCACAACCTTCAACGAAGGTATGCCCATTCACGCATGTCTCCAAACAGAAGACGCTCTAGCTGAGAATCAAACAGGACAACGTCTTACTGTGAGGTGACAACGCTACCGCAGCACCACCACCCGCAGGTTCATTTATGACTTTTATAAAAAATATTTTTTGCCACTCCTTCATTTCTTTATACATAGCATATTCAATTCTGTCCAGTCCTGATGCAGAATTCATGTTAATATCTTTTAGAATTTCATTCACTTCTTTCATAGTTATTTTTTGCTCTAAATACTCATTAGCTTTGTTATTTAATTTTTCACCTTTACAAATTTGTTCAATGTTTTCTTCTCTTTTAACAAATAATTCCAATACATATTCTTTAACTATTTCATATATTCTTTTTTGCAATCTTGCTTGTTTACCTTCCTTATTCTTTAATTCTCTTATTTTTCCTTCTTTTATTATTTTACTCTAATATGGGTCTACCTCTTCTTTCTTTCCTTGTAAACAATATTTGTATTTATATAAAAAGTTGTTAATTTTAATTTGATTCAATTTATATATTTCTTTTTCTTTTTCATAAAAGGAATCTTTCTTCTCCAAGTCTCTGAATGTTTCTTGACTTAATATCTTATCTCTCTCTTTTTTTCTTGTTTTCCTCCTTATACATTCTAAAACACTTTTTATATTACTCTTTAAAAGGAAACCACCAAACAGTCCAACTCTCAAAAAACTCGGTCAAATTCATATGATTTTCCATAATTCTGTAAGTTTTTTTCTCTTCTAAATCGAATTCCTTTTCATTAATTATCTTTATTCCTTTTCCTATGTTTATATATGCTTCATTTTTCTGTACTTTAACCCATATAGCTACATGATCACAAAATCCTGCATACTTAATTCATTTTTCTTTAACTTTAAACTATCAGATATTAAAAATGAATCAATTTATATCCTAATTTCATTCCTTTTGTAGGTCCAGTTCTTATTCTCCCATACACTTAACTTTTTACTTCTCATAATTTCTTCAACCAGTTTAAATCACAGTTGTTCTTATTTTTTTTTCTTAAATTACAATTAAAATCACCCACCACTATAATGTCCATATTTACACAAATATATTCAAGAATATTTTAAACATTATTTCTCTCTCTTTTTTGTTACATATGCATATAAAGTTATAATTCTATATACATATTTTTCCATCTCAAAACTATTACCATAATTTGTCCTACTTCCACTATGGTTACATCTAATATTTGAATGCTTTTTTGATATAATATACATATGCTCAAGCATGTTTCTTTCCCCATGTTCCAACCTACCACACTGTTCCAAAGTTTTTAAGTTTGTGTTCTTTCTTCCTCTGTTAATAATCTGATATCTTACAAAACAATAATATGTGCATCTACTGCAGCACACCATTGCAATATACCTATTTTACTCTTAAGATTTTTCATACTGTTCACATTTAAAGCTAATATTTTCATCTTTTAAGCACAGTACATATAATAAAATTTTTTATCCCTTTCCTTTCTTATTTTCTTTATATTTTTGAATTTTCTTTTACTTTCTTTAACTCTTTTCCCTATCAAAGTTGTTATATTTCTTACTGTACACCAGTCGTCTTCCTCACTTGTCTCCTGTTTTGTCCTTGTTACTTTCTTCAGCTTCATGTACAACCTCTTTATTAGTCACATCTTTTTGTAAATGTTCATGTATAATACATTCTTCTATGTCTTTCTCCTGTATAACTTAATTTTCATTTTCTTGCATATTCATTTCACAATCTAGCCATGAGTACTGCCACATTTATGCACTTTGAATCACATTTTTTGCATTATGCCCCATTTTACCACATAAATAACATCTTATTTATCAAATTAATTGATTAAATGATCATTTCTTTCCACAAAAATAAGTCTTTGGTTGACCCCTGTATTTCACAAAACCCCTATTACCATGAACATTAATAATAATAGGTACATGCATAACATTATCATTTTCCATTTTCAGTATTACTCAACATTCTCATCCCCCAGTCCATAGTCCTCTTTCGTCATATATTTTTGTAGTGTCCATTACTTCTTTACATATAGTTACAAATGCTCTTTCAGTTCTTTTGCTTTAACTTCAGTTCTAAACTGGATCATTATTCTTTTGTTTTGTTTGTTTTTCTGTAAAAAGCTTGCACCACATATTCTATGTATAAATACTTTTCTTTTGTTCATATGCACCCAGAAAATTTTTCATGGCCTGACCAGTCTCAAATATCAAGTCACAAAAAAATCTCTTTATTAATTAAAATAAATGCTCTTACCTCTTTTGCTCTGACACCCAGAGGTGCTATGACAGAGTCCCGAACCTCATATCTGTCCAAACTTTCTTCTTTTTTAATGCTCATTAATACTGTATACTTCTTTTTTGTTTCTTTTGTTTCTTCTTTCTTCTTTGTTCCTTCTCCAACAGTTTGCGCACAAGTTTTTGTCTCAGGAACTTTCTCTGGCACAGTCTCTTCTTCTCCTTTTTCATCTATTTTTTCCATGATTTCACTCCATGAAATTACTCCTCCATTTTCTGTCTCATTTTGGTTTACCATTTCTTCCAAATAATCATCCCGCAAACCCCCCAGATTAGAGGATTGTAGTTATGCATTTTTCAGATGTAAATGTCTCTCCATCAAACAATCTCTTCTGAAAGTTTTACTTTGAATCTATCTCTGTTTCAGCTATAATCTCCTTTTCCTCAAATGTCACTGTTTTTCTTCACGCACCTCATCAGAAAAAAAACTTCTGGTAGCAATTATACCATTTCAACTACATTTTCAGCAACTTTCACTCCAGTTTCAGCAAAAGTTGAATCCGCCATGTTTTCTCCCTTTTCCTTGTGACTGCCTTAGTGCCTGGACAGAAAACAGGAAGTCAGGATGCGTAACACATAAACTCTTCCCCCAACTACTAAGAGTAGGGGAAGTTCCCTGATACCCTGGCCAAATTTCCCATAGTAATATAAATACCACCTCAAGTCTTTCCTAGTAGGACTAACCTGCTCAGCAAAAGATAAATAAATAAATGTTCAAGTGAAATAAGAGGAAGCATATGGGTCAAACAGAAGGATAGTCTGGGTAGGATGAAGATTGAGTGGATTGATTTATTTCCTCATGACCAAACCAAAGACAAAAAGTGGAGAAAAGAGGGAAGAGAATGCTGTGCATAAGGACAAAGGTATGAAACAGTCTGGGGAAGAGGAACAGAATGAAGTTATAAGCCAGCAGTTGCAGAAGCAAACACAAGTTCTGAAGACACTGAGTAAGGAAAAGGGACAACTGGAAAATTATTACAGATTTCCTGCTTTGGAAGATGGTGGTGAAAATGACAAGGGGAAGTGGGTATGACAAAAGGAGTAAAATATGAAGGACAGTAACACTAAAAGCCTATAATTCAGGAAAAAAGGATATTGAGTTAGAGTATTTAAATAATAACAGTTTTCAACTGTAGAAGATGCATATATCCCTTATGGAGTATGTTAATGAAAGCGGACTGAACATAAAGCTAGACTCACAGAGGGTACCACAAAGTATATGCTGTGTGTAACCTTTTGGAGTGAATAGATAACATAAGTATTGTAGTAGGGATGTCCTTGAGTTAAAAAAGTAAACACTTTATGATAATCTTTATGAATCTGGCCTATAGTCTTTTTGTAGGGTACATGCTCAAAGTCCTCACAAGAAATAGACAGATTGGGTCTAGGTAAACAGGATTTTAAGGACTGATCATCTGATCATGTAACAGCTTAGTTATGTTATTTACACCAGGCACTATACAGGAACTCAAAGTAATGTATTTGTGTGTAAAATAGCTAATGATTGACATTAGTCTCCTTATTGAAATGCAGGGCATTGCAATGGCAAATCCCAAAATTCCAAACAAAAAAAGAGAAACAATACAGAAGAAAAGTGAATATTAAACATCAAATTTCTCCTTTAAACTTGTTTTATTAAAGGCAGGCATGCCCCCTGCATTTCCCAATGTGGTGGGGGTGGAAGGCAAGCTTCCCACCTCCCACACATAATAATACCAAAGATGAGACTGCCATGCATCAAAGAAAAGGGAATATTCTGAGAAAGGGCAATCTCAGACTTAATATATTTAAGTCCTGAGTTTTGATCATTGAGTCTCCACTTTCTGGGACTTGGCAGTGCATGTCTCAGCAATTCAGACAGTTGAATGGATGTTCAGAAGGTAGATTGCAGTTAAAATAGGTTGTATCCATCACATAAGAATGCTCATAAGGTAAGGTGATTCATGAAAACCACCGGGTGTTGTGTGACAAAACAGTGGCACGTTCTAGGAACTTTAATCTGGTTTTGGTAAGATTACAGTGAAACCAGAAAATGTTTTGTGGTGTGGCACCTGTACAGTAAATGCTGACATTCAATCAGGATGAGAATTAAAGATAAGGAAATAAGCAGAGAAGTTATCTCTTCAAGCTGTAGAATTTAGGCCTGTTGTGGATTATGTAAATACTACTTTTTCAGATATGTATATTAGAAACATATTTTGATCAAGATCTAGATAGGGCTAAGGTATGGCTGGTAAATGCAACCAGAAACTAAAGAGTTAACTACTGCAAAATAAAAACATTTGTTCAGAGGGGAAGGAAAGGTGGCTGATGCATTTATCTGTGATGTCCATCTACAATAGTTGACAGTAGTAAGAGGAATATACAAAACAGAAGAAGTGTGTTTTTTGTAATGAGCATAGGGGTAAAAACAGAAGGAAAAAGAAAAAAGGCTGGGGAGAAGTCTGTGAAACTACTAAATTCAGGCAGGCAGGAAGACATACACACTTATGGGATATCCAGTATGAAAGATATTTTATTGTTAGGTAAGCACAAATATAGGAAAAAGAGAGTGAAGCAGTATTCAGTAGTCAAACCTTTTCCCCACAAGTATCTCACCTAATATAACTTTTTTGACAGAACTGGATGAAGTGGTACTCAGCAACACTTTAGCAGAAGGTAAAAGAAAACAAAAGGCTAGTAGAAAGGACACCATTATTAAGCACTTATGGGATATCCATTATGGGAGGTATTTCATCATTAGGTAAGGACAAATACAACAAAAAGAAAGTAAGGCATTATATTCAGTAGCCAAACCTTTATTCCAGAAGTAACTCACCTAATACAACTTTTTTTGACTGAACCAGATGAAATGGTATTCAGCAAAACTTTTGCATCTGAAGCCTCAGTCTTCTGCCTGAGATGCAACTTTTCCAGACCTGGCTAAAATTAAGAGATGGGGTACAGGGGTTATGGTTTTCCCTCTGCATTTCCTATTGCATAGGGGTTAGAACAATCCCCCCACCCTTGATTAAAAAAAATTTTACTTTGTAATTTTTTATTTCTAACTGAATGTCATTTTATTTGTTTTCATTTAAGGAAAATGGTATTCAGCAAAAATGTATATTGTGAAAATGAACCACAGTTTTATGATCTATTCACAAAACATTTTGATAGGTTATATAAGACAGAAAAATGGTTAAAAGATGAGAAAGTAGTGGAGCTTGAAAGGAAATGGGAACTCTAAATGTACTTCAGGTGTTATTCAGATTTGTACAGGTTGGATACGCAGAAGAGGATTTAAGACTGGAAGTGAGGTGGGTTAGAGAGTTGATAACCATAGAGCAGGATTTATGGAAAACAAGATAAAAGATTCTAAGTGCAGTAATCTTGTATTTATCCTGGGCCAGAAGGGTTATTTCGTGATTTTTTAAAAATGTTTGTGGTAGACTATGTACCAAATGTAACACCGCTGAGCAAAGTAATGATTTAGTACGGGAACTTATCCTTTGACTGTATCAGAAAATATTAAATTTGGTCCTAACAAAGGATGTAGAAACAAATTGGAAGCCGACCACCACAATAAATGGATAGAATATTTAATATAAACAGACAAGCGCTTTCACGTGTGCCAAGACACGCTTCTTCAGATCCTTACAACTAACAGCTTAAAATTCAAATATATATATAGGCATTCCTAAAGCAATCAATTAATTAGTTAATCTAATTAATCTAATCCTAAACATATGTTTAAAATCATTCAATTGAAAGAAACAGTGCAATAGTAAGTGCTGCTGTTTGTGTCAAAAGATAAAGTTAAACAGTTAAAAATTTTAAGAAAGTTGTTGATCAACAATAAACAAATTATGAAACAATATATCCTATAAAACCCTTATGCATTCATCTCATATAAATATAAATATAAACTCTGAAAACTATGCATGAAATATATCCTGTGAACATGTGATACATGTGCAAAAATGCTAATATTAAGTGAGTACTGTAATGCCAAATCCTGTGAGACATTGGCATGGTGTTGCTGCAGTTATTACAACCTGACATATATTAAACAAACCATCAATAGTAATGAAGATATAGCATATAAACAAGTCTGAATATCAATATGAATATCAATATAAATATGTAAATGTAAGAATAAATAAGTGTATAAAAATTATTATATAGATAAATAAATATGAATATAAATACAAATATAAATGAATAAATATGTATAAATGAATAAATATGAATAAATATGAATCCATATATGTAACTCACTTGTTGTTAAGCAGCAGTATCAAATAAGCACTGTAAATACCAGTGCAACGAAATATAGAAAACAAATAAATCAGGATAACTTAATCTAATATGCAGAATAAAATCTCATAAACAAAATCAAATACTAGGTTGTTATAGTATATGAACCATTAAAACATCATAAAAAATATATGTTATTAAAATATGTATGTATAGGAATATATAAACATATATTTTTTAAAATACATGAATACATAAAAAGACAATGGATCAAGGTATGACTAACTAATACGTCTTGGCAAAACATGTGAAACGTATTAACCTATCTAAACTGATACTATATATATGTCAACAATATATGCAAAAACATCAACAATGTGTGAAATGCTTGCCGAAATCTATGCATGAAATATTTAAATAATAAAAAATGTATATAGTATATCTGTACACTCAATCTCTAACATCAAATGTTATTGAGAAATCACTTGACACTGTGTCCTTTTAAAGGAGCCCTAATGCTGACATATTGGTTTAGACCTGGTTCATAGTGCGCTTTAAGTTTAAAAATCCAGGAAAGTTCCACTAATTCTAAATCATTAAAATTATCCCCATCTCTAGAATTAGGTAAAACTGTTTGTAAAACTCTGAATACAAATGAATGTGTTGAATTGTTGGAGATGTGTTTGGCCAAGGCATTCTTGGTATCACACTTTTTAATGTCTAGAGCATGTTCCAGCACCCTCTCTCTCAAGGTTCTAGTAGTCATTCCTACATAGAACGCTGTACACCTCTGGCAGGTTGCCAAATAAATAAGATTCTTACTTTCACATGTAACAGTTTGATGGGGTTCAAACCTGTAGTTCAAAACTGGATGCTCAAATTCTTGAACTATAGTGATCAAAGTGCATATACTGCACTTATTACAAGGAAAAGTTCCTGTCCTTATGTTCTTGTTAATGCTTATGTCCTTACTAACAGTATTCGACTCTATGCATAAAAGCCTGCTAAGGTTCTTACTATTGCGAAATGTATAAGATGGTGTGGAGCCCACCAATGCTGCTAGCCGTTGATCAGTCAAGAGAATATGCCAATTACTACGAATGATGTCTTTAATGTGATGAATATCACTAGTATATCTGAGAGTGATTCTGACTCTTGAATTGTCAAAGAGCTTCTTGCCATGATATCCAGACATTCTAGTATAATTTCCATTAATGGCTATCTGCTCATTAAATAAAATCTGGTTCTTAACCTTCCTAACCTTTTCTTCATTATAACCTCTATTCAGAAAACACTGTTCTAAGAAACTACTCTATTTATTGAGTTCAACACTATTATGACATAGCCTCTTGATTCTGATGAATTGGCTCTTCGTTATGCTGTCAAACACATACCTAGGATGCATGCTGTTGAATTGAAGTAAGGTGTTTCTCCAACATCCCTTCCTGAAAATGGTTGTCTCAATCTTATGATTTGTATTCTTGTATAGCTTCACATCTAAGAAATCTATACTGTATAAGTCATGACTTATTGTAAAATTCAGAAAATCAGTAGTAGATTCTAACTGTTCTATGAAGGTGAGAAGCTCGAGTGTACTCCCATGCCAAAATAAAAGAACGTCATCCACAAACCGTTTGTAAAGGCTAACCTTCTTAAAACTATCATGTGTGAATAAAAACCTCTGCTCCCAATACAACATCACTAAATTCGCATAAGTATTGGCGCAGGGGGTGCCCATGGCTACCCCCCACTGCTGCAAATATAGCTGGTCCCTGAATTTGAAAACATTGTTAGTCAAAACAAGTTCCATGATGGCACATAACAGCCCCTCTTCACTGGTATTAAACTTCTGGCTCTTATTTATAATGCTCCTCAAAGCTTCTAAGCCAAAATCATTGGGTATGGCAGTGAACAAGTTCTTCACGTCCAAAGTCACAAATAGTAATTCATCCATATTTGCATGGGAATAGTTGCTTATACACTCAAGCAACTCATATGTATCCTTCAAAATGGATGTAGTCTCACTGACCAAAGGTCTAACTTTTTTCTCTAAAAAGACTGACAATGTTTCAGTGACCCAGCCCTGTCCCACTACTATAGGTCTCATAGGTGGTGGGTACAGGCCTTTGAGTATTTTCGGCAAACCTTTGATATATGGTGTCCGAGGTTTTTCAATAAAGAAGTATTGATACAAATCATAATCAATCTGCCTACACATTAAGTATTCATAAAGCTCTTGATGTACTTTATAAATAATTTTGGTAAGTTCTAAATGGTTAATGGGTTTGTAGGTAATGGTTTCCTTCAAAAGTGCAAGCATCGCATCTATATATACATCAGTGTCTAGTAGAACTATTGCTCCTCCCTTGTCTGCTGATTTAATCACCAAATCATTATTTCGTTTCAGAGAGTAAATCCTATCCCATTCAATAGTATGTGTATTAAAAAACAATGCACTATGTTTGAAGTCATAGTAATATTTGTACAGATCATCTTCACAGATTTTCAAAAGGCATTCAGCTACAGGGGTTAAAGCAGGCGTAAAAGTACTCTTTTTTTTTTCTCTTTTTTTTTTTCTAAAACAAGCATCACTAGTTATATCAGAAACATCATTTGAAACCTTCTTGTTGTTAAAAAGCAGTTTCAAAGATACACTACGTAAAAAAAGTCTCAAGTCCTTCAAAACTTCAGATACATTGCTAATTTGAGCAGGTATATAGTTCAAACCTTTGTTCAACAGCTCACAATCCATGGGTGTCAAAATGTACCTGGATAAGTTAACTATTAAGTTGCTCCATTCCTCCATCGACCTCTCCGACCCTGTTGTTCTCCCGATAGCTTCCTCTTGAATCTGTCTCTGCTGTCGGACCTCCCTCTCGTTCCATGTTGGCTCTGTACTGGAAGGGGTAAAAAACGTTCAATATGGGTCTGTGCTACCTTCGGTTTAGCTCCAGTGTTGTTCATAGTGGAGCGTGGTAGAGCTAACTGGTTCGGCGGTGGCGTGCAGTCAGAATCCGTTGTGGGGGCAATGGAAACTCTCGCTGATGACATCATCACCCCTAGAGCTGTAGGCAAATCATTTAAAGCAGTAGTGTCACTTTGGCTTGTAGTAGAAACAGATGCTTCAGTGTTGAAGACATCAGCGTTAGTATTGGTTGCAAACCCAGTCTCTCTGACATTCCTATTCTTCGGCCATAAGAAGACTTGACTGTTCATAAAATCAAAGTAGTCTCGTTGAAGTTTAGGCATTTTAGTTTGTTGCAATCTCTCCCCATAGGAGCACGTTTGATTGAGTAGGGACTCTATGCGCTGCATGTACATAGCCCCTTTAAATTTATCGTATAGAGTATTGTATAGGATTTCAGCTTTAGTACTCAGTTCTTTCTCTATAGGAGAAAAATAGTCCAGCAGTAATTTAATATAATTGTAGCTAAGTTCTAGGTTCAACTGCTGCCACCTCTTCAATAAGTCCGGATGGCTGTCGCCATAGGTGGGCATGCAGAGGACTCTCATCCCTCTCGGCACTATTTTAAAGTGCAAACATGCTTCTAAATGTCTTCTTTGCCAAGTAAACCTTTGAAGCTTGTACAACATATTCTCTAACTCTTTTATACTCACATTGAATTCATGCAAGTTGTCACTATTAGTAGCATCTACATTAGAATCAGTGACAAAAAGTTCCATCGCAAGGAAAGGATCATCACGTACATCCATGACAGTTTCCCACTTCCTCCCTTTGGTCCGTTTTCTCTGGTGCAAAGTCAAGTTCTATCGAAGAATTATCCATCGTGTGGCTTAAGCGACTCAAAACAATGAAGGTATATCTAAGAACACACAGTCGCTATGGCCCAAAGGTCTGCTCCAGAAACAAGTAAAGCAAATATGTAGAAACAAATTGGAAGCCGACCACCACAATAAATGGATAGAATATTTAATATAAACAGACAAGCGCTTTCACGTGTGCCAAGACACGCTTCTTCAGATCCTTACAACTAACAGCTTAAAATTCAAATATATATATAGGCATTCCTAAAGCAATCAATTAATTAGTTAATCTAATTAATCTAATCCTAAACATATGTTTAAAATCATTCAATTGAAAGAAACAGTGCAATAGTAAGTGCTGCTGTTTGTGTCAAAAGATGAAGTTAAACAGTTAAAAATTTTAAGAAAGTTGTTGATCAACAATAAACAAATTATAAAACAATATATCCTATAAAACCCTTATGCATTCATCTCATATAAATATAAATATAAACTCTGAAAACTATGCATGAAATATATCCTGTGAACATGTGATACATGTGCAAAAATGCTAATATTAAGTGAGTACTGTAATGCCAAATCCTGTTAGACATTGGCATCCTAACAAAGGATATAAGGGAGATAATTATTTAATTTATTTATTTATTGTCATTTGATTACTGGAAATGTCTGATTGTGTAGGTGTCCTTTTTTACCAGAGGCCCAGGGAAAAAAGCTCCAAAGTATTGCAAAACATTTTAAGAACAATTTTATAATCTTCAAAAATAATACAAAAACATCTACAGTTTAAATAACTATATCAAATTAGACACAATATGAAAACATTGGTTAAGAATAGCTACAACTTATATGGCAATTATTTAATAATTAGAGAAATTTTAGCTTATTTATAGATAAATTAAAGGTAAGTTAGTATAACACAAAGATGAATTGCAATATGTAGTGACAAAAAAACAGATGAACAAATGAATGACTACAGACAAGTTAAACTGGATCTACATCAAGTGTTTAAAACCAGTGTGGCAGAATATGAAAAGAAGAGATACAGTTACTGAAAAATAAATGAATAAACTTGCATTTCCAAGACACAAGTCTACCAAACTGAAACTAGCACCCAACAAATCTATTTAAATAAATTTTACTGTCAGAGTACATGTAAGATGGTATGATTCCTGTAGCCTACTAAATATTATAATTAACTCCAAGGTCTTCACACTCTGGGAACAAGGCATGTCTTCCACTTCAGCTATCAGTCACACACAAACACATAGTACTCAAACTGGAACCAATCAGATCAATATGCAGCACTAACTAAACATAAATGGATCTCCCCAACTTACAATTAATGCAACAAAACAAACAACAAAAAAATACAACACCTGCCTAACAGGAGAAGTACAGGTGTGTGCTTTATCACCACAACAGTAGATGTTCAAAAAGGGCATTGTTGCTGTAGCCATTACACACAGGATGTATCCTGCCAAGGATTCCACATTTTCTGCCAGTCTACAAAGATTCAGATTGCCTCCTAGTGCACTGTACTTCCACCCATAGCACAAAAGGATGTGTTACTATAACAGGGATGTACAGAAGTGCCAAAACTCTCAGCTTCTTGCATAAAAAGGAGACTGAAGCCTAAAGCTCACAGTAAAGACATATCAGTAAAGAAAAAAGAAAGATACCATACCCATTTGCAGATTATTTATACTTTGGGACCCCTCATATACAATTGTAAGATCATGCATAAATGTATCTGTTCATTTAGATCCACATTACTAATTGTTTTAAATTATATTTACTGTTTAATTCAGCAGTATTTGCTAGAATATGTTTTACATTTATAGATTTGAACATTTTTGCCAATAAGCACTGTAACAAAATGTACTGTTGAATAATGACAAAGGTAACCACTTCCAAATATTTCAATCATAAAAGGCCACTGAAACTGGTGTTGTTATAATCCATCAATATCATTATTCTTCAATGATGGCAACTTTGTTGACTGCGTACACATTACATGTAGGATTGTGATAAAAATAGCCACAGTAAACTATTTAAATTTGCTTTTGACAAATATACACTAGTCCTGCAAAGACAGACTCATGACTTTTTATCTTTATCAACTGAGAAGGGTCAGTCATTTTTATCCACAGACATCTCCTAAATCTAGTAATTATAGCTACACAGTTGACTGCATCCTTTTAGACATTTCTGTAAAAAATATAAGAACACGTAAACACAAATACACAGCAATCATAGTAAATTATCTCTGCTTAATTCACATACATGCACACTAGCCTGGCAAAACCAGGTTAAAGTCGGTTTAAAAACAAAGTTAAGAGCATAATGTACTTTTGTCTACAGAAAGCCCTCACCCCAGCAGTTATATCCACTTTGTTAACTATATATACCTTTATTGTTCTGAAGAAATAAACTACATACAAATTACTGGTAGCTTTGGATGAACTACATGAAACTATATAAAAGCACTAGCATGTACCATAAAACTCAGCCATGTATAGCACAGTTTAAAAAGAAGTATTTATGATGACAGCATAAGAAACATTAATCATCTGATAACATGTACCAAGTCTCTATGCACAGCAGAAGTAAAAGTTATCTGAATAATTCCACATTAAAGAGAAATATGATACATACAGAGGCTGCTGTTGGTGAATAACTTTGCATCTCAGTGCTTCATCTACAAATGTACTACCTGCTGCCCTTGAAGAATAAATGATCTATGATTCAATAAAATGGCATGATGATGATGATGACATTACCATAACACTTCCTGAACTAGAACACTTCTGCAATAAAAAGCAGTTATCTAACTACAGCTTCATAGTTAGGCATGCAGTCTAGGAAACCATTAAGGAGCCTAACCCAAATTTAAGTTGCCCCCAAAGCACTGCCAATCACTTGCTCAGTGTCACATACTAGGTAAAGTAATGTGGACCCAGCACCATACACACAGGAAGCAGTTCATTAAAAATCAGAGCTTTAGTCCACTGCTCTATCCACCAGGCAAAACAGTTTTTAACTAAATGCAGAAATCCTTTACAATCCAATATTGTAGATAAGATTGTATCACAGTAATATGCAACAATGACTTCATAATGAATGCTGAAGACCCAATGGTTCTGAACATCAGTCCAAATAATGTAGACTGTATGACCTGACAAATAACCATTCACAGTTGTTGAAGGGTATAAAGAAATCACTGCAAATGTATATTACTGAAATGCAACATGTTTAGATTATATTACACAATCCAGTGGTATTAATGAATTAATTCTTTAGTGCAATTTCAGCTTGGCAGAGCTGCGCCGACTTTGGCGACATAGCCCCAGACCTGGAGTGACTCTAATCTAAATTCAAAGCATCCACTGAGAACAAAAAAAAAAAAAAAAAAAAAAAAAAAGTATTTTTAAGCTTGCTTTGCACTTGAACTGTAGTTTACTGTTTTGCTGTTTCATTTATTTGCTGTTGAGGCTGATTTAACTGTTTTGTTCTGCACATTCCATCCTTGTACTTCTGTATATCCTTAGCATAGACTAGATTCAGATCTGCTGAATCTAGGCTGTTTGGAAGAAACTGAATACTAAAACCAGCCATCCTACATTAGGAAGGCCCTCCTGCACCCTTGTCACAGAAGTATGCAGCATAGGACCCCTCTGAGTTGGGGATTGTTGGAATAGGGCTAGGTTTTGGGTTCTACCATTGGCTAGTTTGTACTAGAACTGTTTTACCTCACTTCTATTTAAGCACCATGCAAAGTGGTTTGGCATTCCAATGTATAGACGCAAATGATTAGTAACTTAAATTTTCCCTTTATATCTGCTACTAAACCATCCTTAACTCCACAACTCCTCCATGCTCAACAAAGCTGTGCATTTCTATCCAATGAGCACATCAGCTGCTCATTCTGCAGCATGGACGCATCCTTACACCTTTAGCTTTCCAAAAAATAACCACCCTTTGCTAGTTTCACACGTAAGTCAATCTAACATACTACAACCTACACCTGCCCTAATGGAAGGATTGATCCCCACCATTTCTCCAGATAACCTGATTGACATGGGCATCCTGAGGCAATGCATCAATTGCCTCATGTATAATGACAACCAAATGCTCATTGTTGTTGTATCTTTCGGCTTTTCCCGGTTAGGGGTCGACACAGCGGAACTCCGGTCTGCTAATGATTGGCAGCCCTGCCATACAACCTTCAACGAAGGTACGCCCATTCATGCATGTCTCCACACAGAAGACACTTTAGCTGAGAATCAAACATGACAATGTCTTGCTGTGAGGTGACAACGCTACCGCAGCACCACCACTGCAGTACTGACAACCACTTGCTCGTAAAGTAGGCAAATACAAAATATGAGAGATGTAACTATACCAAGAAATTAGAATGAGTTCTCTCACAAAACAACAAACAAGACAAGGTTGTCAGCACATATGCCGTTTCTCAAACACAAGAGAAGGTCAAGTCACATAAACCCACATATGCAGAGATACTAATTGAAAGCCTACCAAAAAACCAGAGAACTCCCAACCCCAAACAACATACAAGTACAGGCACATGAACAGAATCCACCACTAAACATAACAACACACATACCAGTCTCTCAACAATTAAGCCCATAAGGATTAACACCTCACAACCAAATGTACTCGTTATAGGTTACTCAGTAGTGAAACACACAGATGCCACCTCACCAGGTTAAACAAGAATGTGACTGTCAGCTGCCTATCAGGTGCTAGGTTCTATCAAATCATGCACGCACTCCAGTCACTCAGCAACAAATACTGGTATGACTCTGTCATAGTACATGTTTGTGTGAATGTCTTCAGGCATACCTCTCTGGACTATATCAATAGAGACATGTCTGAACTCTCAGAATATGTGTCCTAGGCAGGTATGTCCCTAGCCCTAAGCAGCATTCTATCGTCACTGAGGATGATGCCAAAATACAGATAAAAAACGATTGATTTCAATAACTGGTATAGCTATTGGTGGCACTCTAGCGGGATCCAGTATCTGTCTGCCTGGGAGCACATGGTCGACAGTCCACGCTGCTTTGCCAGTGATGTTCTTCACCTGTCTACTCAAGACATTCAAATACTGGTAAAGATGTTTGCCTCCCCACAGCACCTTTTTTAGGCAATGTCCAAACAACAAAATTTCTGACATAAAGAAAACTGCTATGGGCAAACTGAAGGTCATGCTGATTAATGCTAGGAGCCTAAACAGTAAACTGCACTCCCTGGAAGCACTCCCCACCCTGCAAGATGCTGACATTTAACAGCACCCTGGCTGTAAAAGGCTATAATGCCTTTCACATGTTTAGACCCCAAATCGAGTGTGAAAAAAATAAAGGTGGAAGTGTATCCATCTTCATTAAATCCAAATACACCTCAAGACTGGTAAAACAGTACAACATGGGGAGATAGTTCCCATGGTCTTTATTTGCTCCTCCTTTGTGGAGAGGGATGACTGTAGCAGTGCACCATTTGGTAGGGACAAAGCCTGAGGTGAGGCTGTGATTGAAAAGGGCACACAGGTGAGGTGCCAGTTCACTCTGTAGTTCATGTAGAACACAGCCAGAGATATTGTCAGGTCCCATAGAAGCTGTATTCTTGGCCTTGGACAGTGCTGTCTTAACCTGTGCAACAGTAATACTGGGTGCCTGGCAATCTACTGGTATTGTGACTGGTCCCTTGGGGGGGAGAGAGGGCTAAAGTTGGCACTGAATCTGTCGGCCAGTATATTGGAAATATCTGTTGGCTCAGTATAGGAGGTACTATTTTGCAGTAGCTCAGAGCAAATCTGGGTATTTCCATGGAGATTCTTTACATAACTATACAAGGCCTTGTGGTTGTCTTTACTATCTGCTGCAATTCTGTTTTCATAGCTGGCTTTAGAGGATTTGATGAGGGATCTCAACTTTTTGTTGAGGCTGATAAGGGAGTTTTTCCAGTCTTGGGACTTCACCTTATTCCACATCAGTTTCCTCCTTCTGTTGTAGTTTGTTTATGGCAGGGGACCACCAGATTGGCTTCCTTTTTTTGGAGAAGAGCATCTTGGTTCTATTGGGTATGGCAAGATCCATGCATTTGTGTATGTGTTCGTACAGTGCATTAGTGTATGATTCAGCAGTCATGCAACTGATCTCCATTTGCATGGGTGCCCTGAAGTTAGCCACCCCTGTTTTTAGGAGCCCAAAGTTAGCTTTGGAGAAATTTTTCATGGTGGTTACCTTTGCGGGGTTGGGGATGTGGATTTCCAAGGTGAATAGTTTGTGGTCAGATCTAATAAGGGAGGAGTTGACTACTGGTGTAGAGCAATGGTTGCCCATGTTAGTAATGACCAGGTCAAGGATGTTGTTACCTCTAGTGGGGGTAAGAATGACCTGGTCCAGGGCATTGGAATTAATGAATTCCAGGAAACTTTGGGCAAGTGTACTGGTACATGAGTAGTTTACTCAGTTAATGGAGGGCTAGTTGAAGTCACTCGGTATGAGAGTGATAGGTTGGACCCTAATATTCTCCAGGGTGCTTAGGAATGTGGAGTGTGCATCTTGGGACATGGTTGGGGATCTATAGCTGGCTATTACCTGAATTGATGTCTTATCCAATGTTAACTGCACCTGAAGTATCTCAGATGCGTTATGTTGGGCTACCAGTCTGGAGGTGTGCGCATCCTTTATGAATATGGAAACACCACCACTTTTCGAGCTTCGGTCCAAGCCCGCATTTTCTCCAGGTCCAATTACTTATCCCCTCTAACATTACCACATCATTACTAGCTACAGGTCCCCCACCATGAACCAGGTGAAGCACACTGCCTACTTGGACTTATTAGAGTTGCTCAGCATACAGCCTAACACCTTGGTCATGGGAGGTTTCAACTATCCTTCCATCAATTGGGCGACCTCCATGAGCACAAACATGATCACCATAAGGTTCCTGGACTTTGTTAATTCAAATACCCTCAAACAGTGGATCTGCACCCCTACAAGGGAATCAAATATACTGGACATAGTGCTCACCAACATGGGAGGTCACTGCACTACCCCCTGTGTGTTGCCCTCTGTGGTAAGGTCTGACCATAAATCTGTCTCGTTTGAAGTAAACATCAAACCTAACACCCCCTCAGGAGTAAGAAAACTAAAAAATGTTTCCAAAGCTAACTATTGCCTATCACACAAAAAGCAAAAAAACTATTAAAAACCACAACTGGTGAGCGAAATACTGAGGCAGCGAGTAAAAACAATGAGCTTTATTATCGTAAGCGCTTTTGGAAAAGCTAATACTTCTCCTTCATCAGACATCTTGCAAATCAATTAACACACCTTATATACATTCATTTGGCTCTTAAAATCAATTAAATGGTAAATAAATGATATTAGTTAAATACCATTACAAACTTTTTTGAAAAAAAGCATAATGCCATGTAATAAGTTTATATAAACAACATTAAGTAGGACGTCTTCTTATTATTAAAAATAACCTAAAACAAAAATACCATGTATTTTATAAGCAGACAAAATTGCTACCCACAAGTAAAACATCTATCCATTGTAAACAAAGAGAATACCATTTATGTACAAGAAAAATTAGAGATATTCCACTACAGGAAACTATATTAATATTACATATATTTTATAGCTCCTTTAATAATGGAATGTTTAAGTGTGGCACTTGCCATCAGTGTAAGCATCTCATTATAGATAAACAGGTGAATATTAGAAACAAGATTTACAAAATTCAAGGTAAATATTCATGCACAACTAAGGCTGTTGTTTATTCTGCTACTTGCCAGGAATGCCCTGCATTTTATATAGGAAAGACAGAGAGCCAACTAAAGCAGCGTATTTATGAACATCAGTACGCAATCAAAAAACAGGATACCAATAATGCTTTAGCCAGGCATTTAGTTGAATATCCAAACCACAGTTTTAAATTTGCCATATTACTCCAGGTAGCAGTTAATCCTAGAGGTAGTCCATGGCAACTAGAATTAGAAATTCAAGAACTTTATTGGCATATTAGAACAGTTGCCTATGCCCCTCCGGGGCTTAATGAGTTTATCTCTTTAAAATGCATATTGAAATTATTAGCCTTGAGAAGATAAGTTGTTTTTAATTATTTCTATAAAAGTAAAAGGAGCTATAAAATATATGTAATATTAATATAGTTTCCTGTAGTGGAATATCTCTAATTTTTCTTGTACATAAATGGTATTCTCTTTGTTTACAAGGGATATCCTTGCAAGATGTCTGATGAAGGAGAAGTATTAGCTTTTCCGAAAGCGCTTACGATAATAAAGCTCGTTGTTTTTACTCGCTGCCTCAGTATTTCGCTCACCAGTTGTGGTGTTTTTAACTATTGCCTACCAACAGATGGCATAACAACTTCAAAGCCCCTTCCAACATAGACAACAATGTTCCCTATGCAGAGGAATACACAATTGCCCTATATAGCCACTTAAACAAATGCACTGACTCGGCTGTACCAACCAGGAAGAAAACCAAGTCTCCCCAAAAAGCAAGCTTCCCTGGTAGACTGGAAGCATACATAAGCTATACAACAAAAGAAAGAAACTGCTATCTAAGAACAGGAGGGAAAACACTCAACAGAAGAATACCTTCCACAGCTTGAACAAGCAACTAAGATATCTTGCTAGCTGACAGATTTAGCAATAACCTCAACCCCCCCCCTCCGTCCCCAACTGTCATACCTCAAAGCATTCCCAATACCAGTCCTATACTGAGTATCTCCAAACAACAGGTCATACAAGCACTCTCCAAGGCTAAAAACACAGCCTCTATGGGACCATATAACATCCCAGGCTGCTTACTATACAATCTAAAACAAGACCTGGCAGATCCACTTGGAGCACTCTTTAACCACAGCTTGAAAACAGGCTTTGTCCTGGCAGAGTGGAGAACAGTAACAGTAATCTCCTTACACAAAGCTGGCCCATCAATGGACCCCAGAAACTATCGATCCATAAGTCTAACTAGCCTCATCTGCAAGGCCATGGATAGAACCATAATGGACCTCATTCACAATTACATACGTGACCTTCACACTATCTACCCCCTCAGTTTGGCTTCATCAAGGGCAGATCTTGCTTATTAAACTTGGTGGACTTCTTTGAAAACACCACCAAAGCACTGGATGAGGGAAAAACAGTACAATCTGGATTTGGCCACGGCTTTTGACACAATCCCCCATTCAGACATCATATAGAAACTCTTTAGCTGGGGATTAACCCATACATTACTAGATGTGTAGAAAACTGGCTCACTGACAGAATGCACACTGTCAAAGTTGAGGACTCCACCTCTACCAACAGACTAGTTATCAATGGGGTACCACATGAATCTGTACTCACCCCACTACTGTTTAGAATCTTCTTCTCAGAGAAAAAAGGCTAAGGTGGATAACTTATGGCTTACTATGTTTGCAGATGACTGTAAAATGGGTGCAGTCATAGAGTCCTCAAATGATGTTAACATACTTCAAAAAGGAAAATACTGATATACAACACAAGTGAACCAGAACAGAACAGCTACTGAGAACACACCTTTCAGTAAACGACCATCAGCATGAAGTTAAAATTCCTTCTTTATTGCACAAACAGTAAAAGAACGAAATGAGCGCTTTCGCGTATATGCCATACGCTTCATCAGATTTCATTATACATTAAAGCAGCTCAGTTTATATAGTATGGTTCATATTTCAATTAACACAATTACCACAATTACTTTACCAATTAGTAACACCTCTATCTTTTTCTAAAAGGTATAGCTAACCCCTAAGGCAATTTTGAATGTGTGCTTGTTGGATATAGTAGCACCTAACAATTCATTAGTACAGCGTCTATGTATTATTAAATTAATTCATATAAATGTCAATCTACATACAGTATTATATTTCAAGTAAAAAATAGAAAATAAAAAAATAGAAAATAAAAAAAATAGAAAATAAAAAAATAAAATAAAAATAAAATAACACAAGTAATAGTAATAATAATAATAATCATGATTATAAATTCTGCCCTTCAATATAAAAGCCACAAAACAAGCCAGTAACATCCACATTCAACACTTCATAATTGTGTCCTATATATAGTGAAGCAGATGAACTATGTCAAAGAAAACATCTAAATAAATATGATAAATAAATATATTATTTATTAAAGTGCTAGTGCCTATGGATTATTATAAATAATTCTACACATATATAGATATATATTGTACATCAGATGAACTGTACCAAATAAAACATCTGAATATATTTAATACATGTAATGTTTTGTTAAAGTGCTAATGCCTATAAATTATTGCAACTAACCCTACAAATGTGTATATGAATATGAATAAATATATATATTTTTTAAAACCATAATGCTGTATTGTTGCAATATAGATATATATCAAATACTAAACAATTGATCAATAATAACAACATACCAATCAATGTACATGTGATGTTTCTAAATGACCTACATAGCTTATATATCCTAAAATGGGGGGGGGGAGGGGGGCATATACATATTAACCATGTTATTTTTCTTTTTAATTTTTCCTTAATATAGGCTTCATGGGAACATATTGATTCAAACCAGGTGGATGATGTGCTTTCATTTTTAATATCCAATATGATGTGCTTTCATTTTTAATATCCAATAATTTTTTTTTTTTTTTCTATACTTCAAAAAGGGTTAATGCAGACAAATGACTGGTGCTAAACAGGACTAAAATAAACACAAAAAATGCCTCATTATCCACTTAGCAAAGAAGCAGCGCCTGCAACATATGACATACATAGCACTCCTCTAAGATCAAACTTAATGGTGGCAGACTTAGGAACACAGATTGACAGCAACGTAAACTTCGATCACTATGTGTCCATAATGGTAAGAAATGCATTCTACATTATGCGCCTCATAAATAAGTACATTCCATCTAAGACCAGGAGGGATATAGCTCCAATGTACTCAACCCTTCACAGACGACTGCAAGTTGGGAGCTATTATTAACTCCCCAAGTAATGTTGACATCCTACAGAATGGCCTCACTGAGACCAATGACTGGTGTCAGAACCACAGCCTTAAGCTCAATGCCAAAAAATGCGTCATCACCCCCTTTGGGAAAAAAAAAAACAGTTCCCATGAATTATCACATCGATGGTAGTCCACTGAACATAGATGGTGTTATAAGAGATCTGGGAAGACAGGTTGACAGCAGCCTCTATTTTGACCACCACATTGTCACAGTGGTCAGAAAGTTCTTCTATGTGGGCACATCTCATTAATCACTGCTGTGATGGCTTAATGGTTAACTACTGTGACTATAGTGTACAGGGTCCTGGGTTCAAGACCTGCAAAGGCTGTTTATTTACCTCACCAAGAGGATTACTGGCCTCAAACATATGTCCTATGCAGACCGACTGAAAAAACTCTGGCTGTACTCAGTGGCATATCGGTTAGTCAGAGGTGATCTTTGCCTGACTTAAAAAAGCCATGTCCAACTCAGAATTGATGGACATGCTCCACCTAAAGAAATCCAAGTCACTGCGAGCCATGCGCTCTAGTGAGCTAAACCTCACCACAACAATAAATAGAACATGCTGGAGGGATAGATTCCTGTCACAGAGAGTTCCCATACTTTGGAACAACATTCGAAATTACATCAGGCAGAGCCCTTCACTAGCACTCTTCAAGAGAAACCTTGATGAGTGGCTGGGTAACAGAAAATTCACCCCTGGGATCACTTCACTGGCTCTGCTTGACAGAGGATCAGTTAATTAATCAATGGGGTGGCAAAAGCCAACACACTTTGGCTAGGCTTATAAATGCCCTCAGGCAGATAGCTTAGTACCTACCTATGAACCTATTAACCTATAAGGGTTTTGCATCCAGGAAGAAAGAGGTCATTGTCTCCCTCTACTCTTCCCTCATAAGGCCACTCATCGAGTACAATGCCCCATTTGGCATATACCCCACTAGACACCTGCAACAACTGGAGAGGCCGCAAAAGTACCTCACAAAGAGGATTCTAGGCCTTAAACACTTGTCCTATATGGACAGACTCAAAAAACTCCAACTATTCTCTGTCTCATATCACCTACTTAGAGGCAATCTCTACTTGACATACAAAGCCATGGCTGACCCAGCTCTGTTAGAAATATTACATCTAAAGGAAACCCAATCACTCCACACCACATGCTCCAGTGACCTCAACCTCATTTCCACAATCAACAGAACATGCTAGAGGGACAGGTTCATAACCCAGAGACTGTCCTTGCTATGGAATTGACTTCCCATACTTGTCAAACAGAGCACCTCACTGGCCCGCTTCAAGAAAAAGATTGATGAGTGGATGGGAAATAGAAAACTCATCCCGGGGATCACTCCAGTGGCTCTACTCGACAGAGGCACTGGGAACTAAGGTCGGGTGGCACGATGTCAGGGTAATCTTATGGGCTAGGTCTGTAAAGGCTCCAGGGCCATTAGCCTAGTACGCACCTATGAAACCTTATCAGACCACTGATTGAGTACAATGCTCCCTTCTGTATGTACTTTACCAGACACCTCCAGCATTTGGAGATACCACAGAGATTTCTTACCAACGTAGTCCAAGGCCTCCAAAACATGACATATATGGATAGACTGAAAGCTCTGTCACTGTATTCTGTATCATACAGGCTACTGAGAGGCAACCTATGCCTGTTCTACAGAGCAGTCTCAGACCCTGACTTAACGAAGTTGCTGCACATCCAAAAATCAAATGGGACAAGAATAACTTATTCCAGGGATCTCAACCTGGCCTTTGACATTACCACAGCATGCTGGAGATAAAGATATACATCTCAGCCATTACCACTCCTCTGGAATAAGCTTCCACTCCATGTGAAACAGAGCTCCTCAATTACCCCATTCAAGTGCAACCCTGACAACTGGATGGGTGAATGCAAATTCACTCTGGGGATAGCACCTATGTCCCTCATGGACAGGGGCAGTTGGTGCTAATTACAGAATCACTCTGAAAAAATGACCACATAAACATGCTCAGTATGGGTATTCCAGTTTTTTCTGCTTGGCTAAGCTTGTAATGGCCCTAGGGCCATTAGCCTAGTAACCTTCTATGAACCTATGATAAAGCACAAGAATTAAAGGTAATATATATTCTGAAGCAGCTTTTGTTTAAGAACCCAAAAATTATACAAAATCAGAAATATCATTGCATACAGCATACTGTTTTTTGGGGAGAATGGTTGAATGCTTGCAGGACATGTCATTTTTGACAACCCCATGCCTTTCTTATCATCAAGAATAACTACCCCCTTTAATATTACTTAGTATACGTCTAAACTATCTGAATGGCTGATAATGGTGTATTGTTGCAACACATGCCTGGACAGTCAACAAAGATGGATCATGGTCAAGTATTACAAACTTCCTATTACTTGGCCTTTTTTACCCAGTCACCACAAAGCTCTATTCAAACCTGTCAGTGTGCATGCTGCTTTATTCTTTACTTTTACTATTAACACAGAGATTTAGATTTCATTTACATTTTTTTTTAATTTACAACAAACACAGTGACTGCCATGTTCTAAAAAAAACACTCACATTGAAAATAGACTTAGTATGAGAAAGAGTAAACTTCTCTTCCACTGAAACTCATATTTAGTGGGAATGCATCTGGTAATACATTAAATGAAAAGAGATATGCTAAGATTCATAATCAAACAGCATACAGTGAAGTACTAATTAGTGACTATTTGAAGGGTGCCTGAATTCAAAAGACAAATATTTAACACATTTGCTAACAGCTTGGGACAGCCCATAGGATGCAAGTATCCCTTATCAGGAGCAGCCAAGAAGTACTGGTTGGTGAAGTAACTTGGTAAGAGTCACACACAAGACAAATGATGGCTGAGGAAATCAAACCGTGTACTGCAGGAATCATCTCTTTAATAGCTATAGCCGTACTTGCCTGCTCTAAGAGACAGACAAGCTGTTGCAGTCCAAACAGTGTATTTCACATGTACATGGTTACAAAAATTAAGCTAAATTAAAAATGTATTCATAGTTAAAATGTTAACTTAAATTCATAGACTTCATACTGCTCAGTATATTGACAGTTAAATAAACCATAATGCCAGCATTCAACAAAATGAGGAAACCAAGGATCATACCCAAAGAAAATGTTCCATATGTTGATGATCCTTATTGCTAATCAGTTTCTTTCCTTTACACCATAACTACTCTGGTTCATAGGTCATTACTAGGCTTGCAATCCATGTGAACATTGAGGAACCTAGCCCAAGTTTCCAAGTGCCTCAACGTACTGTCTGGTTAAGTGACTTCCTCATGATCTCACAATAGGCAAATGAGAGCTGAGAGAATCAAGCCCTGTGCTACAGGAACTACAGCTTATAGACTTAATCTTCTGTGTCAACTGTCAGACTAAAGCAAAAATGAATGAGAAGGAGTCAAACACCACAGCCTTGACACCAGAAACTGGTGCACTAACCCAATATTCTAACTGATAAGTTACATATTAAACAGTGGGATGCAGAAAGCAAGTATTTATTTATACAGCACACACATAGATATTTATATATTTGTTTGTTTATGGGAAATTCTGACTGGACACAGGTCCTTTTTCAGTGGAGGCCTGGGGAGAAAAGCTCCACAAGTACAATAAACAAGTATTTCAACAGTAAATGAGTTACAGTAAACAACATGAAATTTAGAGTACAACAGCAGCATGCCATTTAGAGCACATAGATCAATAGTAAGGAACAAACATACAATAAAATCTGATTAATAATCTGTTGTTACAATTGAGGAGACAAAGAAACCTAAAAGTTATGGTGATAAAGCATTTTTAGTGGCAGATGAACATATAAGCTGTACAGATTGGCTAAGAGCTTTGTTAATCAGGGTTGGAGCAAGGACAGAGCCAATCCATTTTAAGGTGAGACTTGAGAGTGGTTTTGAATAGACTGCTGGATGGTAATTTGGTTATCGGTGGGGGGGGGGATTCAAACTTCGGATATGGTACAGGAGAATAGGGCTTCTCCTGCTGAGTTTTTTGGTTTGGTGTGAAGAAGTAGACTTTTGAGGTTGGATCGTAGGGGTCTAGAGGAGCTGTAAGGTTGGAGTAGGTTTTGAAGAGATGGAATCTTATGAGGGTGGTTTACTAATTTATGGGCAAATGAGAGTTGATTCAAGTGAAGAAGCTGTGGGAGTTAAAGCCAGTCCAATTACCTGAGAGTGTTACAGTGGTGGCTGCTGTAGCATGTGCCTGTTGCAAATTTTACAGTCTCATTGTAGCAGGTTTCAGGTCTGTTTAGGTCAGATTTTCTAAGGTTGGTAAGAATGGGAGAGGCATAGAGTAAGGTGGAGATAAGATGGGAATTGGCGATAGAGGTTCTGACAGCTTTGGTTAGGTATTGTTTGTTTCTATTTAGTGCCCCAAGTTTTCTGTGTACGTTTTTATGGTAAGAGATATATGGTAGTCAAATTTGAGACAGTTGTCAACCTCCACACTAAGAAGTTTGGTGTGCTTTGATGGGGAGATAATGGTGTTGTTTTTGGCATGTATGTTGAAGTGGGTGGCAGTTTGGTTAGACTGGGGGGGGGTTGAAAGGCAAGGAGTTTGATCTTGCTGGGATTGAGTAGAAGTTGGGCACTGGATAGCCAGATTTCGACATGTGAATGACTCTTGCATGATCTTTTGAAGTTCTGGTAGAGTGGGAGCAGAGCAGATGAGGGTGGAGTCATCTGCGTATTGGATGAGAGTAGCATGTTTGGTGGAGGTATGAAGGATGTTAGTGAATAGGGAAAGTAGTAGGGGGCCAAGAATGGAGCCTTGGGGGCACTGAGAGTTATGGGGAGATGAGGGGATAGCTGATCTTGCCAAACAACTGACTCCTGTCAGCCTGACAAATAGCCATGGAACCAGTTGCTGTCAGAGCATGAAAAGGAAAGATTAGTGAGGACAGAGAGAAATATATTTTGTGATACCATATCAAAAGCCTTTGATAGGTCTAGAAATATATTGGTGGAGAATAGGCCATTGTTTTTGTGTTGGAGGATTGTGTTGAAAAAGGAGAGTGGGGTGGTGGTAGTGCTGTGATATGGCTTGAAGCCATGTTGGGCTTTGGAGAGGAGATTATTAGCTAAGAAATAGTTTAATACATGAGAGTTAATTCATTTCTCAAGGATCTTGGAGAGTGGGGCAAGGGTGGCAATGGGGCGGTAGTTGGAAAGGTCAGTGGAGGAGCCACCTTTGTGTAGGGGAATGATGTGTGTAATTTTCCACAGAGTAGGTAAATAGCTTTCTGGAGTAATTAATAATATGGAAGTTGGCTATGCTAGGGTGTCAGCTACCATTTTTAGATATTCTGAAGGAATGTTGTCTGCTGCGAGTTTTATGGGGTAAATTTTGTCAGAAGTCATTTGATATTTGAGGTAGGTACTGTGGAGAAGGTGAAGGAGGGGGTGGTGGACTGGAGTTGTGTGGGGCTGAGGGGATAGTGGGTGAGAAGTGATTTTCAGCTAGAGATAGTATGGTTTCCATGAAGTGCTTGTTAAAGGAGTCAGCTATACTGCCAGAGGAGGTGGGGATGGTTAGGAGGGGGGGGGTGCCTAGTTTACCTGGGTGGAGTATGGAGTTTACTGTGGAACAGAATTGTTTAGGATTGTGATGGGTGGACTGACAGTAAAAGGCTTCATCTCTTTTTATTTGCTTTTTTGTACAATTCAAGGAAGGCTTGCCTAGCAGAGGGGGATTTTGTTTGGCACCAGTGTTCCCATACTTTATCCCTAATTTTTATCAGTCCTGGGTGTTTTTTTGAAGCAAGAGGGAGTTTTTTTTTACTCTGGCTTATCTTAGGGGAGCGTGCATGTTTAGGATGTTGAGGAAGGTGCTGTTGAAGAAGTGGACGGCTTCATCTAGACTGAGGTATTTTAGTGGTGTCCAATTCCATTTTTGGAGAGAGGGATTAAATGAGTGGAGATAAAAATTTGCTTTGTTATGGCCATCAATTAGAACTTGGTCAGTCATACAGACGGTAAATGGAAAAAAAAAGGTCTCAAACCCTGTGCTTCTGACTACAGGAAGCAGTGCATTAATGTTGTACATAACTCTAATAACAGGCAGTACTGACTGCAAACCTCAGTGACATTTAACCTTTTCCGATTTATAAAGAAATGAAGAAGTGTGCGAGTGTCTGGCAGTTGGTATGGATTATTAAGGCACTAAGCTCTTAATGAGGCTGAAAGGTTTAATTCTGGCAAGTTCTCCTGTAACTCAGGCATAAAAGTGGACTAGATGTGACTGAAACCTCCATCTGGACAAGAACGACATCAAATGCTGTGCAGGAGACTGTTGTCCTCTATAGAAGAAAATGAAAGCTAGGAGTTTACCATAATAACAGATGTGTAGGACCCTCTATGGAAGAAAATGAAAGCTAGGTGTTTACCATAATAACAGACGTGTAGGACCCTCTGTGGAAGAAAATGAAAGCTAGGAGTTTACCATAATAACAGATATGTAGGACCCTCTATGGAGGAAAATGAAAGCTAGGTGTTTACCATAACAACAGATGTGTAGGACCCTCTATGGAAGAAAATGAAAGCTAGGCGTTTACCATAACAACAGATGTGTAGGACCCTCTATGGAAGAAAATGAAAGCTAGGTGTTTACCATAATAACAGATGTGTAGGACCCTCTATGGAAGAAAATGAAAGCTAGATGTTTACCATAATAACAGATGTGTAGGACCCTCTATGGAGGAAAATGAAAGCTAGGTGTTTACCATAATAACAGATGTGAAGGACACTCTATGGAGGAAAATGAAAGCTAGGTGTTTATCATAACAACAGATGTGTAGGACCCTCTATGGAAGAAAATGAAAGCTAGGTATTTATCATAACAGATGTGTAGGACCCTCTATGGAAGAAAATGCATCTACCATAACAGACGTGTAGGATCCTCTATGGAAGAAAATGAAAGCTAGGTGTTTACCATAATAACAGATGTGTAGGACCAGATCCATCTTCATTTACCTCTGAGACTGAAGGCACCTAGGACTTGGGTAGCTTGGTGCCTAAAACTTTCCCAGGCCACCTAACCCATTCCCTTTGCTCTACGGTTCTGTGCACTGAAGGGCCCCTATCCAGACTTCTGTTATCTCAATGAAGGCACAGCAAGGGAAAAGAAGAAAATAAAAACACAGAAAAAGACAAAAGGTATCTGAAGCCATTTCTAGACCATTCCAAAGATAGTAAGTGAAGGGAGGTGGGAGGGGTCATAAATGAAAACTGAATTGGTCCTGAACATCTGTCACTGTAATAAGTAAATGTCAGTATGCAATAAGACTGGACAATCTACCTCTACCTCTTCATACGTCTCAACTGTCCAGATTTCTGCATACGGTCCAGATTTTTGCCTCATATTTTTGGTCTGTTCCTCATAAAATCTGTGGTCTTCCTTCAAATCACTAAGGATTGAGGTCACTAAATAATAACATACACTTGAGTTTCAGACTTTATATCCTTCAGAAAATGCATGCTAAAACAAATACTTTATTCTAGCAACTTCTAAGTTTATAAGAGCAATATCAAAAACCTGTCCCTATTTTTGGGGTCTTTATCCCCCCATTATTTTAGGATTTGTCCAGATTTTTTGTAACAAAATGTTGAGCTGTACGTACCTCAAGGACAAAACTTTGTGTAAATAGCTGGATGGATTCTTGTAGAGTTTGCTCTAATTAACCATTTCCCATAACAGCAATAATGAGAGATATCATGATCTAGAGATGTCTCACAACAGAAATAAGAAACTGCTACCAGTAAGCATTCCTAAAGTGACAAGAGAGTGAAATGGTCAATCTTGTCCACCACAAATGATTCCCAGTCCACAATATATTGTGCATTGAAACAGACATGGGGAAAACAGCATCCTAGAAAGAACAGGAACTACAAAACAAGAATTTTGGATCACTTTATGCTTATGATAATGAAACACAGTAAAATACAGTTTTCTATCAAGACACCTCAAGACTATGCCTAATACAAAGTATGGACAAAGTTGTAGTAAGGTTGGGGCAAAGGGGCAGCTGTCCTGGGTGCAAGTTGTTACAAGGGGTAGTTAGCACTGTAGCTGCTGAGGTGCTCAACAGTCTCTGAAAGGAGAACAAGTAGTACCGGCAATGATTGCAGCCATGACTGTGAATCACTGCTGGTTAAATGACAGGCAAGCAGGCAGTGTTTGTATATTGTCAGGAAATACAAGGACATAGCTCCTTGCTACAGTATAGCAAAGGCATTTGACATAGTTTAACAAAGAGGCGTTATGTTAATACCTAATAGCTGTTTTACTAGCATGAAGAAGTTTTTTTTTTCTGTGAGAGTGTGTGACACTGTAAACTTTATCAAGGAGTTGTCACAGCTACTAGCTACAAAATACAAGAACAAACCAAACTGATAAACAAATAAAAGGCAAAGGGTATTCACCAGACCAATTTATTGTGTAACAAACCAAACTGATAAACAAGTAAAAGGCAAAGGGTATTTACCAGACCAATTTACTGGGTAAGAAACCAAACTAATAAACAAATAAAAGGCAGATTGCTTTCCTGGTCTAAATGAAAGAGCCTCTATTAAACTGTATTCAAAAGCTCGTCCTTTGAAATAACATCCATAATTATATTTGGTATAAGTATATATTGATTTATGATGTTCTCTTCGACTACATATACACTGTTGCTTTATTGTAGGATAGGCACAGTTAATGTGATTAGTAATGAGTCATGTGATATAATTGTTAATAGTTAAATTGATAGTATATTTAAGTGATTGTTACTAATTTCTGTTGGTCTGATGAAAGCGCTTACCATTCAATAAATGTTAATGTTTTATCTGCCGTGTTTCTACTTTACACTTTGTTCTACTTTTTATTTAAAATTCTGATACTGTAACTTTGTAATTAATTCACCTGCACCCTCAGCTCTGTTTTTTTTTGTTTTGTTTTTTTGTTTTTTTTTTGTTTCTGATCCTTGTTTTCCTTCTCTAATACCCTTCACAGCATCAGTTCTGCCATAGGTTTGGGAAATTGTGCTTCACACTTTTAATTATATATTAACCCTTTATAAGCAAATAAAATGCATCAAAGCATTAAGCAGGGCCAACTTTCATAAACATGCTCCCCACTTATCATCAGAAATGTTACTCTAGATATTTTTAAGTGCTGCATGCTACTCTGCTTGCATTCTGTCCAGCATTCATTGCTCCCTAGTGCCGCTTGCTGACAAGAAGTAAGAAACTTAATGGGGGACTTTAACACCTTTACTCTCCTATCACCATTGTCCCATCACATAAGACAGAGTTATCTATGTCTTGTATGTTTCTCTCCCTAATAAGTAATTTGTAACTTCCCGATTTCAGCCTCCAGCTCACATCACATTCTTTGATTTATACTTGAAATACCACCAACCAACTAGGGTACGAGAGCTCAAGTCTCCCATTTGTGTGGTCAGTTCTTTTCTTAATTCCTTCCAAAACTTATTTCCTTAATAATTCCAATAGAAGCAGAAGACCTTTTTTGGATATATATACAGTAGCTTAATGTCCATGTGTTTTACCACACTTTTTCTTATACTGCTCATTTATCTGGCACGTTCATAGGTGATTACTAGGCTAACAAAACTAAGGGAGATTTTTAAGCCTAGCTCTGTTTCCCAAGGTAAGAATCAAACCTTGTACCCTTGTGTGTACTTTGGGAGGTAAACATCTTAACCATTATACCAGCCCCATCCTCCTTTAATAAGAATCTAACTCAGTGGTTCAAATAAATACTTTTGTGCAAAAACAGAGTGTCATACCATTTCATCCATGTCTCATTTATAATTTTCATGCATGTCTCACACTGTTTTATCAATTTTCAGTCAAAAACTGAATAAGTTAATAAATAAAAAGCTGTTTGACCATCCATTCTTTAATTCATTCCTTTGATAGTAAGGTTGTGTACTGGTGTGAGGAATCTTTTCAACAAAGAGCCAAGTCTACAGAGAAACAGCCTATTTGTATGTACCAAAGTGAAGTACACAGCTATATGACCAACTTTCATTTGTAGAATAGGCGTACAGTAAACAAATTTCACCAGAAAATGCAATGGTGATAGTTCAAAAGTGAATTTCTAGTGAACATGAGAGAGACTTAAGGGAGAGACAAAATAAATTGCAGTAGATAGCTTGTAAGGGAAACAGAAAAGTGAACAGCTGATGAGTTGAAGCAGGGGACTGAAGAAAACAAATATAGATAGACAGATAGAGAGATGGATGTACAGCTTTAACAATACATGTGGTGCCACAGAGTAAATTTAAAAAATTAAGACATGGGTAGTATCACCAGCAGTCCAGGAAGGTAGATGGCTATTTTCAAAGCATTTACAATATGATTGCCCAGTAACATAATGAGATAGAAGTGAGTTGAAAGATGCTAAAAACCATCACATAGGCGACATGATACACATTAATTAATTAATTTTAATCAAGAAGTTTCTAATTTAGTCACAACTCTGCAGCATAGATGAGGAATAAAGCCCTGATTATGAACAAGATTACATGATTTCATATAGTAGATCAGGTGCTGCTAAAGTTGGACAGGAAAAGGATGACAGTGAGTGGATGATTCTGGCTTATCCATCCTCAGGGATGGAGGTCTGGTTATGGTCCGTCAATTTTCACAGTGCAAATAGAGGCATGTATAATACAGATTGACCAGGACCAGGGATGTGGATTTGGAAATGTCAGACTGGAAATGGTAGTCTCATTAACGCAGATGTAGGGACATACAAATGCACAGTGAGGATGTAGGAGGCCCTGCAGTGATGCATATTTTCCATGAACCACCTGGATAAGGGGATAGAGCCTTCAGTAAATACACTTTCATTGTCAGGATGCTGGCAAGGTGCAAATCATCTCCCAGACTACCTGGATGATATCCCCCCTTCTGTCAACTCTCACACTTATACTGAGGACTCCCTAGGGGAGGGGAATGAACTAAGCTTCTTTGAGGCTCATCTTGCTTTTGAATTGAGGTATGTGCTATCACAGAGACATGGTTCAAAGACCCATCATGCATTCTGAAAATAACAGGTTATGCCTCTTTAGACTCCATCTAGCCCAACAGCCAAGAGGGTTGTGTAACCATGTCAATCCTTTAAAAGTAGGG
Organism: Protopterus annectens; assembly: GCF_019279795.1. Taxonomy (NCBI): domain Eukaryota; kingdom Metazoa; phylum Chordata; order Ceratodontiformes; family Protopteridae; genus Protopterus; species Protopterus annectens. Next base: position 1,761,739,458 of record NC_056726.1, read on the forward strand.
TTATAGACTGGGCATGAAATACTCTACATCCATGTTACAATAAACAACAGAAACTATACCACTGCAAAACATTATCAACCCCACTCCATGTCACCTCAATAAAATGAACACTTGATAAACTTTTAGCCCTGCTGTTAAAAGAAAATACTTGTTTTCTCAATGATTTAAATTATCCCTCCACTGAATGGATGAACTATTATGCCTCAACCAATAACTGATTACAAAAACTCCTAGACATCATAAGAGACATCAAGAGGAAAAAATCACATCAGATAGTATGTTGATTATGTATCCCCATCTGTGCTAAGTTAAAAATTACCACACACCCTTCTCTCTCTGACCACAATGTTGTAATGTTCTTCATATAGTACAAACATAACCAAATGAAAAAAATAATAACATGTTTAAAGTGAACTACTGTCATTTCCATATTGAATGCAGATGGGCATAACATCCTTATCAGTTCTGATACAACAAAATGTGTATTTTTGCATTTAATTTTGTTGGTAAACACTACCCCACAAAAATGTTCTTGATGCTATAATCCCCTACCATGGCATCATGAAAGACTGAAATCACAAAGCCTCACCACTTAAATTAGTTTATAAGTTACTACGTTTCTAGCAAGACAAGTTGACAGTTATATCTCATTGCTGTAACACCCTGCATTGAAAATTAACGTGATAATTTATTAGTAAAGTGATAAGTTTTGTAAGTTACTGATCTCAAAAACAAGTATTTTTGCTTTGGATGCTTATAATGCTTTGCTGGGGCATGTTAATTATTGCCAGTAACTATACTGCTATCATTTTGTTTAGGTTCATTTTACAGACAGTGCAAATAAAACCTCTCAAAATGTGACACTTCTATAATCCTCATTATTTTTCAAACCACTTGCTGCTATGAAATTAATTGTAAACAAAGATCCAAGACAAGTGCAGCAATATAATTTAATGACTTTTCAAATGCTATCTATGATGAAATAAACAACCATTTTGTATCAGTCTGTATATTAGCCCCCTCTCACCTACCTAGTGATGAATCATTCACAGCCCTTATTACTTAAATAAAAACACTGACAAATTCATCCCTGTGATGTATAAATATGGCAGAAAATTCTGCAATAAATCTAAATGGTAGAGTTACAAAATCAACAAATAACTAAACTGAAAGAAATGAGCATTCATAGCCTACATATTTTACTCAGACTGCAAAATAATGGATAAAGTCAACTCCATCCAAAACAGCTTGCAGTGTGACCTTTGTCTTACTACTCTGTATACATTACGCTTCCTCATTATTTAAGCCCCTTCTCTCTAGCTGTGTACAACTGTGTTTACATTTTCAGTGGTGCAAGTTGACATGAATGATGGATTGCATTTTTATAAGAAAGGTTTGCAGCCTGACTGATATAGCAGAATATTGCAGTACTTATTAATGTAGGCACTAAAAGTGAGACGGTAACAAACAAAATCACCATGGTAAATTGATAACAATGTTTAACACTGAGTAGATATAAGGCTATATAAAATGATAAGTAATGGTTTCAAATATCAAAAACTTAAGCAAAAAGATTCATAAATACATCACTCTGATGTTACAGTAATGATTGCCTTATGAGAAAAAAATTGGTGCAGTTGTAAAAACACAGTACAGATAAAAATAGCATGGGATACAATCTGTTAGAGACTGGGGAGGCAGACAAGGAATAAAAATATCTCTTTACCTAAATGAATGTTTCAAACCAAAGCAAAAGCATATGAGAAAGATGGTCTGTAGTTAATATTGGAACTGGAAATGACATCACAATCTATTTTAAGATTGTTCCCTTCCATGCTGGTGGATGAGGAAATGAAAGAAGCTAACTTCAGAAAACCAGAGAAACAGGAGATATGAGAAATGGGGACCATTAAAGTTATATAAAAAACACTGACTATAGCCATGTTACTGTCCTTGAAAACAGCTTCCCACCACAGTTACAGGTTCATTATTCTTGCCCCAAAGTAGAACACCACTACCTAGCACTGTAAAAAGTCAAATGGTTCTCAAAACCACAAAGAGAAAACTTCTCCTAAACTCTCATTGCCTATAGTCCTTCCCATTCTTAGCTAATTAGCTCACATCATGTACTTTAAGCTACAGACTTAGATCTCTTCCATCCATTATACCCCCCATTCAAACATAAAAAAACAAGACATCACTCCACTACTCACATATTGTCTGTGCTGAGTATAGTAATTCCTGGTAATAAATATAAAACAAGTTTCTCCCTTCAATGAATTCAAAATTAAGTAAAAAAATGTATCTAATTAAGTCAGTAGTAGATGCTATCACCAGCACTGTGTAATATAAACACCCTTTATCAACTATCCCACAGACTTTCATAGGAATAAATTCTCTTAAAACTCACCCCCTTTCAGATAGGTCATACTCCTTAGTAAAGTGGCAGTTAAAACTCTTGAGCTCCTTTTAACCTAGATTTCCCCACAATAATAAATTTCTTTTTTCTTTCCTTCTCTTACCTTTTTCTCTTCCCATCTTTCCATGCTTTTTTCATTATACCCATTCTTTGTAGGATGTCTTCTATTAGACTCTGTAAATAATGTAAACAACTTACACTATTTATACATTAATCTGTAGTTAATGCATTTATTTTAGTCATATGTGTATATACATTGTATACTGCACTACAAACTGTTCTCCTAAAGCATTTATTCTCAAGTACTCATTACACCGTGACTAAAATGTGATCATTTTTTGAACTTTTCCTGGAATGACTCTGAAAATGGCCCACACAGATCAGTACTTTAACCTGATTAATGCATATTAAATATATAAATAAATAAAAGGAGTGATATTATTTTGGCTGCATCAGGCTTTGTCTTCAAATTCCTTTTGTTGCAATGCATTCTTGTTCGAGACCTGATAACTTCCAGTAGACAAAGACACACAATCTTAGATCTGGAAATGTATTTCTATTTATGGAAAAATAGGTGCATTGCATTGCTTTCTTTTCCTTTTACTAACAGTTAAGCTCACTAGCACAAATAACTTTCTGCAGTAGTGATGTGGAAACACTGTCTCATTAATTGTTGACTGACTTGCTTAAAATTGCATAGTATGCAAGAAGAGACTGAGGAAATCAACCCCAGGGCTGCAGGATGAAACTAGTTATCTACTAGTAAGCTTAGCTTTCAATGCATTACTGCCAGATATGTTGTCAAGCACTTAACTAAGCTGAAGTAACTAAGCTGAAAGTAAACATGACTGGATGACTGACAAAATGGAAGAGTGCTTGGGACTTTCCAAGATGGCTGCACACTGATTAACAGCTAAACTTCAGCTCTCCCAGTGTGAAAAAAGAAACTGCAATGATTCAATCTGCTGCATCCAACTGTCCAGAATATTCTTTTCCTAGAGTAGCATAGTAATTATTTTTTTGCAGAACAGGCTAAGGAAGAAATACAAAAATTTGTCCAACAAAAGTGAGCCATCAAGCAGAAGGGGAGCTCTGCTTTTCATTCTTCTGATAATAAAGCATGCAGAGAGACTCTCAGTGAAACCAGTTCAAATGTTTCAAAGGAAAATGCCTGAGAGACAGAGAGAAGCACAGCAGATGACTAGAAGAATCGGGAGCACTTTGGAATTGAATTGAACCAGAATATGGAGTTGGGAGAGCAAGATGAGCAGGAGGAAGACCAGCAACACAGGAATTAGTGAATAAATGCGAGACTGTAAAGCATCAGTCATGTTTGTGAAATGCAACTATATAAGAAAAAGTGGAACAAGTGGATTTTTGTTAACTTTGTTAAACTTGTAGCAAACGGAAAGGCATTTTCCTCATTTCATGTCATTAAAGTTTGGAAGGACACTGAGGGGAGCAGGAAAGAAAACCGTAACTTTTAAGTAAAATAATTTTTATTCTTAACAGTATTTCTATGAAACTTTTAACAATATAAATTGCATGCTTTACAATAAGGCATTTTCAGTTGTTCTTATGTGTGATAAAAATACAAAAGCAAACAGATGCCTTTTTTCTCTTTCTTTCTTCTTTCTTTTTTACTATTAAGAAATGTAGGCATTACAAAAAGGCTTGACAAAAACATATTTACCTTAATAGGCTGTAATCTTGGGTTGTTGAGGTTGGAGATGAGGCACAAAAGTACACAGATCATAATGCTGTATATGTACAGCTGATATGTTTTCTCTAAGTTTTGCATAGGTGAACATCTGGATTAAAACCCTTGGCTTAATTTAAAAGCAGTTTTAAGTGGAAAGAAGTAAATATGACAACAATGAATAAACTGAAAAGTTTCCTTTACCAGTGAATGTTTCAGCTTGTCTTCAGAAGCCTGCAGTTGAGGACTGCATTTTTTTATGTTTCCATGGAGAAAGCTGATAATAGGGAAATAAAAAGCCCAAACACTGGTTTCTTCAAGGCTAGAAGTATTTTTTGAAAGCATGCAGGTTGTTTTTCACACCTGAGCAGGAGATAAGGATAAAAAAATTACCAACACCAATTAGTGTAATTAGAAGCACAGGCAATGAGATGCATCTTAGAATAGATAACCTAAATTTTATCTGTTTATTTCAGACAAGTGTCCCTATTAAGAAAGTTAAACTTCATTATTTGAAGATATAGTAGTTTTGTGCGTCTGCATTAATTTAACAGGTTTGGGGTGTCTTGCGGGTGTGTTTATTTTATTGTTTTTTTTGTAGATTTTCATTAAATCAAAAAGTCTTGTAAAATGTGACAAAGGTTCCAATATAGATGATAAGAAAAAATGATAAAGGATTAACCTGCCAACTATTAGTGGATTCATGTTTCACAAATGGTGGAAATAGACATTTAAAAAAAACTGTCATATATAATAGGTAGAAATAATGACTTCTTATAATAGCAAAACTTTCCATATTTTCTTGAAATGTGAATGGCCTCACAGGTACAGACAAAAAAGAAAGAATATTTAGCTATATTAAGACATGCAGAGCTCAAATACCAATGCTTTAGAAGACACGTTTGGAAAGAACTGAGCATGTGAATTTAATAAAGAAAGGATTTTATGATGATTACTCAGCAGAATATCAGGGACAAAGGGATATAGGATTACTTATATTAATTGCTAGTAGACTTCCAATAGTGATAAAAGAGGAAAAAAATAATGGCAGATTTGTGGTAGCAACAGCTACTGGAAAGGGATGATGATTATGCTGGCATATATTTATATTCCACATAAAACTGTTACTATGAAGAATAAAATATTTTTGGGAGAAATAATCAGCTTTTAGCAGGGGATACTACTTATAGATGGGGACTGCTATCCGAGTTTCAAAAAAGATGATGCATCTGGGGGCCTAGAAGGAAAATTATAACAAAATAGGGTAGATTTCTAAAGAAATATATGAAAATATTTGGTATGGAAGACATGAATTCAGTAGTAGGAACTTGGAGCTGGGGAATTTACATATTATTCCTCAAGGTACAATAACTTGGCTAGAATAGACAGAAATTATATTTCAGAGGAACATGTGCATTTAATTAAGAACTTTGACACACAACCAATAACTATTTATGATCATGCACCAATAATTGCTAAGATAAAACTACAATGTAATGAAGTAAAGATGAGACACTAGCAATTTCTCACCTACCTGTTAAAACAGAGTAATTTAAGGAATGGATAGTGGAAGTTATGCAGGAGTTATTAGGGAAGATAAAAGGTATTCCATAAGTTATAGCTAGTGAGTGGGATAAATTGAAAGTGGAGTTTAAAAATAGGGTAGAAATAAAATAATAAAAGAAAAAGAGGTATGGTTAAGAAGTAACAGGAATTATCTAGAGGGGCTGACAAAGGTTGAAGTATTATAGAATAAGGGGAATCTCACAGCACCAGAAGAGCCACAACTGCAGAATACTAACAATAAAATAAGTGAGTACCTGGATAATATGCATAGAAAGATTGCTGTTAAGCAACAATTTATTTTGATAATAGCTCTAATGCAGTGACTTAGGCAACAGAAAGTAGAAAGGATTGTTGCAAATTTAAGGTAGCTCATAACAAGAAAAAAAACAGAAATCCTATGTTGGCGTTAGAGATATTTTGAAAAGTTTAAGGAGATTTGTATAAAGCAGACAAGTGGAAAATCAAGAAAAAGCATAAATGGAAACATCTATGGAAGACTTAAATATGCCATATTTATCTGACAACAAGGACCACTTAACCCCACATCATCTTGCCTTGCTCTATTCAGTAAGTAGGAACAGTAATTCTCTAGATCAGTCAGGAAAATATAATGAGAATAGTTAAGTATTGTTTTTCTGTAATTGTGTGATTCTTTCCAGCTGTGCTATTTTCAATATTTTCTGTGTCTGAAACTCTGGTGTTTACTGTAAACATATATTTAGGATTTTCTTGTTCTGTTAGTATTTATTATTAAACATATTTAAACTATTCATTCTGGCAGGGCCTTTTTAGAAAATAATTAAGCTTTGAGAGTATTTGCATATATGTACTTTGTGATAACTATGGCCACTCCTGAAAGCCTGACTGTTTGGTCAACATTAGCATTTGTATTAATATTAACTTCACTCAGCATACTTGGATATCCTTTTAAGAGCCTAAAAAGTAACTGACTGGTGGCAGTGAATCTGCTTTATAGTCTGGGCAAAGTTGGTAGATTGAGTAATCTGTGCCACCCTTTCTCAGGTGCGTGTGTGTGTGTGTGTGTGTGTGTGTGTGTGTGTGTGTGTGTGTGTGTGTGTGTGTGTGTGTGTGTGTGTGTGTGTGTGTGTGTGTGTGCCAGCTACAGGGAGCAGGGACATGAAACACTGGCTTCACAGAGAGGTTGCTGCATGTGCCAGTGGAGATCCTTATTGGGGACCTGGGGAGAGACAGATATAGAGAAATCCAGATCCCAGGCTGAATGCGTCTCCTTGTGCTCTTAAGGGAAATTGTGCTTGATTCAGAGAGGTCTGCGTCTGGAAATACTGAGTGTATCCATTTGTATTCCACATGAATATCCCTCTCTGGTGTTAGTGATGAGGATGCAGGCTCCTTGATCCTGGTCCAGAGTGGGGAACGTCACACCAAGTATGCCATTACATAAGTAGCCAGCTTTGCAGGAGCTATGTACATGTTGGGCATGTCATCATAGAAGAATTAAACCTTTACATGAAGAGTGTACATCTTGAAAATAACAAACTGAAGCAGATCTCAAAAAATCATACATAAGAACAAATGGATATTATTCAAGAAACATGTGAGGAACTATTTATTCACAGATAATAATGGGTACATAGAACAGCATTCCTGGATGGCTGTGAGGATAAAAACAGCATGAGAATTCAGGAATACATGTCACAGAATAACAAAATGTGTTCTTTAAGCAAGATTCACAGCTTCTCAGAAAGGCAGGCAATAGACAGAATAGAAGGGCTTACAAGCATTACTTACTTTCCATTAAATAGTATGATTTTGTTTCTCTTTTTCTTTCTCTCTCTTTTTTGACTCTGCGTTTTCACTCAGAAGCTTCCTCTATTTCCTTTTAGTGAAATATCATCTCCATTCTCCACTGGACATACCTGATCAACAAAATGAACACATAAGAAAAATACATGAATGAATGCAAAACTATTATTTTGAAGATGACCAGTTAAACATATTCTCTCCTTGTTACTTGTTTTATTTGATCTTCCACTTTCACAAAAGCACAGATCACAGACACAATCAGAATCAACAAATACATAACAAACATGAAAAAAAATAGTTAATATGACAATAAGCATTACAAACCCAGACAGGTTCATATGAGGTTACTCGGCTAGTGGCCTAACCATGTTAATCCCATGTTGTCCTAAATGTCCTTATTAGGTGGACATAGACAGCAGAGGGGAGTTATTTCATTTCATTTCATTCTTTGCTGAAAAGTTCCTTTAGTATCATGTTGATCACACTGATTAACATGCTAACATGTAAGGGAAATTTATTCTAGAGGTTAGGGAGGCACTACATTATTTATAATTATACAATGACTGGTCATTAACATTCAAAAATGTGCACACTGATTGGCCAGCCCAACCAGCATGCCCGTTGTAAAACCGAGAATATACCAATGAAAAAAGTCCGGTCGCCCAGACTTGTTTGTGTTGGTATAGTCTTTAAAATTTATTTTTATTTCTTACAAAATAAAATCTGTAGTCACCAGAGGGGCAGCATGGACAAAATACTAAGGAAATCAGGTATGTTATTTAAAACTAAACACCTGTACCTGAAATCCCTTGTATTTCATCCATGCTGTCTCTCTCCTACCCCTAAACTGCCCTAAAGCTTTTTTTTTTTTTAATTAAAAAATAAAAACACAAAAGAAAAACAAAGCAACGGAGATCTTCTTTTCTCCATTGCTTACTTTCCTGAGCACTGATGTACTAGCTATGTGTGGGAACGCAAGTGCCAAACGCATGCACAGTACATCAGATAAGGCTCAAGGAAATGTCCAGTGGCGGAAGGACAGCATGTCACCCTTATACAAAGACATTATTTAAGAAAAGTAAGTATTTTTTTCTTAAATAATGTTGTATAATAGCAATAAACTAAGGCTGGGTGTGGCCAATGCTGGATTTACCCATGGTTGTTTTCATTTGGTCACTCGGGCTTCGCCCTCTTGACCAAACCACACCAACAATGGGTAAATCCAGCATTACTCACACCAAGACATGGGTTATGATACTATTCAATGAAAAAAAATGACTTTCAAACTATGGGCATCAAGTGTGTTGTGATGGTGTCAGCAGCAATGGCCTCACATGATGCAATATTGAACAGCGCTGAAATAATTAAGGGTTTTTCTTACAAAACTCTAACTAATGAATGTATGGAACTATGCAACTAGTCTGAAGTTTTTATTTTTACAGACTCTCAAGAATCCTTTTTCAGATGTTAGTTTAATGTTGCTGTAAGGTGTACTAAAAGAGAGCATTAAGCAGTGGTATCAACACAGTGGTATATATGGTCATGAAAAGTGTCGTTACAGAAGAGGGTGAAAAAATATAATTTAGTGAATGTTTTTTTCTTTTTCACTAAAGTAATTCAATGAGACTCTTAGCAATGTAATAATCAGTGCAACCTTACCCTTACAAAAACATTGTAGGAAATAGAATATGTTTTGTTTCAGGAAGTATACGAGCTGTAGTTATGTATTAAATACTGTTACACCTCCCCTTATTCAAATGCTGTTTTGTTAGTAAACAAAAATGATTCTGGATTTTTACCTTATGAAGATGCCATATTTCAGTTGATTAGCATTAAATTCAAACTATAAAAAAAAATACAGAAATTTGTTTTAGAAGTGCAGTAAGTCAGTTGGAGGTATGTACAGCACAGATACTGAAAATCACCAGGGACTACAAGGCACTTACCCTTCAGGCCTCATGCCTGACCATACTCCTTGGCATTCAGTAATACAGCACCATACACACTCCTCATAATATATTGCTGAAGTGACTGCCAAGAGAAAGGCTGTTTTCCAGGATAGAAATTTTATATCCGAAGTAGTTGCTGGTTCAAAAGGAGGCAGGGTGAGTTTTTCCAGCACAAAATCGAGGTCCCATGCAGGAGTTGGTGATCTTCTGTGGGGCCTTAAATTTTTGGCCCCTCTAAGATACTGTTTAAGCAGAGGATGAGAAAAGAGGGGAGGCTCTGTGTTGTAATGAGCTGAGATGGCAGAGGCATGGATTTTTATTGAAGAAAAAGATAGGCCATTGTCAAGCATCTCAGTCAAATATTGTAAAATCTAAGGAATATTGGGCTTTTGCTGTGTCTGTTCCTTGTGCTTGGTTCCAAGCACAGAATCTCTTCCATTTATCAGCATAAGATTTTCTAGTACTAGGCCTTCTAAATTCCAAAATGACATCCATCACAGATTTACTAAAAGGTGTTGTTTGAATAATTAGTTGATCAGCCATGCTGCAAGAGTCAGAGTTTGGAGCTGAGTGTGCAGAATTTGATAGTTCTGCTGAGACAGTAGATGAGGTATTTGAGGCAAGTACCATGGAGGAAGCTGTAGTGGGTATCGGTGCTGGTGAGGCCAGTCCAGAGCAAGTAGGATCATTTTTGTTTTTTCCTGTCTGACTTTTAGTTAAGACCTTGGAGAGTACAGGCAGAGGGGGAAAGGCATAGACTGATAGGTTTCATCCACTTTCTATGCTTTTTTGTGATGAGTTCTTGTGCAGAATTTTTCCAACTGATAATTTTGGGGAGAGGCAAACAGATCTATGTCTGGGCTCCCCCATTTCTGTGTTAACATGCTGAAGATTTGTGGATCCAGTTTCCATTCGTGCGGGTCCATACGATTTCTGCTTAGTTCGACTGCCAGAGTATTTTGCTTTCCTGGCAGGAATTGAGCTTGAAGATGTATTTGGTAAGTCAAGGCTGTGTTCCACAAGGCCATGGCTAGTCTGCAAAGGGGGTAGGAATGTGTACCCCCTGCTTGTTTATGTACCACATAACTGTGGTGTTGTCCATCTTTATCAGTAGTTAAGTCCTTGAAGGCTGTCAGAGCATTCTGGGCAGCTAAAATCTCTTTCTGGTTGATATGCAGGTGCATTTGGTTTGGGCTCCATTTGCCCTGAATGCATCTCCCTGCCAGGTGAGCCCCCCAAGCATAGTCTGATGCGTCTGTAGTTAGGGTGGCAGGGGGTAGAGTGAATGACAGTCCCTTGTTTTGGTGACGTCTCTGCCCACCAAAGAAACTCCTGTTGTAGGCAGGGAATGAGAGGAATCATTGTTTCCAGACTGTGACAATGTTGACTCCATAAACATTTTAGGTACCATATGGAATTAGTAGAATGCAGGATGCCATGAACCCCAAAGCCTTCAAAATTTGTCTTGCAGAAAACTGGGTTTTTGTTGCCATTTGTTTGAAGTATGTTGTCAGTTGCCTTTGTTTGTCTGGTGTGAGGTAAGCCATCTGGGCAGTTGTACCCAGGAATGTAATTATTTGAGAGGGTACCAGTTGTGATTTCTTTTCATTTATGGTGTATCCTAGGCATGCTAGAAGCCTTTTTACAAATGCCAGATGTTGAAGAAGAGTGTCTTTGTCCTCTGCTTGAATGAGACAATCGTCCAGATAAGGGTAAATTTGTATGCTTCTTTGTCTGCAGAATGCAATTATTGGTGCCAGGCACTTTGTTAAGACCCTGGGCACAGTAGATAAGCCAAAGGGCAGTGCAGAGAATTGGTAATGCAAAAAACCTGCTTTGAAGCGGAGGTATCTTCTGCATGATTCCCTTACTGGGATATGCAGGTATGCCTCTTTTAAGTCTAGAGTTACTAACCAAGCATTCCTGCCTAGCATAGGCAGTAGCTGTTGTAAAGTCAGCATTTTGAATTTTGGAATGTCCAGGAACGTATTCCAAATCAATATGTCCAGTATTGGACACCATGAATTGTCTTTTCTGGGTACCAGGAAAAGTCTTGAATAAAAACCTTGTCCTTTTTCCTTTTCTGGTACTGGTTGAATAGCCCCCATATCCATGAGGGACATGACTTGTTTCTGGGCCTCTGCCCACTGGTTTTGTGGCAGACCTGGCCATCTGTTTGGAATTGGCAAAGTATGGAAATGAAATCTGTACCCCTGGAATACTATGTTTAATACCCACTTATCCTGTGTAATTAACTGCCAATTTTGAGCATGAAGTGCTAGTTTTCCCCCCAAGGGGGCTGCCAAAAGATAAGTGCTTGGTGATGGTAGAGGAAAGTCATTGAGAGTGCTTACTGTAGGGTTGTGCTTTGTTTCCTTCAGATTTGGAGGTGGAGTCACCCCATTGCTTTGACCTGTAAGAGCCCTGTGATTGGTATCTGGAGCCTTTTGAGCGCCTGGATTTGCCTTGAGTGGCTCTGTTGGACACATGAAAGGACCAATTTTTACTAGGCCAGTGTCTACTGAACCTGGCTGGCTGCACTTGCAAGAAATATTTTACAGTTTGCATAGATTTAGCTTTGTCTTCCATTTTCTTTAAAACCTCTACTGCCTTATTACCAAACAGAGTATCATGCTGCAAAGGGGCATCCAACAATTTAGCTTTAACATGATCAGGCAGATTTTGCTCCTTGAGCCAGGCATGCCTTCTAATCACAGATCCAGTAATGGCGGCCCTACAAGAGGTCTCCAAGGAATCAAAACCACATTACAAAGTATGCTTTCCAACCTGTTCTGCTGAATGCAATAATTTATGTAACTCTATTTTCCACACAATCTGAAATCAACATCATTTTCTGTTTCAGTAAGCCCATAACATGCTGTTGATATTTAAGCATATGAAACTGGCAATTTAAGGCCCTGATAGCTAAGGTTGCAGACGTATAAACCTTCTTTCCCCATCTATCCAGCGCCCTGGAATCTCTATCAGAGGGGGTAGGATTTTTGGCTGTAGAGGCCTTTACACCCTTGGGACCCTGAGAAATAGTCTCAGGATCAGCAGCAGGATTTTTGAATTAAATTTGTGGGAGTCAGGAACCCTGTAATATCTGTCTGGCAGCCGGAGGCAGGGAATCAGGAGCCATGCTTAATTCCGAAAACACATCAACAATGTCTAATACAGGAGGTATTGCCAAAGGCCTATGCTGAGGAAGAAGAAGGAAATCCCTAAGCCTCTTTTTTGATTCAGAGAAGTCCTGACTCTCCCAGTGAAAATGTTCCCTTAATGTATGCAAAGTCTCTCCAAAAGAGTAATCCTCAGGAGGAGATGCAGATGGGATGGATTCCTCTGCATCAGAATCCTCATAGGGTGGAACAGAAAATTCCTGATCAGAAGAGGAATCAGAAGAAATGGAAACCTGATCTGAAGATTCATAATCAGTGCCTTGCCTAGGCCTCTTAGCAGGGGGGGGGGGTGGAAACCCCTGATCAAGGTAATTAAATCCTCAGCCATTTTGATTATCTCTTTTCTTAGGCATAGGGGCCTGAGCATGTGGCTCATGCATCAGTTTTTTAGATATAGAAGATGTTTTTGACCTTGTTTTTGTTGCTGGCATTGGTTTAATATAATGTTGAGGCCTGAAAACACCCTCAGATGCCGGTGCCTGCTCAGCGGCTCCGGACCCATCCAAGGGAGAGAAATCCGCAGGTTCAATACTCTGAGAATCTCGCTGCATACCGGACTTCAAATGGGTCTCGGTAGAGGCCTGTGACTCAAAAGTAGTGGGTATGAGGGGCTGCGAAAGTGCCTCACTGAGCACCGGCGAACCGGCGACTGGCTTAGGAGAAGCTTTGTTGTTGATTTTGAACCTCGACGGTCTGTCTCTGTCTTTTTCTTTGCATTTTTTGTGAACTCCGGTAATTGGATTGCTAACCGATGACATTTCAGGATAATTAAATCTTGTACCAAAATATTTAGAAGCAAGAATATACTGACGCTTAATAGTGGGTTGGTTAAATCTAGCTATAAACCGACAGCAAGGCACGTTGTGATCTGGGCCTAGGCAAGGGATACAGTACAAATGAAAATCCTTATGAGGTATTTGCTTCCCACAAGTAATGCAATTATTAACTTTTACTGACATCAGTAAGGAGCAAGAAAAAGTTTCCCCAATGGGGTACGTAGTGTTAGTTTGAAGACTTCGGTTCTGAAACTCGTACGAAAGTTTCAGGAGTCGGTCAACCGGCACTTGCGAACTGCTTCTGCTTCGGGCACCGCATGGCAAGAAAGACTGAATAAAATGGCGTCGGCTGCATGTTTTATACCCCTGAAGACCTGACGTCATGGAAGAAGAGACAGCAACTGACGCAGGACCCAAGACTTTGTTATTCAGGCCGACTGAGGTCATCCTGCCAGCAGATTACCCAAATGTAATGACTGCAACAGTGAAACAAAAGAACATCAGCATTAGAATGCAGTGGTCATTGAAACTTTTTATGGCCCATTGGGATGCAATTAAAGAAGAAGCAGATGTGAAGGTATTGGGACAAACTCATACTGTTGTGATGGGTGTGGGGCTAGCAGGTTTATGACCAGTCTCCATAGCAACAATGAAGTCACACAAGGACTTGGTTATATAATTGTGACTTAATTAAATGTGTAGAGGCTGGACTGTGAAACTGCTGTGAGAACATCCTATCTCTGAAAATTAGCTAGTCTGCAGTACTCCTTGTATCAGCTAGCTAGGAAACAGACACCAGGAGTTAGATTTTTCTGTATGCACTCTATCTTTGTTTATCGTACTTTATTTAATCTTTGTGTGCCAACCTATGTATATTTTATTTGATATTTGTGCTATTCAATTCATTAAGTAAAACCTGTTTTAATTATTTTTTAAGCTATTGTAACTGGTATTTATTTATTACAATAGTATTTATGCACTACTGCTTAATTGAGAAGAAGGTAATTATTGAAACTGAGGAATAACACACTGTAATAACCACATCTTTGAGACTGCTTCACCAACTACCTGTAAAAGAGATCAAGTGGCACAATCAGAGCACACCAGTAACTGGAGGTCTCTGACTTTCTTCAGAGTGGTGTCAGTACTACCAGGTCCAGGAAGAAAACTGTGTGGAATTGGAGGATTCAACATCTTTCCTTGGAAATTGTGCATGTGTGTGAATGTGAAAAATAATACTTTGAGTGAAAGGTAGTTACTGTGGCTAGAAGGGTGCTGGGAGATATTGGTTCACAGATAGAGTGGTATAGATCTATAAGTGAACAATGTGCAGTCTAATTTTGGTGTGGAGTTTGGAGACCCATATCAAGGACTGTAGCACATACTCCCTCTATGCTCTTAGTGCCAATACTGTGTTTTGTGGATTATTCATTTGAAATAGACTGGGTAACAGCATCTTCTTCACATTTAGTGGCATTGGCTGCAACAAGGCTGTCACATTTGGTGGCAGCGGTCGTCATAGTGAACACAATTTCTTTCCAAGAAAAGGACCATGCATTCACCTAAACTGTAAGTAACAGGGCTAAAGTCATTTAAAACACAGTCTGTCCTGCTTTCTTTAAAAACATTTGACTTAACTGAAAATGTAATTGCTTGTGAAACACTTGTAGTCTTAATTAGTTAAAAGAAACAAGTTCCTCATAATCCTATCTCAGCTTCTATAAATCAGCAGTTTGCCAATTGAGACTGAAGGTGATCAGGTTTTCAAACAAATTTTTTTTCAGAAATGAAATCTGTAAAATTTTATCCACCTGGGTAATCAACTTTTATTGTATTAAGATTCCTGTGTTAGCTTTATACATGCTGTTACTTTATGTCACACGGCAATGAACATGTACTGAACCTATCATTTCCCAGTGGAAGGTACAGAGCATACCTTTACTAGTAAACTGTACAGGAATACTTATAGTACCACAAAATAAAAATGACATCTTAGAAAATGAGTTATACTTTCTGATCATAAAAATCGTTGCTTATAGAACACTTGTTTTAAAGGTTTGAAAGTGTATAAATATAGCAGTAATGATCAATTAGTTTGTAAACTGAAATAAGTATATCATATGAAATTAGAACAAAGAACTATAAATAAGTTTTGAGTATCCAACACTCTGGCTCTTATTCCACCATTTGCCTTGTGGAAACTTTCACAACTTCCTGACTGTCTTGTGAAAGTACTGAACTTCCCCATTCATTAAGATGAAGTGAAACTATACTTATCACGTAACAATGGCTAGAACAGTGTTATTTTCATAGTTATTGTTTTAATACGTTCTTATTTCCCTTTACTTTTTTATTCCTACTACAAAATGTATCAGTCTTCAAGCCTTCTTAAGCATTTGCTATTTTAATTCAGATCTACATGACTTGGTCATGTACCAAGTTATCAGAAGGTTCTTACAGGTTCTTTCAAAAGTACAGATGTTGCCATTAAAAATGTCTATGAAATGCAGGAGATAAATATAAGAAGTGAGATAAACACAGTGTATTAACATATGAATATAACACATATCACTTGATCTGTAAATCATATAACTAATTGGAAGCCTTTATTTTTAAAATGTAAGAATAATGTTCATAAGGGCCTTGGCTTACAATTGCAATCATTGAGCATCTCAGAATTAAGACTTTTCATGATGTCTTTTTGTCTGTATCATTTAATCAAATAATACAGTGCTTAACTTCAGTTTCCAGATCAGAAAATCTAGAATGACATGAGCCAATGGAGGGCTTATGAATGAGGTGTAGTCTAAAATGAAGGCAGAACTGTCATCTCAGCAGAAACAGCTGGAGTGGTAAATCAGTTAGTAACTCAGTGGAAAGAGAGCACAAATAGAGGATATTTCAGTGCTTGGTACCACATTTAGTAAGTCAGAAGATGTAATGTAGAAAACAGTGTTTTTACATTCCCTGGCACCTCTCTATATCATTCATTTTTTCTACTATCACCACCATTCATTGTATGCAGACTTTCAGACTTAAAGGAGACCACCAGCAAGCATGTACCTTAGGATTATTCAGTAACGTATGGCCTGCAGAACCAAGGGAACATGAGAAGATGTGAGACTCAGCAGGATCAGGGTAACTAACACTGTGAGGAATCACTTCTGCCACACGAAGGCTAACATTGTTATGGAATACACTATTACTAAAATGGTGGATTGGAGTTGATAACTTCAAGCACAGGAGGAAGCAGATATGGACTTTAGCAAAATAAGAAACTGATGAAACAAGTATCAGGTGGAGTGGAAAGGTTATAAAACGGTTAGGGACCGTGTGCAAACTGAATGATCCCGTGGGTTCTCATTTACTGACAATTCTCTATACTTTATGTATCTCTTTTAATAAAGGCTCAGATTTATTTGTTTGGAATGATCACCACTAGATAAAAAGGAGATCATTGCATTTAAACCATTTATATACAACTGCTGTAGACTGTTACACCTCCAGCTGTCTACTTGCGTCTTTAGATTTTTTAGCATCGTCTGAAAAACAAAGTTGAAATGTATAAGCCGATCAAATGGAAATATCATGTGAGCAGTAAATGACAAATGATGAGTAGTATTAGTGCTGTTCAGAAAAAAAAAACAATAGTTAATATATTCACAATTGTTATGGCAATAGAGTAACAGACTACAATAAAAAATATATATATTTTTTTCCCTAAATCATTATAAATAGCTTTTCATATCTTGGAAACTGTATAACCTAACCATACATTTCTGGATGCTTGTTTGCTGAGATGGTGGACTGCGAACTGCCACTACCATGACTTACTGTGGAAAAGGGCTGCACTCCTTGGATATATTCCACTGCCCATCAATAAATTCTAGAACGTATATCATCACCAGGGGTATGATTTCTTAGTCCCACACACTAATACTAAATAGATTAAATTATGGAAAGACACACCAGTATGCAACACTAAACAGCTCACTAAGTGCACCTTGGCCTCTGCAGCATGCAGGAAATACTAATGTCCTGTATATAGGCCTACACCAGCCACACCTGAGAACAGGCCACCCACCGATCATAGTACAATTTCTAGCTCAGCTCCCCAGGTCCTTTTCTCACCACTCTGCCTGGT
Source organism: Protopterus annectens (assembly GCF_019279795.1). NCBI lineage: Eukaryota > Metazoa > Chordata > Ceratodontiformes > Protopteridae > Protopterus > Protopterus annectens. The sequence goes on from NC_056726.1 coordinate 1,761,756,978, forward strand.
ATTCAGTGACGACTGGTGCTTACTTGTCCACAGTAAGTGCAGTGGTGGTTGGTGACTTCAAATTAAAGGGGGGCTGCAAGAGACAGCTGAATAGGTGGGGCCAATGGGAAGAGGTGTGGCCAACTAGAAAGGGGTGGGGCTATGCTCAAAAACACAACAACTGGAACTTTAATTAAATATGCTGCCCTGGGTGCCAAATCATCATTATGAGAGTCCAATCAAGACAAAATGAAGTGTAGAAGAAAAAATATTTCAACGCATTGGCTACATGACAGCTTACTTAATATCTAGATGGAAACAAAAAGGTTGTGAGGCATGAAAAAATAAATTACTTTTTAAATACATTACTGCAATACTAGTCAAAATCAAGTATATAAAAAACAAGCATCTCCTTCCACTGCAGTTCTAATTATAACTTATATTCAGCTTTATAAAAGTACCAAGTAACATGCTGAAAGTAGAAATCTCTGTGATACCACCACTTGTAAAAATGTTTCTTATCCAAAAAAGACCTGCTGCCTGACAACAACTATCTACTTGTTTCATGGGGAAAACATGATCAAAGTAAAAAATGAACAGCAAACAAGAAACAAACTCAAGATAAATTGCTTAAAGGATTAGTGCACAGGTTATGGACCACACATGATAGATTGGCATTTTGTTTAGTTTACGGGTAAAGCCTGCAAAGATGACTGCAAATCTCCAACAAATGTAATAAGCTTCTGAAAATACTGTAATCCTGTCCTTTATTACAAATACTGTCATATGCATTTCAATACTTAAGGCTTGTACATTATCTAGTTATGAACACCAGAATCACAAACTAGATGCAAACACACAAAAGTGCCACGGAAACCTTGCTCCAGGTGGAAAAGCAGCTACAAGTAACTGAAACCTGCTCCAAGACCAAATAAGATTCTTAACGCAAAATTTATTAATAACGTTTTCGCCTTGTAAAAACTCAGCTTCATCAGAGAACAATACAATAGTAAAATACTTTTCTTTTATAACGCTCTACATTATCTAGTTATGTAAATATTCTCTGCATGGCAACAGTATGCTTATTAAAGGTTACTTGCATCTTACAATCTCAGACAAGTTTACCCGATGGTCATTAAAGCATTGCTACTTAAACACAAAGCAACAGGGCACTGTGACGGCATGCATTTTCTGAATAATAAGAAGCAAATCAACAGTATAAAAATATGACAGAAAACCAGAACATTCTACAAAATCAAGGACAGATGAAAAGCCACTGCCATACTTGTGTCTACCTTGGATGGGGAATACTCTACACACTTACACTGCATAACTGCACCTTGCCTTGGTTGGACACATCCAGAGTCACTACATGGGGGAGTGGGGTGCAACAAGTATGTCACAATTTGAAATGTCTCTGGCTGATGGTGATGGCTCTGACACTCATACCTCTCAACCTCAGAGCAAGAAATCTGGACAAAGCCATACATAAAAGTGGGACACAGGCCCAAAAATAAGGACAATTTTTAGATATTTCTCTTAAAAACTTAGAAAGATACTAGAATAGTAGTAGGTATTGCATTAGTATGAAATTTCTGAAGGGTATGAAATCTGAAACTCAAATGTATGCCATTATTTTCTGACTTCAGTCTTTAATGATTTGCCACTAATTTGGCAGAAAACCACAATTTTATGAAAAACAGACCAAAAATGGGATGCAAAAATATAAAATTGCCACGCAATACATCTGGGAACCTGCCAAAGAAGGGACACATTTTTAATATTAGTACTGTTAACTTGAGCTGCTGACAAAATAAGAGCATCTACATGCATTTCTGAAATAAAATTAATCGATAACTCTGATTATTACAGTTATTTATAATTGTAAACCCTCCACGTTTTCTTCCAAAATTGCCATTTTGCTGAGGGGTTATTAGGGGGAGAGCAACATTTTGAGCAAAAATTGGGGACAGTTGAGAGGTTTGGGTATTCCTAATTCTATAAAGCAATTTATTTACACATACCTCTCAACCTCTTAATGCAGGAAATCTGGACTAGGCCAACTAAATATACTGGGGGAACATACAAACAGTACTAAAAATTGCTCTTGTATAAACTTAAGACAGTTGATAGAATAACAGGTCTTGCTTTAGCATGCCTTTTTCTGAAGGTTACAATGTCTGAAACTCAATGTCTGTCATTATTTAGTGACTTCATTCCTAAATGATTTGCCAGAAAACCACAAATTTTATGAGGAACAAACCAAAAATAAGAAGCAAAAATCTATTTATTCTGCAAAAATCTGGACAGTTGAGAGGTATAGTTCAGCCTGTGTTGTCTGAGTTTACTGCCCTTCCCCCCTCACAAAATCATGGTCGAATGGAGCCTCCCCCCTGTAGCCATTCCAGTGTCCCATTCCTTGGTTATTTCCCCCCCATTTACCATAAACACTGTAATTTGCATACTGCTTTACTTCTGCAATGATTTGGATTTCATTTGAATGTTTTATTTTGCATTTTACAACACAGACCCTTATAGATATCTGCTAAACAAAGCAATGCAGTCTCACAATGAAAATAGACTTAGCATTAAAACTGTTCTGCCCTTGAAACCCACATTCATTCAAACAGCATTGAAACCCACATTCAAAGAAAATACATTTTGCCAGTGGCAGATAAAGATTAACTTTGGGCTGTTTTCAGATCATAGGCCCCTTGAACACGAAGCATAAACATGCTCTTTGATGCACCTTCCTGATTGTATTAAATTATATTCCTTGTACAATACAGTAAAGTCGTTAGAGGGCATTTTAATTTTGTTTTTAACATTTTTCCAGTAAACAATGAAACAAAATGCATGCACCAATAATGACAAAACTGCCCAATTCAGAACATGTCCATCATAAAAGTCTACTCAAACTTCTACAGTCCACCAGAATCAGTAAATATGCACAATCTCTGCAGAAGTAAAAGTCATCTAAATTCCACATTAAAGAAATCTGTAACTAATGAAGAGGTTGCTGCTAGCAAACAACTTTATAAGTCATTGTTTCATCTACAAATAAAGTGCCTGTTGCCCTTGAGGAATAAATTGCCTATGTTGCATTAAAGAATTGATAAGCTAGTAATATTGCAGTAGGGAATGGATGGCAAACTGATAACAGGTTCATACTTACTAGGTATCTTCGTCAAAAAGGACTGCAGCATTCACCCCATTTACAACACAGTAGGAGTATCAACAATGCATCTACCTAATGTGGGAGTAGAACCCACAGCCTTCTGCATCAAAAGCAAGTACAGTACCTGTTGTGCTATTAACAATGCAAGTCACCTCACCATAAGCAGTACTAAACTTTTGTTCCCCTGCAGCTCTCAGCTCCTTGTAAATTCTAGTCAACACTCTGCTGTATTTCTGAACTTTGCAGCACAAGAAATCTGGAAAAAGCCAACATTTATTGGGGGGGGGGGCAAAAGCCCAAATGCCAGGGACACATTTTAAACATTGCTTGTATAATGTTGGAAAGTTGCTACAATAAAATGCCGTGTTACCACCATACATTTCACTGCCAAGTCTTGAACCCAGGGGAACCCTGTGCAAAACAGTCAGAGCAACATACCACTATGCCAAATCAGCTGTTTTGTGAAAGAGAGGAAGACTGAAACTTAAATGACTACCATTTAGTGAATTCAGTTCTCACAATAGCTGTCAACCTCTTAGTACAAAACACCTAAACAAAGCCAATAATGGGGGAATACAGCCCCCAAACATATTCAGTGAATTCAGTTCTCACCATAGCTCTCAACCTTAGCACAAAAAAACTGGACAAAGCCAATAATGGGGGAATACAGTCCCAAAAATAAGGACAAATTTCCAGTATTCATGTTATAAACTTAGAAAATTGCTAGAATAAAAGGTCATGTACTTTCTGAAGAATATGAAGTCTGAAATTCAAATGCCTATTATTTTTATTTAACATTTGTTAACCAGGAAAGTCTGACTTGGAACAAAAGCCAATTTTCAGCAGAGCAGGGAGAAACACTCCAGACACATGTCTTTGTAAGATGGGAAGACATGCAGACTCCACACAGAAAGCACCCCAACCAAGAATCAAACCAGAGAACCTGTAGCTGTCAGGCAACAATGCTACCAGTGCACCACTGACATTGGCAGCAACAACAAACATACAGAAACCACATATTTTACGAGGAACAGAACAAATATGATGCAAAACTCTGCAATTTTTTACAGCTGGTGGTGAGTAGGGAATTCAGGCCCTTACTACCTGCACCCAAGGTACAGAGTTCAAGCCTGAGTGTTCAATCCTGAGTATTCTCTACCCACCACCATGTGTTCACTCTAGCCACCAGTATGTAGCAACTGGGGCATTACACACACATACATACACACACACACACACACACACACACACACACACACACACACACACACACACACACACACACACACACTCTACCTCCATAGCAGCAACTCCGTTCGTCCTCCATAGATCCAGCAACTCTGTTCATCCTCCACAGTTCCTGTAGCAGCCTGCACAAGCTGTTTCCCCACAAGACATCACGAGAGTAGGCTGGTAACCTTCCAGTCTGTGTGGTCATCACTGCACAGACTTTTGGGCTGGCAGGGCAGATATCCCTGTCTTCCCTATCCAGACTGCCTAACAAGGCAATCTGGAGTTCACGCATGCATGCTTGGAGTTCTGAATACCAGGAACTCCAAGCACACATGCATGGAGTTCCAGGACTTGTGATTGTTTTTTCTATTTTTACAGGTGGGAGGACTCTTTAATTTTTATTCTTTTCTTTTTTACAGGTGGGGGGGGGGGGGCTGCAGTCCTGCAGTCATATAGCACAAGCCGCCCCTGAGGAAGTGACAAAATAATTGACAAACACACACAATACATGCATACATTTCTGGAAAATGATGGTAATATCCTCTAACATCATTTGTGTGAGCATTTTTATTCTTTGCTGAGTATTGTGTTTTCTCAGCTTACTGGATTTGTTTTGGTTTTTGAATAAAAGAACTTCTTCTACAGTTTCCGACCTTTATTTGGACTCTCCTGTCAAGCCTGGATTTTGGTTTTCGTTTTGTTGGTTTGCTTCCATCCTTTTTTTTGGTTTTATCATTGTTTTTTTGTCCTGGCACAAGGAAGTAAACAGCCATCACCCCATATTACCTGACTGAGGAACTTCCAACTACTGTTTAGCTTTTGTTAATAAGCCAAATCCAAATAATTATAAACACAAATAATATTGTGTATAACATCAGTTTGGTGAATCAGAGGGTGATGGCAGCAGCTTGTCACTATTTAACAATAAATATTTCTTATCCTAATAAGTAAAAAAATGATCAACCACAAGCTTTTCAAAAGTGAATAGATAAAATAGTTCACATAAGAAAGAATGGGTTAAGGAATAAAGTTAACAATAAAATATGTATAGAAGTATAAATATGCACAGAGAAAACAGAAAATTGCTTTGAACAAGTAGGTTACAAGAAAGAAAACATCTGTGTACAGTTAAACTGTATCCTTGCTATCTCAACTAAAAGAATTAATAAGCCTAAGTATATTGGCTTACTTCCCGAAGACATTACAGGCAAAGTTGTAAGTGCAGAAACAAACATTTGTCTGTATACCTCAAGCTCCATGGTAGCTATTTTTTTCTTTTCTTTTAGATATTTGTCTATATATTTTCCATATAGAAACCACAGAAGAAATCGATCAGAATTTTATATTTCATTAACAGTTGGGTGGCACAGTCGAGCAGTGGTTAGCATTGTTGCCTCATAGCAAGTGGTTCTCCAGTTGAATTCTCAGCTGGGGTGCGTTCTGTGTGGAGTCTGCATGTCCTCCCTCTGTTTGTGTGGTCTTCCTCCGGGTGCTCCCATTTCCTCCTACATTCCAAACACATCCATCTAGAGCATTTCCCCTGGGACTTAGCTGAAAATGGGCTCTGTCCCAGGTGGACTTTCCGGGTAAACAAATGTTAAATAAATAAATAAATATTCTCCTACTAATACATTTGTTTTACAACCCTTAGCTTACTATCTGCTTTATAATTTCAATTTGCTCTTTTACAGCCTCTGTTATACTCTTTTTATATTTGTGTTTACGCATGTGTTAGTTGCTTGCTGCTAATTGTGAATAAGTCCCAACTAGGCCTATGGCCTTTTTTTAGTGGTGATATTCATAATGGCAAAGGGAAATCTGGGCAAGGAACTGGGAAATTCCACTAAACATTTTAGTAGATGACATCATGGGCTGCTCTCTCTCAGAAAATAATATGGCATAGTGCATGGCAGGGAATGTGCTGCAGAAAAAAGCAGAGAACCTACTACTACTGCTATGTGTCAGTAGGGCAGTATGCCTCAGCAGGGCTGGGTTACAAGAAGTATCCAAACAAGTCTTGGATGATATTATTCTGTTGAAGTTCTTTGCTGACAGAAAAACATCTACCAATATGTTTTGCAGATACTTTGCCCCTACAAGGAGAAAAAAATGTGAGAATGCAGAATTCCCACCATTTGTTGTTTTGGGACATATTGTACAAAAGGAAGCAGAAGGTTTTGCAGTGAACAGCACAACTTCAGAACTTGTAAATGAAATAACCGGTGTTTCTTAGAAGGAGCAGCAGATCTGCAGTATTTCAGCTGAAGTTACCGATCAGGCCAGCTGTAGTGAACAAACCTATTATAAGAATTTCATGGAAAAATACTATTTCAAATAGCTTCTTCACTGTAGATAACTTTATTGAATCTTTTGGATTTAAAGTGCAAAATGTGTGCATTTTGATACACTTAGGGCAGAGATATTTTATGAAGTGACACTCAGATCTTTGCTACTGATTTTGGCTGGGGAGCGATGAAAATAAAAAAGGTAGGAAAGTAAATCCAGAGCAAGAGGTGGAACAAGGAGGCAATTCCACTGAAAAAAGAGTAAGGATAAGAAAAAGAAAGATTACGGGAATCACAAGCAAACGTTTACTAAACATAAAAAAATGAAACAGCTAGTTTAAATGGGTCTATATTACGATGTCGAAAGACGAGTTCAATGAGCACATCTTACTCAACACGTAAATATCAACCTTTTCAAATGCCAAACGGCCGCTTCAGCAATTTTTTTCCCAGGGGAAAAGAATCCCTCAGCTGTACTCAAACAAACCAAACTTTCAAACCCTACACAGTGGGGGCTGTGCCCCCCACCCCCAACTAAATATACCAACTCCAAGATTGTACTACAGTGGGGAAAACGGGAAATCCCTGATGACAGCCAAGCAATTTTTTTCCATTGGGAACAAATTTGTTGAAGTGCTCATTCAGCATTTCAAAAGGTTGATATTTAAGTGTCAATAAAGATCTTTTCGGTGAACTTGTCTTTCGACATCGTAATATAGACCTGTTTAAATGGGTCTATATTACCAAATCGAAAAACCCTTTACGCAAATACCTAAACGTCAATACTTATAAGGCGAACCGCGAAAATCCCGAATGAACTAAACAGCGAAAAATAAAATAGCGAACTGTCATAGTCGGCCAACCCCACCACCCGCTACATACTACCTACCCAAACAAAATAAATAAACCAGAAACATACACTAACTAAACCCTACTTCTAACCTAAAGCAAAGCACCAAAACCCTACTTCAAACCCTACACTAAACCCCACATACACAAATGTCTATGCACTATCCTTAAACCCTCCCTAACCCTAAGGTCCGTAACTACCGCACACGTCCCCTACAAACATACACCCAAAAAAATAAATAATACACATACATACATTTAACAAAACCCTACTTCCAACACTACACTAAATCCCACATACACAACTGTCTATGCACTATTCTTAACCCCTCGCTAACCCTAAGGTCCGTAACTACCGCACACTTCCCCTACAGACATACACACCAAAAAAATAAATAATACACATACATTCAGTTAAATAAATCCCTACTTCTAACCTTACATACATTACCTATCTATTCACTTACCTTAACCCACATCCTAACCCTAAAGTCCTATCTATCCACACTTACCTTACGGAGCTATACCACACACGGGCCAACCATTACAATTTTCGCTATTTTGGACGTTCTGTGTTTCCGTCTTTCATGCAATATGTGTCACTCTTTTCGTATTTGCGATTATGGTCTTTCGATCTGGTAATAGTACAGATGGACAGAAGTTTATATTAAACACAATAAAATGATTTAAGAATGACTGTAGCTTTAAGATGCTGTCAAAAGGTAAAGACAAATATAGTCATAGACTAAAGCTTTTTGACAAGTGCTCAAAGGAAACAAATGAAGCGTTTATAGGGCCTGGATATAAGATTAGAATTTGGGGAAAGATGAATGTTACAGAATCACTCATAAGAAATTCTGAGATAGAAATAGTTGATGACATGCCAGGACATTTAATTGGAGTAGATATAAGGAACAAGAGCTTTATTTTCAGGAATATGGAAGGATGTGCTCCTACTTCACTTACAGAGAGGCTACAAAGCGAACATATGAGACAATATGTTACTATTCAAATGAATATTGCATTAATAATAGATTTTAATTGTAATTTAAGGGAGAAAGAAGCTAGCTATACACAGGATGTTCGACTATAGGAGGTGATACATAATGGGGAATTGTGACTAGAAAAATTAAAACGGTTTTACATACAGACATACAAAGTCAGTTAAGACTGAGACAGAGTTGTATTAGAACCTGATACTCTGAAAGAAATGGAAGGGGAGACTGGTGTTGGATTTTATAGGTCGTACAGCATTGTGAAAAGATGATGAAATTATTACACATAGGACTGGGGTAAAGAGGCTGACAGTGGAATATGGTAAATCATCCAAATTAGATAAGACCATCGGACGTTTATGGATAATGCATATTTTAGTGGGACCACTTAAGTTATGAAGGAAGTGGTAGATGTTATTTAAGCAAAAACGTCAACAAGATTTACTGAGGGTTAGAAAAGGCAGCGTGGAATGATAAAAAAAAGGACAGTATGGTGGGCTAGTACATGATTTTGAAAACCCATGATAGCTTAATAGTGAGAGTGGCAAGCACTAGGTAGCCTATCTACCACAAGAGGAGTGGTTCCTGGCCCAGAAACTGTAGTTTATTGGTGTTTTGGGCAGTTTTTCTGTATCTTTCAACTTTCTGTTTCAAAAGCTCGTGTTTATGTGGGTTTGTTTAAGCTGCACAGATCCAGTTTTGGCATCCTGTAGACTACAAGAGCAACAGGAAGGAGAAAACAGCTGCTCTAAGTGCCTCCATTTTGATTTTTTCATAATTTACTGCTCTCTGCACTTGTTTTTTTTGTCATTTTGCATTTATTTAAACTGTATTTGCCTTAATATTGCTACACACTCAAGTGTGCTAGCTTGTACTGCATTTAAAGTGTTTTTGCTACTGTTCTAACAGCTTTTCTGCAAAAAAAAAGTTCTAAGCTTGTTTCCTGCCTTTCCAGTAACTAGTCTAGTCCAGAAACAGATTTGCTGTATCCAGTACTGTTTTGTAAGTTTCTGAGCCCCCCAAACCTTTCTGTGTTGGAGGGAAGCCTTCTATCTTATCAGTGAGAGTGGTAAGCACTAGGTAGCCTATCTATCACAAGAGGAGTAGTTTCTGGTCCAGAAATTGTAGTTTATTGGCCATTTGGGCATTTTTTTCCATCCCTTTCAATTTTCTGGTTTAAAAGCCCGTGTTTGTGCACCGTGCAACGGTGATCAGTTGAGGTAAACTATTACCGGTGCCAGAAAGTCTGCTGTTCAATTTTCTACTTAAGAAGTGCTGTTCTTTTACTTCTTGCACTTCATTTAGCATAATCGGCTAGCACCTTAACAGGCTTTTGTAGCATTTATTATAGCACACTTAGGTGCTATCAGCATTAGCTGTTCCTATGCAGTAACAGCACCAGTACTTATTAGTTATGATTACCCCTCCTGGCATGATTGTAGCGCAATTTCCTGTGCTTTCTCCTGCTAACCTGGTGCACTTGGGCATTCTGAGACAGTGTGGCAACTGTCTAATGTACACAGACAACCCTCTCATCTTACCTCCCAACACTCATACCTGTGAGATATATAATTATATCACCAAACTGGAAGCAGTGTATGCTCCAACCAAGACCGGACTAGCTGGTCAAGAGGAGAAGGTCAACACCTGCAATGTACTACATAGAACACACAGCCCTCCAAATCACCAACCTACACATAGAAACACAAACCATACATCCACCTTCGCAGAGGCTCTCAATAAAAATGTACCCAAACAACTGAGACATCCGAGACAGAAATACACTCAACCACCACAACACGACATCAACATCAGAACACACAGCTCGCCACCACAGTGTGCCCCTCAACCCAAGCCCTTAAGGCAAAACACTTTGCCCAATGTACTAATCATAGGAGACTCAATTGTGAGGCACACTGGTGTCTCACTCACTAGGTTGAACAAGGAGTAGGTGACAGTCAGTTGTCTATCAGATGCCAGGATCCACCACCTAACACATGCACTCAGGTCACTCTACAACAAGTACAAATATGACTCACTCATTGTACATGTGGGTGTGAATGACCTGAGATGTACCTCCCTGGACTACATAAAAAGAGATGTGATGGAACTCTCGGATTATGTGGACCAGGCAGGTATGACCCTAGCCCTGAGCAGTATTCTACCGTCACCCAGAATGATACCACAGTATGAGCAGAAAATGATTGACTTCAACAATTGGCTAAGTTTCTGGTGTCATTCTAAGGGGATCCAGTATCTGTCTGCCTGGGACAACATGATTGACAGACCTTGATGCTTTGCCAGAGACTGCCTCCATCTGTCACCCCTGGGATTCCGGGTACTGGCTAAGGCTCTTTCCACCCCTATAGTACCTTTTTAGGTAGTGTTCCAAAGACTAAAATTCCACCGTAACAGCTATAAACAAATGCAATCTGAGGGTCATGCTGCTCAATGCTAGAAGTCTAAATCTCAAGATGCACTCTCTCGAACCTCTCCTGAAAATGGTGAATGTCAACATCTGTGCTGTAATGGAGACCTGGTTTCAAGAGGCAGAAAGCACCCCAGCACTCACACCCAGGCTACAACTCACTCCATACCTGTTGGTCCCAGAATATGGCCTGAAGCTCCAAAGGAGGTGGTGTCTCTATATTCTTAAAGGATACACACACCTCTAGACTGGTAGCCCAGCATAATGCATCTGAAATACTTCAGGTACAACTAACACTGGATAAGAGGGCTATACAAGTCATAGCCTGCTAAAGAACACCAAACATGTCCCTAGACTCTCATTCCAACTTCCTAAGCACCCTGGAATCTATCAAGGTCCAACCCAATACTCTCATACTGGGTGACTTCAGCTACCTTTCCATTAACTGGGAAAACTATTCAAGTACCAATGTACCAATGTACAGGCCCAACACTTTCTGGAATTTATCAATTCCAATGCCCTGGGCCAGCTCATTCTGACCCCCACTAGAGAAAGCAACACCCTCAACCTAGTTCTCACCAACATGGGAGACCATTGCTCCACACCTATAGTCAATTCTTCCATGGTTAAATCTGAACACAATCTGATCATCATGGAAATCTTCATCTCACCTACACCGCCCGCTAAGGTGACCACCCTGAAAACTTCTCTAAAGCCGAATTCAGGATCATAAAAACAGAGGTGGCTAACTTCTCAGCACCCATACCAATGGAAAATAGCTGCATGACTGCCAAATCATACACCAATGCACTGTACGAGCACATATACAAATGCATGGACCTTGCCATACCAAATAGAACTAAGACCCTCCTCCAAAAAAAGGAAGCCAATCTGGTCCCCAGCCATCAATAAACTCTACAACAGAAGGAAGAAATTGTTACAGAAAAAAATGAAGTCACAAGACTGGAAAACCTCCTGTATCAGTCTCAACAAAAAGTTGAGATCCCTTATCAAATCCTCTAAAGCCAGCTATGAAGGCAGAATTGCATCTGACACCAAAAACAACCACAAAGCCTTCTATAGCTAAATCAATAACCTCCAGGGTAATACCCATATTTGCTATGGGTTACTGCACAATGGCACCCCCTATACTGAGCCAACAGATATGGCCAAGATACTGGCCAACAGATTCAGTATCTACTTTACCCCCCCCCCCAAGGGCCCTATCACAATACCAGAAGAAAGCCTGGTACCCACAATTTCTGTGGCACAGGTAAAAGCTGCTTTGTCCAAAGCCAAGAATACAGTATCCATAGGACCTGATAATATCTCTGGCTGCATCCTACATGGGCTACAAAACAAACTGGTACCACATCTGTATGCCCTGTTCAATCACAGCTTTACCTCAGGCTATGTCCCTGACGAATGGCGCACTGCTACAGTCATTCCGCTCCAAAAAGGGGGAGCAACTACAGACCTTGGGAACTATCGCCCCATTAACCTGATGAGTCTGGTATGCAATGCTATGGAGAACATCATCATGGACCTGCTTAACAAAGATATAGGCAAGCTCCAAACTCTTGACCCCACACAGTTTGGCTTTGTCAAGGGGAGATCCTGCCTGCTGCACCTGGTTGACTTCTTCGAGGCAGTCACCAAGGCTGTGGATGAGGGTAAGGCAGTGCATACAGCTTACCTCAACCTGATCAAGCCTTTGGCACCATTCCTCACTCACGTATCATTGATAAACTCACCAAACTGGGCATCAATCCTTAAATCACTAGGTAGGTTGCAAATTGGCTCACAGACAGAACCCACAGAGTGAAAGTCGCGGATTCCAAGTCAGACTGTTGATCAGTCATGAGTGGAGTCCCACAGGGCCTGGTCCTGAGCCCTCTCCTGTTTGGCATCTACTTCTCAGAAGTCCAGGCCAACACAGGACTCTGGCTGATCAAGTTCGCTGATGACTGCAAGCTAGAAGTCATTATCAACTTCCCAAGTGATGCAGACATCCTACAAAAGGGCTTCTCTGAGACCAATGACGGGTGTCAGAATCATGGCCTGAAGCTGAACACCAAAAAATGCGTTATCATCCCTTTTGGTAAAAACTCAGTTCCCATGAATTACCACATTGATAGGAGCCCACTGAACACTAAAGGGGCCATAAGAGATCTGGGCACCCAGGTCGACAGCCACCTCACTTTCGACCACCACACTGCCACTGTGGTCAGAAAGTCTTTCTATGTGGCACTTCTTATAACCAAAGGTTTCGCATTCAGGAAGAAAGAGGTCATCATCCATCTCTGCTCATCCCTCATTAGATCAATCATCAAATATAATGCCCCATTTGGCATGTGCCTGACCAGACACCTACAACAGCTGGAGAGGCCACAAAAGTACCTCACAAAAAGGATATTAGGCCTTAAACATGTCCTACATGGACAAACTCAAGACACTTCAGCTGTTCTCAGTCTCTTATCATCTACTTAGAGGTGATCTCTGCTTGACTTACAAGGTAATGTACAACCCAGCCTGAATTGAAATGCTACACCTAAAGAAATCCCAATCCTACCACACCACACACTTCAGAGATCATAACCTCATTACCACAATTAACATAACATGCAGGAGGGACAGGTTCATCTCCCAAAGACTGCCCATACTCTGGAATAAGCTTCCCGTTCATGTCAAGCAGAGCACCTCACAGGCAGTCTTCAAGAGAAATCTTGATGAGTGGATGGGTAACAGAAATTTCACTCCAGGGATCACTCCAGTTGCCCTACTGGATAGGGGCACTGTGAACTAACACTGGATGGCATGGTGCTTGGGCAATTTTTTTGGTCTAGGCTTGTAAAAGCTCTAGGGCCATTAGCCTGGTACATACCTATGAACCTATTGTTAAATAGTGATGCAAGACAGCCTGATAGGTCATGTGTCATGCTTCTTAGAGGGGAGTCTGGGATATTCTTAGGGCCCATTGATATAGCATTTTAACCTAAGAGAGAGCATTGAAGACCTGTTCCCTTGTGATAGTTGGAAGAGTTCTAATTGATGGTATTTCCAGGGGGAGACTGGGATGTGGGGTAAAATTAGAGCTGAATTTGTCTGCTAGTAGTTTTTCTACATCTTCTAGCTCAGTATAGATGGCTCCATTAACAATGAATTTTCACAGAATTTTGTATTGCTTTTGAGGTTGCAGACATAGCTAATGAATGCCTTGTGGTTGGCCTTGGCCTGAGAGACCAAGAAGAAACTACTTTCCCTATCAGGGACTGGTATTAGAGTATAGACAAAGAGAAAGTGATAGGGGATTCCTAAGTGAATCGACATGCACTGGTTACGTTTTTAACCGAATCTCTGAATCTAGAACAGAAGCTGCTGTTGAACAAGGGGATAATTAGTAGAGCGTATAAAACATTGCTTGATAACAATAGGAATCAATTAGAGGAAGTTAGATAAGACTGGGAAGAAAAGTTTGATAAGCAATTCACAAGAAAATAATGGGAGGACATATGTATGGCTCCTAAATATGCAACAAAAGTCTAGAAGATTAAGGATTTTTGCTTGGAGGTGTTTGAATAGGTACTTTTATATCCTAAGCAGACTCCACAAAGAATTTTTCCTCAGGTAAATTGCAAATGTTAGAGGTGTTATGGGGAAGAAAGGAGTAACTGGGAACATACGTTTTTGGAGTGCAATGAATTGGCCTACTTTAAAAAATCCTTATAGAGTACTCTGTCAGAAATATTGCATGAACAAATGTGTGTAAATAAGGAAATTACTTTTTGAGCTGGGATACAGGATCTGAACTGTCTATACATAGTAAGGTCTTGCTGAGTTTAATTCTGGTGGATGCTAAAAAGGAATTCCTAGCAAATTGAAATCAAAGTCTAAGCCAACCATACTTGGGAGTGAATACTGTAATAGAGATAAAAGAAATGGAAGTGGGATCTTTAGAAAAAGGTAGGAGCAAATTAAATAGCAAAATGGAAGTTGTGGAAACAATACATGCAGAGCAATATTCTGGAGGAGGAGACAAATTTAAGGGAAGGAAGGAATTGAGCAATTTATGTAACGTTGGATTGATGATAATTGTATAAAAGAATGTATGTGGTGTATAATGTTTGTAACTGGAAACATGTTAACATGGTTTGTTTTCCTTTATATAAATGTATGTTTGTCTATGTCTTAAGTGATAATTTAATAAAGGTGTTAAAAATGATAATATGTCCTGTCACAGATCTGACCAAATGGAAATGCCTCTTACAGTCTTCTTCTTCCTTCGGCTGCTCCCATTAGGAGTTGCCACAGTGGATTACTGGTCAGCAGAACGAGTGGTAGTAGAGTTTTAAGGTGTTGAGTTGCCAGCCCAGTATACGACCTTCCTCAGAAGGCGCACACACTCACACCTAGGGCCAATTTAGAAAGTCCAATCCACCTGCAGCATGTCTTGAGAATGGGGGAGGAAACCGGTGCTCCCAGAGGGAACCCACATGAACACAAGGAGGACATGCAGATTCCACACAGAAGGCACCCCAGCCAAGAACTGAACCTGGAGGACCTCTTGCTGCACCACTGTGCCACCCGCAAATAAATGCCTCTTACAGTACAGTGGATATTAGTAGCAGACAAAGCTTTTAAGTGTTAAAAGACATACTTTTCTCACGGCTTTTCCCATTATCTCTGGATTTTAGCACAGATGTTACAGTTTATACAGATGCATTACTGGTAAGATAAGAAGCCGTCCTTTCACACGTGAGATGACGAGGAGGATCCTACATGCTTTTGTGTGCGTGTAACCTAAGTAGGGTGGGAACTAAATATTCCACCACTGAAAGGCATACTTAGTGATCAAGTGGGTATGCTGTGACTTAAAATATTATCTACTCAGCCTATAGTTTCAAATAGTAGCTGACCATGCCCCAGTGATGTTGTTCAATCTACAGCAAGACAAAAACAAGAAGCTATGTGAGTGGGCACTATCTTTAAACCATTTTTTCAGTGCATTATAGACTCAGATAGCCTGTCTAGGCCCACCTAATGGCCCTAAAACTAAATATTTCTAGCTGGGATACAAGAAAGACTAGAGTAGTGGTTCTCAGTGAGTGGCATGTCAAAATGAAGTGAAATTGATATAACATAATGTAAATAATGCTGTTATAAATACTAAATACAGACCCACTCTATTTTGGTAGACAGAATGTTACATTAAAAATATAATTTAAATATGTGTGTCTTTAAGGAAGACAGGGATAGTGATGTTTTAGATACAGAGCTTCTCACTTTATATATATTTTTTGGCTAATGAAGCCAATTAGTGTTGTAAAAAGGAGAGCTAAAATTGGCCAATGCAGAGTTTTTGGCCATTCCTGCAGGAGGCTTTTGTGCCTTGAGCAATGGTTCAGAATGTAACACTACAGAGTAAAGACAGACCTGGAAGAAGACACCAGCTGGAACCTGGACATTTTGTCCTGCCTCAGAAAAATCACAGTAAAGATGGTTGTTGGGAAGATGAGACAAAGACTTGATGAGAGATGGTACTTTTAGGGTACACATGAAAATGTAGAAGAATCTGTATTTTCAGTTTATTTTCAATATATATATATATATATATATATATATATATATATATATATAGACAGAGAGAGAGCTACATACAGACAATGAAACTTAGTATTGAAGAAATGTAGTTTTCAAGCCTTAAGGGTAGTGCACCCTTTCCTTAAGGAAGAACAACCAAAAACGGGAAAGACTAGTTCTATAGAAGCGATATCGGCATACAAATTCTAAAACAGACTGTTGTTATAACTCTTAATGTAAGATCTGTGTCAAACATAACTTTCTACTCTTATTAAAAATAAGAAAATGGACTCAAGCTGGTATTGTTTGTTTAAACCATGGTTTATTAAGTAAAAACAAGAGATGAGCGCTTTTGCCCTTGTCAGAGCTTTGTCATATATATATATATATATGTGTGTGTGTGTGTGTGTGTGCATCAGCTGTACAAGCAACTTATTTCAAGAAAGACTTGCTTACACACTCAGATATATACAGATGGCCATCCTGGTACATTACTTACTGTAGCAAAGTTCTCCAGCACAATATAAGCAACAGTAGATCTGGTTCTACTGCGCAGAACAACCAGCAGCAGGTAAATCTGGTCCATCTGCACAACAGAACTATCAGGTAGAGCTGGTTCATCTGCACAATAGAAGTATCCGGTAGAGCTGGTTCATCTGCACAATAGAAGCATCAGGTAGAGCTGGTTCATCTACACAATAGAAGTATCAGGTAGAGCTGGTTCATCTACACAATAGAAGTATCAGATAGAGCTGGTTCATCTGCACAATAGAAGTATCAGGTAAAGCTGGTTCATCTGGACAATAGAAGTATCAGGTAGAGCTGGTTCATCTGCACAATATAAGCAGCAGATAGAGCTGGTTCATCTGCACAATAGAAGTATCGGGTAGAGCTGGTTCATCTGCCCAATAGAAGTATCAGGTAGAGCTGGTTCATCTGCACAATAGAAGTATCAGGTAGAGCTGGTTCTCCAGCAAAACATATCCAGCAGCAGCATCAGTTAGATCTGCTTCTCCTAAACAATATAAGTAGCAGGTACAACTGGTTGTTCTGCACAACATAACCAGCAGCAAGTAGAGCTAGTTCTCTTGATAAGTATCAGGTAGAACTGGTTCAGCTGCACAATACAAGGATCAGGTTCATGCATTTATAGGTTCATAGTTATATACTAGGCTAATGACCACCAGGGCCTTTATAGGCCTAGCCATGCAATCCAACCCAATTGTGTTCTTGTGTTTCATGGGTGTTTATTAGGATGGGGTATGTTAGTTAGGAAGTTTCTAGAGTTTGTGTGTGTGTGTGTGTGTGTGTGTGTGTGTGTGTGTGTGTGTGTGTGTGTGTGTGTGTGTGTGTGCATGTTAGCATGTGTGTGTCCACATGCACATATGTGTGTGTGGGGGGGATTTTAACTTAGGCATTACTGTATGCTTCTGTCTATTATAGACATGGGAGTCAGACACAGGGTAAATTGTTGATGTCCCATCCACTGGCATCCGGTGGTCATGGTTAAATAGGGTTAAGGATGGACTCTGCTTCAGAGAGAGGGGAAACTTATTCCAAAGCATGGGATCATCTGAGACACATATCTGTATCACCAATATGTCTTATTTATGTTACAAGCAAAATATAAATGCCTGGATCTAGTGGTTCTGATGCTGATCATTTTCCAACTGTGCAAAAGAGGTGGTGCTCCTGCACAACATAACCAGAAGCAGGTAGAGCTGGTTCTCTTGTACAATATAAGCAGCAGGTAGAGCTGATTGTCCTGCACAATATAAGTAGCAGATACAGGTGTTTTTCCTGCACAGTATAAACACTGGGTAGAGCTGGTTCTCCTGCCTGATGTAAGCAACAGGCAGAGGTGATGCAAATAAGCTCTATTTATATTTTGTTTCCAGGCACACCATATGATGTATCTGCTTCAGATGCTAGATGTTTGCAATATGTAACAAGTATTCTTTGTGTATCATCCCCTTTCTTTAAAAATATTTATGGACTACTACCTGCAAATTGTAACAGATAAACATGTCACAAGACACTGTCATACGTTATCGACAAACAGCATATGTGAAGATTACAGAATAAATATGTGGCTGAGCCACGTATAGAAATAAGGTACATAATGAAAGATGATGGTGAAATATTGAACTCTAGGGAGTTATCAAAAAAGAAGTGTGGGAAAAAGAAGGAAATAGAAAAGAAAGATCAGGCTAAGAATGAATACTGGCTAGCTAAGAAACAGGCTTAGAGTGCAGTTGCAACAGCAAACAAGGCATCAAAGGCACTCTACCAGCTTCTGGAAAGTGACTCAGCAGTCAGCATAAAAAACCTCTATCAGGTTGCAAGCCAAAGACAGAAAGATAAAGAAGATAGTCATCAGACAGCCTTCATCAGGGATGCCAGCAACAACCTACTCAAGTCCAGAGGACATCAAAGGCAAATGGAAACTACTTCCAACAGCTTTTGAATGAAGAAAACCACACAGAAGTTGTACTGCCCCAGACACAGCCCACAAAGAAAAAGGAAGAAGAACCTTCTTTAGCAGATGAGGTTCTGTCAGACATGATCAACATGTTGAGTGAGTCAGTGGAGAAATGGATCCTGAGGTCACTCATAGCAGTACAAAGAAAACAGCAAATCGTAGATGTGTGGAAATTAGACGTTCTTGTGCCAGTATACAAGAACAAAGGGAACATTCAAAACTGTAGACAGTACAGAGGTATTAAACTCCTGTCACACTGAATTAAAGTGGTGGAGATGGTGATTAATAAGCAAATATGCAGTGCAGAAGAAAGTATGATGAGAGATGAGCAATTCAGATCAGGATTCAGCAAAACTGACCTAATGTTTGCAGTGATACAGATAGCGGACATGAAGCTGAAGAGGAGGAAACAGTCCAACCAGGTATTCCTAGCTTTGGAAAGCGTAAATGACAGGCTGCTAAGAAAGCTGATTTGGGGCATCCTAAGATGATTTCAAGTCCTGGAAACATTGGTAGAATTAGTGCAGGCTATGTACAGTGACCAAATGACTCAGGTAACAGATTGGGATTATTCACAGTTTCCTCTGTAATCCATTTTCTTCATGAACCAGTATACCTGTGATCATCATTATGAACTCTGGCTTAAAATTCATTCAGTATTGCACATAATGGACACTGTACTGTAAATGTGGGTCAAAATGCTAGACTAGCTAAGTGCTGTGACAAAGTAGACATTTACTGCAGAATAATTTGCTCAGTATTTATCATCAGTTTAAATGGTTCAGATAATAACAATCATTTACAGAATGCACTGAGAAGTACTCTCAGAGTGTGCCAGTAAAGAAAAAAGTTGTCTGCACTGCAACCAGAAAACAACCTGGTGTTGCACAGGAGAATCTGACACTTTTTTTAATGAAAATTATTCTTCATCTTTCAGAGCCTCTGATTCTTCTGACCTCTGGTGTCTGTCACGACTGTTTTTCTGATTAGTCCCACCTATCCTTGCCAAAGTCTGACTCGTCTACACTTCTAGCTGAGCATGTTAATCTGTCCAGAAATCCTAACCTCCCTCAGATGAATTTGTTATTACAGATCTCATCAGCTGTACACAGCAGTGCAGACCAGGGGGCATGAACAGCAAAGGCAGGGTAATTACCGTCTAAAGTGACTGTCAAGTGTGATCAATCTATGGAATAAGTCATTCAATAGACACATGGTGGGTAAGCCTGCAGGCACTTTATACACCTGCCAGCATTCTGGCACATTCTTGCATTCTGTTTTCATTGCCTACCTGCTACATGAGCCATAGATGTTACGCAGAATTGAGAAAAAGTGCATGACATCACTAACCTTGATCAATGACAGCAGAGGGAGATGCCTTTCTTACCATCAACAGAAAGCTGCTAAACAATTACACACTTCTAAAACTCTACTTATATTTGAAATGCAAGTATTCAAACAGTGTAAAAAATTACAGTTAGAGCTAGAGTTAAAAATGTAAAAAGAGATGCTTGCTGTTACTGAAACTGCATATGGTATTATCAGGATCATTTTCTAACCCATTTGTCTTGGTGAAGAGCAGATGGAAAGCAAGACGGGCAGACTAAACCAGACTTTCCTTTCTGCAGAAACAATCTTCAGCACATCTTGTATAACATCAGATGTTTCCAAACAGTTCGAGAGATACAAATACCAGCAATATCCCATTAGTTTACCCTAGGTTCTTCTCCAATGTATTCCGCCTGATATACATTCTGATGGATGTACCCAGAGGGTGCCTTCACAAGCTGCCTAAATCACCTCAGCGGATTCCTCTCAATGAGGATGAGTACTGGCTGCAGTCTGAAGTCTTCACAGATTGATGAACTCATCACTATACCACAGACAGTGAGCCCGGCTAGCATTTAAAGGAGCTTAATTTCTAGCTCTTGCATACATAATCTTATCCATCTAGTCTCTATCCAAAGCAGATAACCAAAGGTGAGGATGGTGACACAGACTAACAGTCAATAGAGACTTTTTCACATAACTCAGTCCTCATTTCACCACCATAGCCCAGTACAATGCCTGTAGTACTACAACCACTTCACCAATGTGCTGGTCACTTTTGTAATCTCACCTACCATGACTTTTGAACCAGACTCCAACATACAAAGTGCCACACCCGAGATAGTTGCCATCCCCTAATGCACACACACCTAGGGTGAGCAAGGGTTTGGAAGGGTGGCCTAATGGTTAAGGTGTTTGCCTTACAAACACAAGGTGCAGGATTTGAGTCTCACAAGGGATAATTGGCTAGGCTTAAAATGGCTCGCAAGAGCAGTTAGCTTAGTACTAATCTATGAATCTATGAATCTACGAATCTATGCAGTTTTTGGAAAGTACCATTGTGTCTGATTAGCCATACTCGTATTTATTCTACTCACTTCACAGCAGGCAGCAAATCAGTCCACTGCATGCTGGAAGTCAGAGTTACTTGAGCAGAACAGGATGTCATCAAATACAAACAAGAAGGATGCAGCACTCACCCTAGACTGTGCCTTGATAAATTATCCATAAAAAATCAAAAACATGAGGGGAGACAGAGCACACCCTTGACATCTTTCCTACACTATAACAGAATGCACTTCACTTAGTGCTGAGAATGCAAATACAGCTGTGATTCTTCGTGCATTGCTCTGGAT
The DNA here is from genome assembly GCF_019279795.1 of Protopterus annectens. NCBI lineage: Eukaryota > Metazoa > Chordata > Ceratodontiformes > Protopteridae > Protopterus > Protopterus annectens. The sequence continues at coordinate 1,761,778,671 of NC_056726.1, forward strand.
GGCCTGCAGCATTTATTTATTTACTTATTTACTGGAATTTAATCACTGAGTTAGTGAAATGGCCAACAGATCCTTCTTAGCAGAGACATAGTTAAGGTGGGATGAAGGTAGCAAAGTGTTAGGGGGTGATATTGGCAAGTGCTGATTGGTCTTTAATATACTAGCAGCACTTGGAAATGAATGCAGGTATTGCATTTGGGCTGATACGTTTTAGTGGTGTGTGTGTAGTATAATGTATAGCAGCCATTTGCTACAAAAATAGTAAGAGGTTTGTTACAGTTTAAAAGGAATGTGCTACACTTTAAAAGACATTTAGTACCCTAGCTACAGCTCTGATTTTCAGCCACAACCTGGACTCGTCATCAGCTGAAATAATGTCACATTGATGTTCAATAATATCAAATAGGGATCAGTAGACTTACAGCACAGCTTGACATAGTACGTCCCACAGCACATTTATTTATTTATTTAACATTTGTTGACCGGGAACGTCCGACTAGGACTAGAGGCCCGGGGAGAAACTCTCCAGATGCATGTCTTTGGAAAGTGGGTGGAAACCAGAGTACCCAGAGGAAACCCATGCAAACACAGGGAGGACATGCAGACTCTGCACAGAGGGCACCCCAGCCGAGAATCAGACTGGAGAACCTCTTGCTGTGAAGAGACAATGTTAACTGCTGCACCACTGTGCTGCCCACATTCTAGAGTACACAGTCATATGCCTTCTCCAAGTCCACAAAATACATGAAGACAGCATTGGTAAACTCCCATAACCCATTCTAGTATTTGTGCAAGGGTCACTGTTTCACAGCCAGCACAGTATCAGCATTGCTACTCCTGAATAAGAAGCTTGACAATTAGTCACTTCTGCAGGCCTGGAACAGGTTTTTCCATGCAGGCTGGGAACTGTGATCTGTCTGTAACTGGAATACACCACGCTGATCTTGTTATAAAAATGGGGACTGCTACTCCAGTTTGCCAGTCCACAAATACTGTCACCGCCTTCTGTGCAACTCTAAAAAGGTGTGTTAAGCAGGACATCCCAACAATGTCCAACACCTTAAGCACTTTTACCACAGATATGCCACAGCAGAACTGATTAATCAGCACAAATCATAGTGTTAGATCCAAGTGTTATATGCTGTTTATACTATATCATGCTTTTTTAACTCTGGTTTTGTCTCTATACTATATCACACATTTTTAACTTTGGTTTTGCTCATTTCCTGTTCACATGCTGATTCAGTCAGTATTTGTTTTTGTTATTACAGTGACACTTATTTAACTTGTGTTTTTCTCTCTTTACTCCAGCTGCCAACACTATCAACATATTCCATTACTTTCCTGTTCCTTATCCCGTCTGTCTTATATATAACCTTATTTCAACATATTACCTTTCTTTTACTTTACTTTTTTTTAACAATACAGATCCTCATTTTTAAAAATGACACAAATGGAGCAAACATTAATGAATTCAGTGACTCTATATTGCTTCCTTTTCAGCACTTCACTGTCAGGCTTCTTCTTTTACTTTCAGCTGCTCCCATTAGGGATCGCCACAGTAAGTCACCTGTTTCCATTTCTTCCTATCCTCTGCATCTTGCTGTGTCACACCAACCACCTACATGTCCTCTCTCACCACATCCATAAACCTTATATTAGGCCTTCCTCTTTTCCTCTTACCTGGCAGCTCCCAACTTAGCATCCTTCTCCCAATATACCCAGCATCTCTCCTCAGCACATGTTCAAACCAATGCAATCTCGCCTCTCTGGCTTTGTCTCCAAACCGTCCAACCTGAGCTGACCATCTACTATACTAGTGTCTAATCCTGTCCATCCTCATCACACCCAAAGCAAATCTTAACATCTTTAACTCTGCCACCTCCAGCTCTGACTCCTGTCTTTTTGTCAGTGCCACCGTCTCCAACACATATAACATAGCTGGTTTCACTACCATCTTGTAGACCTTCCCTTTCACTCTTACTGGTACCCACCTGTCACAATCACTCCTGACACTCTTCTCCACCCACTCCAACCTGCCTGAATTCTCTTCTTTACCTCTCTCCACACTCACCATTACTCTGAACTGTTGATCCCAAGTATTTAAACATCCTATTCCCTTCATCCTCACCATTCCTCTGTGCTCCCTCTCATTCACACACATATATTCTATCTTAGTCCTGCTGACCTTCATTCCTCTCCTCTCTAGAGCATAACTCCACCTCTCCAGGGTCCTTCTACCTGTTCCCTACTCACACCACAAATCACAATGTCATCCACAAACATCATAGATCATGGGGACTCCTGTCTGATGTCGTCTGTCAACCTGTCCATCACCATTGCAAATACAAAAGGGCTGAAAGCTGATTCTTGATGCAATTCCACCTCTACCTTGAATGCATCTGTCACTCCTACCTCAGACCTCACCACTATCACACTCACCTCATACATATCCTGTACCCCTCTTACATACTTCACTGCCACTCCCAACTTCCTCATTTAATACCACAACTCCTCTCTAGGCACCCTGTCATATGCTTTCTCTAAGTTCATAAAGACACAATGCAACTCCTTCTGACCTTCTCTATACTTCTCCAGCAATACCATCAGAGCAAATATTGCATTTATAATACTCTTTCCTGGCAGGAAACCATACTGCTGCTCACCTCCCTTCTTAACCTAGCTTCCACTACTCTTTCCCATAACTCCATGCTGTGGCTAATCAATTGTATCCCTCTGTAATTACTACAGCTCTGCACGTTACCCTTATTCTTAAAAATAAGTACCAATACAATTCACTCCTCATGCATCCTCTCACTTTTTAAGATTCCATTAAACAATCTGATTAAACACCCCACTATCATCTCTCTTAAACACCTCCATGCTTCCACAGTGTGTCATCTGGACCAACAGCCTTTCCATTCTTCATCCTGTTCATAGCTATTCTTAACTATCAGTGCTCCATTAAATATCAATGTTGATGTTATTTTCTGTTGAGTATAATCATCAAAAGAAATAACTAACCAGTCAAAAATTTTTTGGTCATAGCCTCAGTGGGCTCCTCAGAAACAGATCAAAGAAAGATTATCATTTCAAAAATAATAATAAGCAGTGGCAGCTGGTGATGTCAAATCAAACAGGGGGGGGGGGCTGCAGGAGACAGGTGAATGGATGGGGTCAATGGGAAGGGGTGTAGCCAACTAGAAAGGGGAGGAGCTATGCTCAAAACCACAAAAACTGTAACTTTAATTAAATACGCTGCCCTGGGTGCCAAACCATCATTATTAGAGTCCAATCAAGACAAAATGAAGTGTAGAAAAAAAAATATTTCAATGCATTGGCTGCATGACAGCTTACTTAATATCTAGATGGAAACAAAAAGGTTGTGAGGCATGAAAAAATACTTTTTAAATACATTACTGGAATGCAACTCAAAATCAAGCATAACAAAAACAAGCAGCACACAACTCAAACCACTTCTCGTTGCACTGCAGTTCTAGTTATAATTTATATTCAGCTTTATAAAAGTACCAAGTAACATGCTTAAAGTAACCGACACTCCCACTTGTAAAAATGTTTCTTATCCAAAAAAGATCTGCAGCCCGACAACTATCTACTTGTTTCATGGGGGAAACATGATCAAAGTAAAAAATGAAAAGCAAACAAGAAACAAACTCAAGATACACTGCTTAAAGGATTATTGTACAGGTAATGGACCATACATGATAGATTGGCATTCTGTTTGGTTTACAGGTAAAGCCTGCAAAGATGACTGCAAGTCTCCAAGAAAGGTAATGAGCTTCTTAAAATAATGTAATCCTGTCCTTTATTACAAATACTGTCATATGCATTTCAATACCCAAGGCTTATACATTATCTAGTTATGTAAGTATTCTCTGCATGGCAACAACAGAAAGGCTTTCAATGTTGGCAATTCTTTAACAGTATGCTTATTAAAGTTTACTTGCATCTTACAATCTCAGACAAGCTTACCTGATGGTCATTAAAGCATTGCTACTTAAACACAGAGCAACAGGCACTTTCTGAGTAATAATAAGCATAAATCAACAGTATAAAAATATGACAGAAAGCAGAACATTCTGCAAAATCAAGGACAGAATAAAAGTAGCACTTGTGTCCACCTTGGATGGGGGGATACTCTGCACATTTATACTGTATAACTACTCCTTGCCTTGCTTGGACACATCCAGAGTCACTACATGGGGGAGTGGGGTGCAACAAGTATGCCACAATTTGAAATGTCTCTGGCTGACTGTGATGGCCCTGACACATTTGTCATACCTCTCAACCTCAGAACAAGAAATATGGACAGAGCCATACATAAAAGTGGGGCAAAGACCCAAGAATGAGGACACATTTTAAATATTGCTCTTATAAACTTAGAAAGATAATAGAATAGTATGTCTTATGTTAGTATGAATTTTCTGAAAGGTACGAAATCTGAAACTCAAATGTCTATCATTATTTTTTAACTTCAGTCTTTAATGATTTGCTACTAATTTGCCAAAAAAAACACAATTTTATGAAAAATGGACCAAAAATGTGATGCAAAAATATAAAATAGCCACACAATACAGCTGGGAACCTGTCAAAGATGGGACACATATTAATATTAGTACTGCTAACTTGAGCAGCTGACAAAATAAAAGAATCTACATGCATTTCTGAAATAAAAGTAATCTACACCTCTGATTATAACAGTTATTTCTTAATTGTAAGCCTTCCACGTTTTCTTCCAAAATTGCCATTTTGCGGTGGGATTATTAGGGGAATAGCAACATTTTGAGCCAAAATCTGGGTCAGTTGAGAGGTTTGGATATGCCTAATTCTAATAAAGCAATTTATTTGCACGTACCTCTCAATCTGTTAATGCAGGAAATCTGGACAAGGCCAAATATACTGGGGGAACATATAAACAGTACTATAAATTGTTGTATAAACTGAGACAATTGATAGAATAACAGGTCTTGCTTTAGCATGCATTTTTCTGAAGATTTTGAAGTCTGAAACTCAGTGTCTGTCATTATTTAGTGACTTAATTCCAAAATTATATGACAGAAAACCACACATTTTATGAGGAACAAACCAAAAATATGAAGCAAAACTCTATTCATTCTATGAAAATCTGGACAGCTGAGAGGTATAATTCAACTGGGGCTGTCTTTGAGTTTGCCGCCCTTTCCCCTCACAAAATCATGGTCGAATGGAGCCTCCCCCCTGCAGCCATTCCAATGAACCATTACTTGGCTATTTCATCCCATTTATCATAAACACTAATGTGCATACTGCTTTACTTCTACGATGATTTGGACTTCATTTGAAAGTTTTATTTTGCATTTTACAGACAAACACTAAGACATCTGCTAAATAAAGCAATTCAATCTCACAATGAAAACAGACTTAGCATTAAAACTTCTCTGCCCTTAAAACTTACATTCATTGAAACAGCATTGAAACCCACATTCAAAGAAAATACATTTTACAAGTGGCAGATAAAGAGTAACTCTGGGCTGTTTTCAAATCATAGGCCCCTTGGACACGAAACATACACGTGGTCTTTGATACAACCTCCTGATTGTATTAAATTATATTCCCTGTACAATATAGTACAGTTGTTAGGGGCTGTTTGAAATTTGTTTTGAACATTTTTCCAGTAAACAATGAAACAAAATGCATGCACCAATAATGACAAAACTGCCCAATTCAGAACATTTCCATCATAAAAGTCTACTCAGACTTCTACAGTCCACCAGTATCAGTAAATATGCACAATCTCTGAAGAAGTAAAAGTCATCTAAATAATTCCACATTAAAGAAATCTGCAACTAATAAAGAGGTTGTTGCTAGCAAACAACTTTATATTTCATTGTTTCATCTACAAATAAAGTGCCTGTTGCCCTTGAGGTATAAATTGCCTAAGTTGCATTAAAAAAATGATAAGCTAGTAATATTGCAATAGGGAATGGATGGCAAACTGATAACAGGTTCATAGTTACTAGGTATCTTCACCAAAAAGGACTGCAACATCCACCCCCTTTACAATACAGTACAGTATCAGCAATGCATCTACTTACTGTGGGAGTAGAACCCACAGCCTTCTGCATCAAAAGCAAACACACTGCCTATTGTGCTATTAACAACACAAGCAGACTTGGCATATGCAACACTAAACATTTGTTCCCTTGCAGCTCTCACCTTCTTGTAAAATATACTTGACACTCGGCTGCATCTCTGAACTTTGTAGCACAAGAAATCTGGAAAAATCCAAAATTTGGGGGGGGGGCAAAAGACCAAAAAACAGGGACACATTTTAAACATTGCTTGTATAATGTTGGAAAGTTGTTAGAATAAAATGTTGTGTTATCACCATACATTTCATTGCCAAGTATTGAACCCAGGACACTGTGCAAAACAGTCAGAGCAACATACCACTATGCCAAATCATCTGTTTTATGAAAGAAAGGAAGACTGAAACTTAAACAGCTACCATTTAGTGAATTCAGTTCTCAAAATAGCTGTCAACATCTTAGCACAAAACACCTGAACAAAGCCAATAATGGGGGAATACAGCCCCCAAACATATTCAGTGAATTCAGTTATCACCATAACTCTCAACCTTGGCACAAAAAACCTGGACAAAGCCAATAATGGGGGAATACAGTCCAAATATTAGGGACAAATATCCATTGAGGACACCAGAGCAAACCTACACAAACACAGGGAGAACATGCAGACTCCACACAGAGGGCACCCCAGCCAAGAATCAAACCAGACATGTTGTAGCTGTCAGGCACTACTGGCTGTGTTACATAACAAAAATATAGAAACCACAGATTTTATGAGGAACAGAACAGAAAAAATATAAGGCAACTCTGCAAATGTTTTACAAATGGTGGAGGGTAGGGAATTTAGGCTCTTGCCAGTTGGGCCCAAGGTACAGGGTTCAAGCCTTATTCTCTACCCACCACCATGTAGCAACTGGAGCATTTCACACACACACACACACACACACACACACACACACACACACACACACACACACACACACACACACACTTCTTTATGATTACCTCCATAAACAGTCTGCTTGATTAAGACCTCCAGGCCTCCATAACTGTCCTCAGCCCGCGTAGGCTGTTTCTGGGTTTCCCCGTGAGACTACGTGAGTAGGCTGGAGCCTCCAGCCTGCAGGTGATGCAGTCCGGTGTGCTTCTGGTCTGTGTGATCGTCACTGCACAGACCTCTGGGCTGGTAGGGAGGAGTTCCCTTCCTTCCCAATCCGGACTGCCTAACTGAGCAGTCTGGTGTTCAAGAAGTAAGCCCACATGCGTGTGTGAATTCTGGACTGCCTAACACAGCAGTCAGGAACTCAGCATGCATGCGTGAGTTCCGAGATATTGAATTTTTATTTTTTTTTTTTATTTTCATTTTTTAGTGGGGGGACACAATTATTTTTCTTTTTACATGTTGAGGGGGGGGGGGGGCTGCAGTCCTATAGCACGAGCCGCCCTAGAAGCCTTCCATGAAAATTCACAATACTAAACCCAGGTGTAACACAAAGACAAATGCTATACACTTTTTTTTTTTTTTGACACGTTTACAGACCCATCTTTCTTGCCTCATCACGCTGAACACTGCCTTCTAACACAGTAAGGCAAACAAAGAGAAAAATAAAAGCACTTATTTAGCATGTGCTGTTATAACAACATCCCTCTGTACTGACTGTGAAATCTATTTGTATCTGGCTGTGAAATTTCATGACACACATCTCTGAGGAGGGGTTGGTATTAATTAAGGTCTTTGCTGTGGTCACTTTAACTTCATTAACTTCTTTCTTCAGACTTCCTAATACTACACAGCAATAAAGTAAACTGACTCCATATGCTAAGATATAGGATCTCCATCAGCTTATCCAAAACAATGTCATGATCCACTCTGAGAACCTCTTCATGACATAAGGAAAGAAGTATCACAGCATGACCTCAGCGTCTTCTGTTGTTAGCTGTACTGCAGGTTATAACTCTGTTTTCTTGATGATCTGCAAAGTTTCAGGTTCCCAGAAAGCTTAGGATTATTAATGTCTGCAACAGCTCTGTTAGCCCTCTGATGTAGTCACTACTAATCTGGCATTGCTAGTAACAATTAACTGCTAGCTTTCTTAGTTATTGCCACTGCATTACCATTTCACTATATGATACAACATACATCCTTCCTTGAAGAATAAACACAGAATCACACAGAAAAAGTCAGGCACACTGTGTGATTGTCTCATTCACAGCCTTAGCAGAACCTGCCCAATACAGTAACCTAATGGATGACTGTTAAAGACTGCCTGTGAAAGTTTCTGACATCATAGCAAGACTATATAAAAAGGACTACACTTAATGTCTATTCAGTCTGGCTGGTGATAACTTGAGTGATGCTGACTGCAAAAATTCAAGCACTACTGTTAGTTAACTAATTCTACTAAGTCAGACACCTTTGCATATTTTATTGTTTTTTCCATTACCCACTCTTTTGCTTAGTTAACTAATTTATGTTCTCCTTCTTAGTTTGCATGTTATTACTTTCAAAAAAATAAGAAAATGCCATTTTCTTCATACCTTCTTCCTGTGTACAAGACTTTTTCAAGTTAACTCTTGTCATCGTCTCACAGTTCATTTACATAATGACCGTTTCCTGTAAATATAAAACTGCTCAGCTCACACTGGTGCGAATGAGGTGATCTGCAGCATTTCAGCCACTGTCATACCACTGCTATTTTACTAGGTTTCTGCAAGCTGGAGTAAAATACATCTCTCTGCATGTCAAATTATACAAAGATCAACAATCTTTTAACTGAACCTTAACACAGTTTCACTATAGAGTACCTCATCCTGTATGCATTTTTCTGTGTAACAAGCTTCTCTGTAGCATTTGAAATGAGTTCACGCTGGTTCTAGTTCCTTTGATCTAACCATGGCATATGACCTTTTAGCCACACTTACGTACTCCATCCAGCAGCTCAACAATCTGGTCTTTTCACGCTGAGCTGTGGCTTTGTTTTATAGATGCCTTAATATTATTCAGAAAGACAGTACTGGGTCTTAGCTGGTTAAATAAAAAGATTAAATTACCTAACCACTAAAGAAATAAAAAATAACATATGACAGGCAAAGTGACTTTCTGAGAGTCATACATCTGTGAATGCAATCGATGAGCTAATAATACAGAGAGCTTTTAAAATACATTGTTTGTAGCTCAGTGTCTTAGTGCATTGCACTGTAGTTTACCACCATATTCTTCTGACCATAAAGCAAAGGTCAATGAGTGCACTTCATCAAATGCACATATTTGTTATTTATTTTCGGATATCCAGTTTATCTTATTCATGATCACAAGGGGCTAGGCTAGGCAGAGAAACTAATGTTGGATGAAATGTCAGTCCATCTCAGATATCCATAGATGTGAAGTGTAAAGATCTGAATATGCAGAAATTGGGTGCCAGGCATTCTTGTTTACAAAGGCCTACAAAGCTCTACACTCAGAAATAGTTCAGTCTGTGACAGTGCATCTGCACCTTAATGCAGAATTAATTCCAGAAAAAAAGAAGAAAGAAAGACTTACAGCAGGAGATGTTTTTATACCACTAGGTCCCTAATGTGGTTACAGGGTCATCTGACCATCCTGCTTCAAATGCAAAGTATATAAACAAGTTCCTGAGTAGGCATGTGGTGCTTTACCTCCATGCTGATTAGTGCTTTTATTTACGTATTTGTGTATTCGTTAACTACAGTAGAGAACTGATTCACATTAACCTATTTCAGATGCAGCCCAAGAGCACCATTTGTTTAACTGACTTGGTCAGAGTTCTGCAGCTGGTCAAAAAGAAAGCAAATAAATCAAACCCTGGATGTGTTTCTGACTTACCCAAATCAGAATTGCACATTTGAATTTGGAATGCACTTTGTACACCTCCCAATCTCTTCTCACAAGAAATCTGGATAAAGCCATAAATAACTGGGGGGCGGGGAGCAAAAATAGGGACAATTTTTAAATATTGCTCTTATAAACTCAAAAAGTTGATAAAATAACATGTTTGGCATTAGCATGAATTTTCTGAATGATATTAAGTCTGAAACACAAATGTCTGTCATTATTTTCTGACTTCAATCCTCAGTGATTTGCCAGAAAACCGAAATTTTATGAGGAACAGACCAAATATATCAGGCAAAATTCTGGACATTCTACAAAAGTCTGCACAGTTGAGAGGTATGAACTGTTTGTCTTACTATAGATTCTAGACCACTCACCTGGATATTGTGTACAGTGAATGGGGTTTCTTTACTAATAACAGAATACTGTGAGAATAGACTACAATTATACAATGCCTCCCCTAAAACGTGCACGCTGATTGGCCAGCCCAACCAGCGTGCCCGTTGTAAATCCCTCAATATACTAACGGAAAAAGGTCCGGTCACCCGGACTTTTTCCGTTAGTATAGAACACTGTCTTGCTATGTTAAAAGAGTTTAACATAGCGACACAGGTTTAAAAAAAGCAACGGAGATCTCCGTTGCTTTTTTTAAAGCTGTCTCGCTATGTTAAACTCCTTTAACATAGCGACACAGTGTGTAAAAAGCAACAGAGATCTTGCGATCTCCGTTGCTTTTTTTTAAAGCTGTCTCGCTATATTAAATGGGTTTAACATAGCGAGACAGCTTTAAAATAAGCAACGGAGATATCTGTTGCTTATTTTAAAGCTGTCTCGCTATGTTAAACCCATTTAACATAGCGAAACAGTAAAAAGCAACGGAGATCTTGCATTCTCCGTTGCTTTTGCTCAACTCTGATGTACTGCGCGGGCGCAGTACATCAGAACTGCCGCAGAATACCAGACAGCTGCGGAAGGGCAGTAAACAGGCATTATACAATGCCATTATTTAAGAAAAGTAATTATTTCTTTTCTTAAATAATGTCATTGTATAATAATAACTCACTTCTGGTGTGGGTAATGCTGGATTTACCCACGGTTGGCTTTGTTTGGTGCCTCCGGCTTTCCCCTCGGGACCAAACCACGCCAACCGTGGGTAAATCCAGCATTACCCACACCCAGGTGTGGGTTATTGCTATAATATCTTCAGATCCAACTATTGTGATAATTCAGAATGTGCCCTATATGGTATTATGTGTCACTGGTGGTACTGTAAATCAAGTTAAGCATTTCATCCAAAGGACTACATAAATAGCCATCAAACCATGCCTACAGACTCACAACAGTTTTCAAAAAAAAAAAGAAAATCCAGTGTACAGCAACATATCAAACATTTACAGTTGCATTAAATTCTGGCAAGAGCAAATTATTTTTTTATCAGTTACTACTACTTAAGTTCTCAATTATCACAGATATAGAAACAAAACTGTCTCAGTTGGTAACAACAAGAACACAGTATTTTTTTTGTGTCTTTCGGCTTTTCCCGGTTAGGGGTCGCCACAGCGGAACTCTGGTCTGCTAATGATTGGCAGTAGAGTTTTACGTGCTGGCTTGCCGGGCCTAACACACAACCTTCAACGAAGGAACGCCCATTCATGCATGTCGCCACAGAGAAGACGCTCTAACTGAGAATCAAATGGGCAATGTCTAACTGTGAGGCGACAATGCTACCGCAGCACCACCACCGCAGTACAAGAACACAGTATATGGCTACATAAATCTGTATTATATAATAGCAATGGGGTTTCTTATAGGTTCATAGATTAGTACTAACCTAACTTCCCTTTTGGACTATTTTAAGTTTAGCCAATTACCTCACATGAGAATCAAACCCTGCACCTTGTGGCTGTAAGGGAAATACCTTAACCATTATGCCAACTGCTCACCCTGTACATGTAATGATATTTTTATACAATATTTCATAAATGTAAAAATTCTAATCAGACACAATTATAGTTTCAAATATTAAAAGGAAGAAACGGAACACTGCAGAAAAAAAATCATAAAAAATGTGAATTTTTCAGGTTTCTTAGGAATGGCTAGATAGTTCAAACAACATAGACTCAACAAGCTAATTTAGTTCTGTATGCAGACATATGTGTAGCCTCAACAATAAATAAGTTCCAAAACTTTACACAAAATCTTTCTCCTCTGTAGAAACCTGGCTCAAAGAATCAAACCCTCTACTCAACCTCAAGAAAACTTAAGTTAATGCTTTTTATCTCAAAAAGTTGCCAAAATCAAAAGCAATTTTTTTTTACCATAAAGTCAGCAAATAATACTATAATTGAAACTATACCTCACAGTAAACTTCTAGGCATTATAATAGAGGACAATCCCAAATATGACCAGTATATACTGTACACCATTAAATCTACTTATGAGAAACTAGGCTCCCTTTCATATCATAGGTATCATATCATATATTAGTACTAGGCTAACTGCCCTTGCAAGCCATTTTAAGCCTAGCCAATTATCTCGTGTCTGACTCAAACCCTGCACCTTGTGTTTGTAAGACAAACACCTTACCCATTAAGCCACCCTCCTAACCCTTTATAGGATAAATGGATTCTTTATAGATACTGCAAGAAAACCTCTAGCCACCAACTTCTTATTGCCACCTCTCTTATATGCTGCTTTTATCCTAACAACAATACTCAAAGAAAGAAACTGGCCTCCTGCTACAATGAAATATCTACATTTGCCACTAATCTCTCTCATAGGACCCAGCATTCCCATAGCTAAAAGCAATTAAACCAGCTTGAACTAGGCAACTACCTACCATATTCACAACTAACTACAGAACAGAAACTCATTCATCATCCAAAAAAATGCCCTGCACTACATAACTTATTACTGACCTACTGTCCAGCAAGGGACCTACACTCTAGTAACAAATTCTTATTACTCACCAAACAAGTCAAATAATGTTACAGGAGACTCGCTCTACTCCCAATACTTTGCTAAATTCTGGAATTGTATCCTCACACAAATAAAACTCTCCAACAAACTCAATAGTTTTAAACCACTGTTTAAACAACATCTTAACCAATCCTGGTCCTGCACATGCTCATCACAAGGTTAAGACTTTATGTTCACTGTACAATAGTCTCCAAATACTCTCAACCTCTCACTGAAATGACAAAACATTTTTTATACATAACTGGTGCCTGTATGTTCCACTAAGTTGCCCATTTTTTTTTTCTTTATTAACTTCCACCTCTGTAAAATCTTATAATGTATAAATGTAAGTAGAAATGTAACAAGTTTGTGTTTAACTGGAACTTAGTATAATGGAATGTAAGCAAATGGTGCTTTTCTTCCTGGACCTCCGCTGAAAATGGGTATTACCCAGTTGGACTGTCCCAGTAAACAGACAAATAAATAAATAAAGCTGATGGTTTGTTGTTTACTTACTGCATGGTAATGCAGAGGCTTTAATGATGTCAGCAGTGCCATTAGTAACTGATGTGATGCTGATGATAAAAGGAGGCAACACTACAGCAACTGGTGCTAATCAGGTGAAAAACCTTTTCAGTGGGAATGCATTTATATATTTATTTAACATCTGTCAGTTGGGAAATGTTCTGATAAAAACAGGTACAAAGAAGTTCAAAATGTAATGTCTAATATACAGCTGTAAAGTTGCAAAAGAGATGTAATCAGCTTGAAAGAGAGTGACTTGGAATAAAGTTGCAGTAGGAACAAGGTATGAATATAGCCAAGTCCCGTTTTCTTATTTTTGTGTGCAACAGAAGGGTATGAGAGATGTGGGTACCTTTAATCTGAAGCTAGTTTTTTTGCGGGATTTTTTTTCTGTTGGAGACTTGAGCTTGGATTTCACTTCCCTACAGCATTGTGACTCCCCTGAGCTCCCTTTCGCCCCAGTGCTGAAGCTGCTTCTATGCAACTTCACCCCGCTTCTGTGTGACTTTACCTGGTATTTAGTCCCAGGCATGTATCCTGATTCCTTCCCTCTGGAGAAGAGGTGAGTAGGCTTGCCTCATAACTCCTCTCTTAGTCTGTGATGACTGTGTGGCTGGAGGAAATTTAATCATAGGCATTCATTACATGTACATGACTATGGATAATTTCACTTAGCACACTTAAAAAAGGTCTGAAAGTGATGCTGGTTTCAGATAACAGTAGCACAATAAAAACACAGATACTGATGTTAATGAGGAACGCTTATACTTTTAAACTGTTTATTTCCTTCCCAACTTTATTAACAAGCTACAGATTTTCAACATCCATCGTATCATTCTGTAGACCTGAAAGTGGCACACATCTCTACAGTTTACTAATCTTGAGTCAAAAATACAAACATAGTAAATATAATGAGATACAATGCTGCCCTTACTGGGAAACCTCATATAACAGAGCAGATTTTTTTTGTAAATAAAAACTATCATCCAAAACAGATTCAACAATCCAGAGTCCACTTTACCAGCACAAAAAAGTACACTTGTGTATATTAAGAACCGATCACTGTTGCAGTAGTCATAGCACTATGTAATATTTCTTGCAGAATACTGGATGTTGTCCAGTCTATAAAGTTTGAGCTCCTTCCAATGTACCATGCATCCGCTCTGAGCACAAGAGTATGTGGTGGTATAAGAGGGATATACTCGCCCTCTAAAAATCAAAGCTTTCTTGTCCAAAACAAAGGCTGAATCCTCAATCTCTAAAAAAATGATGTCAAATGAAGTCGGGTAATGAAATGTCATATTAGAAGGGAAAAATGTAAATTAGGTTACCTCCACTCTGGTCAACGAAAGAGAGGAAGAAAAAGTAGACGGTTGGAGGGTTCTAACACTGCAAAAGTGTTCAGTTTAAACATCTAATGGGATGATAAATTAACTTACAAATCTGTACTATGTTCTTCATTAGATCACTCTTGCAGTAGCGATAGTTATACTGGATAAGTGCCATAGCTTAGGAAGAAAGGGTGAATAGAGAAGGGCCTCAGTCTTGAAGTCCCTGTAGAATAGCTTCAGCAAAACCTGCTCTAGCTCTGGTAAGCGAGTCTAGCTTATAGTGGCTAGTAAAGGTGTAAAATGAAGACCTAGAGTCCACACCTTTCCAAAAAGCCCCAGAATTAGTGAAAGTTCTAGTAGAATGAGATTTGATTTTCTGTGAAGAGCATTTACCATGATGAGAGTAACAACTGAATAGCCTGAACATTATCTGTAAGGTTTGTTTAGATACTGGTAGTCCCTAGCTCTCTCCATCAAATGAAACAATAAGCTGATTACTTTTCTGAAAAGTCCTACCCAGGTAAAATCTTAACTGTGCATTTTGTATACAGGAATGAACACAAGTGACTGGTCTGTTTTAAAGTATATTGAGAAGTAATATTTGACATAAAGGAATGATAGGTTCTAAGACCCACCCTGTTTTATGGAAATTTCAAAAAAGGGTTGTGTGAACATCAGAGCGTGTAATTCAGATGCCCTTCTAACTAAACTCAGAGCAATGAGCGAAAGTCTTCCATGTAAGAAATTTTATAGAAGAACTCATTGCAGGTTCAATATGGAGAAGAGTTAGCTGATTCAATACAAAAGTAAGATCCTGAGGACTTGCCACCTGTTTTCTAGGTGATCTAATATGTCTTTCAAAATTGTTTTGACTTGAAATAAGGATGAAAGGGTGTTCCACTGACAAACAAGCAGAAATATGTAAAAGGTGTGCCTTTAATGAAGTGTATGTTAGGCTTGAGTTGAGCAATCCATACAACTGCTGAAGAACTGGAGAAGCTCTTGCTTGGGAAGGATGTTAAGCCCCAGCTTAGAATGGATCTTGGTCTCTTTTATGGATTTACTAGCAACAGACTTTCTTGCCTACTTTAAAACCTGCTACACATTGTTAGAAAAAAAGTTGCCTAAATGGGATCAGAACCATCTCTCTCATACTGTCAGATGGAGATTTTGAATGTATGAGGTAGATTTGAGGTCTCTTGTCCTGTGTGAGCAAATCCAGTTAGTGAGGAAGTTTTTGGTGGAGCAATTACCAGAAGTTATTTGGCAAGTGTGTCTTGATCTTAAAATAATTTTGGATATCTAAGGATGAGAGGAAGTAAACAGAAACATTACTCTTCATGTTCTTCATAGAAAAGAAAATGCATCTGTCTTTCTGGGCCTTTTTGCAAAGTGTTCTAGAACTGAACAGGTTTGTTTGCCTATTAGGACAGGAGGCAAGCAGATCTACTTGGGGAGTTCTCCACAGATGGGCATTCTGCTAGAAGTCCTCTGGGTGTAGCATTCACTCATGAATATCTACCCTGGCTCTTCTCATAAATGTCTGCTATTGTGTTCTGCTTTGATGGAAGGTTTGTAGCCTGCAGATTGAGGCTGTTCTGTATTGCTGGCTCTCAAGCAATCATGGCTAACCTGCAAAGGGGATATGTTCTTGTTCCCCTGTTTGTTAATATACCATGTTACTGTGGTGTCCTCTGTATCACTAACTGAGTTTCAGGAATCCAGAAATGACTTAGAGCTTTAACGGCATTTATTAGAGCAATCATTTCCTTGAGATGTATGCGCTTGTCTTGAAATGAGGTTCTCATTTGTCCTGGACCTTGATACCTTGATAGAAAACTCCCATGCAGAGTCAGAAGCATTTGGTATGCCCTCCCAGGCCCTAGCTTGTAAATGTTTCATCTCCCAAGCCCCTGCTTTACTTACCATGGTTATCAAAACTTGTCATTGATTTGGGATGCATGGCTAGGCTTAAAAAGGCCCTTGTGGTTGTTAGCCTAGTAAACACCTATGAACCTATGACTTGACTCACCATAGAAGTTCCTTCTTGATGAAGTTTGAGTACTGGAATTTGAAATATAAGGGATAGAGAATCTGGAGTCAGACTGATATGAGATTCCATTATATGTTTGTGTGTAGAGTCTGGCAAATGGAATCATTAGAATGGAGATTGTCATGTAACTCAGAATTTTGAGGAACTCTCTTTCTGTAGACATATTTCGATGGTACGGATTTAATATGTGAAGCTGGTAAGATGAAAGTTATTGACAGAGGAGTGTCTGAAGGACATCCAGTAAGACTTTTTCAAGTTGAAAGGATGAGCGGCGAACTGAAGAGCTGCTAGTGCTAGGGTGTCTTGGACAGAGGGAGCTGAAATGAAGAATCCATCCAAATAGGGGTAAATGTAAATGGTTTGAAGTCTGCAGAAGGCTATAACTGGGGCAGGGCACCAGAACCTTTTTAATGCTGAAGCTCCATTGGTTCTCCAACATTTGTGTGAATGGGTCAGTTCTTGAAGTGGTGGCAAGCCCAAAAGGCAAATATTTAAATGGAAAGTACAACCCTATGGCAAAGAATCGTAGGTAACACCTATATTTTTTGTGAACTGGAATATGCAGGTAGGCATCCTTGAGGTCTAGAGTGACCAGAAAGGCCTTGGGGAAACAGAAGAAGAAGAATGTTTTTTAAAGTGAGCACCTTGAATTTTGTGACCACAAGAAATGTACTTAGATTTGAAAGTTCCAAAATAGGCATCAACATGCCTTATTTTCCAGGAGCAAGAAACACTCTTGAACAAAAAACCCTGCCTTCTTGGGAAGGAGGGACTGGTCCCATCACCCCCTAAGATAACAGATCCAAAAGAATTTGAGGAAACAGGTGAATCTGGTTACTTGGAGGAAGAGAGATTCCAGGCTGAGGAGGAGGGGATGCCGATTACAGTCTGTAATGATTCAGAAATATTTTTAGAACTCACTCATAATACAGATGCATAAGGAAATTTGTCACAACAGTAGATGCTCACTTAAATCACTGCAGCAGTAGCCTAAGCTACGGTGGACTGCACAGTGGTGCAGCAGTAGCATTGTTGCCTCACAGCAAGAGGTTCTCCGGTTCGATTCCCGGCTGGAGTGCCTTCTGTGCGGAGTCTGCATGTCCTCTCTGGATTCGTGTGGGTTTCCTCCGGGTGCTCCAGTTTCCTCCCATGCTAGAAAGTCATGCGTCTGAAGCATTTCTCCCCAGGCCTCCACTGAAAATTGGCTCCTTTCCAAGTTGGACTTTCCTGGCTAACAAATGTTAAACAACTAAATAAATAAAAAAGTAGGCTAGATGTGATTTATCCAGCCAAAGGATGGACATCTAACCAGTATTCAAAGTTTCTGAGCATTCTCCACACACACACACACACACACACACACACACACACACACACACACACACACACACACACACACACACACACACACACACATCATGTGAGGAAGAATGCAAAATTGTCAGTATAAAAGCAGATGCATGGGCACAAAAATGTCCAACTTTCTTGCCTCAAAGAAAAAGGGAAAATCAAGGGTAAGTGGAACCCCACCCTGGTAGAAAGATTAAATAAATGACTAAGAAGAAATATGAGACCCATAAAAGAAGCAAAAGAGAAAGGTGGGAGGGTGCTGGTACTGAAACAGTCATCTTGTTGGACATCTATGGTTAAAGTAAGTTCCTTTACTTAACTCTCTCATGTTAACAATTATATCACTGTTGCAGCAACCTATGCTACATGGGGTGATTACTAAAGCATAGTTAGCTAAGGAGGAGGGTAGGTTAGAGTCCAGGGGTCCCCTAGAGAATAATCCTATTAATTACTGTCTACTACTACAGAAGGAATCGGTCTTTAGAGTCCACCCCTTTCCAAAAAGCTGTAGAAGTAACCAAAGGTCTGGTAAAGTGTGCTTTGACTATGACAGGAATAGTCTTTCCATCCTGAGATTAAAAAAAAATGGATTCCATGGGATAAACCTTTGGAAATTATTTGGTTTGACACTGGCTGCCCCTTTTTCTTATCTCATTAAAAATGAACAGATCATTGAAGACTCTAAAACCGTTTGTCTTGTTAATGTAGTATCTAAGCTGTCTGCAGATATCCAGAGTATGTAGGAATCAATTTTTTGGCTCATTAAAAAATACAGGGAGATGAACAGATTAATTTAAAGTGAATTCTGTAGTACCTTTGATATGAAGTAAGGGCAGTTTTTTAAGGTTACCCCGTCTTTATGAAAGGTAATATAAGACTGAATTACCATAAGAACTTGCAATTCAAATATGCTCCTAGCTGATATCAGAACAGTTGTTTCCTATGGTACAAACTTTACATTAGCATGGGGAGCTAATTCAAAAGGTAAAATGGTATTTTTTTTCAAGTGCAATATAAAAATCCCAGCGAGAAGCCACCTGTTTTCCTAGGTAGGCAAATGTGAAGAAGCCCTTCGAGAAATTGTTTTGCCCATACCTCTCAACCTCTTAGAGAAAAAAAATCTGGACAAAGCCATAAACAATTGGGGATCAAAGGCCAAAAAAGGGACACTTTTTAAATATTGTTCTTACAAACTTAGACAGTTAATAGAACAACAGGTTTTACATTAGCTTGAATTTTCTGAAGAGTATGAAGCCTGAAATTCAAATATCTGTCATTATTTTCTGACAAAATCTGAATGATTTGCCAGAAAACCACAATTTTATGAGAAAAAAAACAAAAATATGAAAACAAATCTGAATTTTAATGGGTGAATAGGAAAGGCTAGAACTGACCAATTCACACAGATGTTGGAAAACCCATGGAGCTTCAACATTCAAAGGGTTCTGGTTCCTGTTATGGCATCAACCAGAAATCTCTTCCATTTAGCTAAATGGGATTTTCTAGTAGCACATTTCTTAGCCTCCTTTAAAACCTGCTGCATGTCCCCAGAAAAAAAGTTGCCTGAAGGGGATCAAAACCTTCTTCCAGGTTGTCAGAATTACAGTTTGAAGGTAGAATGAATCAGAACTCCATCATCCTGTGTAAGTGCATCCTCTGGGGCAGTTTGTGATAATCGCCTTTGCCATTTACATGAGTAGGGAGAACCAGTCTTGCCTTGGCAAAAAGGAAGTCTCAGCTTATTTTGTCCTTCTGGATCATTACAAGACTCTGGTTATCAGGGGAGGGGGAAACATATACGAACATTACTACCAGTAGGAAGGAACAGGCGTCTGTCTTTCAGGCCTTTCTGCAAGACTGCTGGAGCAGAATTATTTCGACTGCCTGTTGTGAATGGAGGCAAACAGATCTATTTGGGGATTTCCCCACAGGTGGATAATGTCCTGGAAGATCCCAGTGTGTACCTTCCATTCTAGGGCAGCTGTCCTGGACCTGTTCAAAATGTTTGCCAGGGTTTTTTTGCTCTAATGGAATAAATGTAATCTGAAGGGATAAAGTGTACTGAACAGCAATATTCTAGTTTGTATAGGGGTAAGATCTGTTATTCAATTGGTTGTTTATATACCACATCACAGTAGTGTTGTCTACATTTACCCAAATAGGTCCTGGAGTCTGCAAGTGGTTCAAGAGTCTAAAGCATTTTTCAACATCATCAGTTCTTTTATGTGAACATTTTTTTTCTTGAAATAATGGTGCCAAAAATTGTACACCTTGATTCCTTGGATATAGCCCCAAAGTGAAGTCTAAAGCACCCATGGTCACAGATTGGAAAGGATATGAGAGAAAAAATGGAAGATATAGATGCAGAAGCAATTGATGTAAACACCATCAAGTTTCTTTGTTGACAAAGTTCAGCACAGGGATTTGAAAAAAAACGAAACAAAGGAGTCTGGGTCTATATAGATTTGATAAATCACTGACTTTTTCTCATGTACACCCAGGCTAGAGAGATCATTACAACAGTGGAGGCCATATATCCCATATAAACTGAGATGTTCCCTTGCTGCAGTTATAGAGTGCTGAGAAAAAAATGAAGAAATTGTTCTTTGTACAATGTTACTTTTTTCTGAGCCAGATATGTCACCGTTTGAAAAGTGTCTAGCATGCATCCTAGACATGTTCAAAGGTAACTTTGTGGGATGAAAAGATATGATTTTTCCAGACTGGGGTGAAAACCTAGGTTTTGAAGCAAATTTTTAACAAAGAAGAGATATTCTTGACAGTTTTGAATACAGTCTGCAAACATAAGGTAATCATATGAATACCTTGCAGCCTGCAAAAAACAATCACTGGTGTTGGATACTTTGTGACTACCCCTGTGGCTGGGGTTTGACCAAAGGGTAAAAAAAATGAAAATGTGAAAATATATGAGTTTTATGTGACTGGGAATATGGTGACAGGCATCTTTTATGTCTAGAGCCACCAAGAAACTTAGAAGGGAATCACTGGAAAAGAATGGAGGGTGAGCATTTGAAACTTTGGAACCCTGATATGAAAATTTAAAGACGGGTCCAAAACAGACCTCCACTTACATATTTTTGAGGACTAGAAATATTCTTTAATTGTCTGCTTTTCCTTTCTGATACTCCGGTACAAACTCCTTCATGCCTTGGGACAGCATATGGCACATGATGGAAAGGAAAGAATCCCTTTGCCATCTGCAGCCATTTTCACTGACTTCTATTACCCATGAATCCACTGTGAACCAATTCAAAAGGGATCAATAAAGAGAAACATTCCTTGAAACGTTAAGATGGTTGCCAGGGTGAGGAAGGGCTGAAAGTAATGTTCCTTGGTCTGAGACTGGACCTGGGGTACCCCACCATTTTTCTTACAGATAAGCTTCTTAAATTACTGCGTTCCAGATTTTTGTTTGGGTTATTTAAATCGAGAGACTTGAACCTCAGCAGTTTTGTATAAAATGACCCAGGGTGGAAGGGTACTTCTGATATATTTGTGGACAGGGGAATTAACGGAGAGTTTTTGTGTACACTTGCCACCCAGCTCAGGTGTTTTTTATATTTATATTTATATTGATATATATTATATTATGAAACAACTCTTCCTCCTGTAAAAACAAGGGATTAAAAAAGAACTTATATGAAGGATTCATAATGCCCCTTTCTGTGACTGTGCTTGTCTATGGATACTAGTGCTCTTGTTGTAAGTCCCCTGGTTTTGCACTACCATCTTGTCTTTGAAGTGTTATTATAAAATTGATTTCAAGGCAGGATGGAGTAAGCTAGAGATTGTAACACTTGTTCCAAGTCTCTCTAGTCTCAAGTCACCTAACAAATGATGGACAGTTACTGGTCATTCTAAATGAAGTGATAGTGCTTCAGGATGGCAAATTCACAATTAGAATGCTATGGTGACAACTACCAAAATACATTACAACTGTAACATTCTGGCAGCTATGCAAAAACACTGTTGTGCTCCAGTGTCCTCTGTTATTGCCATTCCATTGCCATGGTCAGTTCTGACATCTTTCAGGTGATTAGTCTCATGAAAAACTTTTAGAGAATTACCTACTCTTTATTGCCTTTGGAGTAAAGGAAAGGTAAATGTGATTCAAGCTATTCACCTAACAAAAACATGCACATGTGGTTATTCCTGTAAGGAATCTGTTTATTACAATACTTACCCTTCCTGACATTTATAAGAAATTAATAGAATTTTTCCACAGAAAAGCAGTTGGCTCTCCTATGATGATACTTATCTGGTCAGAACTGTAGTTGAAGCTGACCACTGATACTCACACTAGTAAGCTATTGAGAAGAAAGCTTACCTGCAGCAAGAAAGTTTTGATTTTTAATGCACCCATACAGCCCTTTTAAACCATCACATATTTTTCTGCTAAGAGCAGATTTATGGTGCGTGTAGAAGGAGCCCCAAGCTCTGTAAACTGGATGGAAATCCAATACCTTTGGCAGGATGTGTCCTATTTAGCTATGGGTACTACAACAATGATCTAATGAAGAACATTGCATTTACCCAGCAAGCCATCCTGGAATTAACTAACAAATTTTTTATAGGTTCATAGGTTCATACTAGGCTATCTGCCCTAGGGCATTTATAAGCCTAGCCAGAGTGTGTTTGGCTTTCGCCACCCATTTTAAATGAATTTTGGTATGCCCTTTTTCGTGGTTAGTATACTGTGCTTCTGTGACACAGAAGTGATACCCGGGGTAAACCTACGATCTCCCATCCACTCATCAAGATTCCTCTTGAAGAGAGTCAATGAGGGACTCTGCCTAACCTGGACTGGGATTTTATTCCAGAGTGAAGGGAGCCTCTGGGTTATGAATCTGTCCCTCCAGCATGTCCTATTTATTTCAGTGCTGAGGTTCAAGTCTCTCGAGCACGTAGCTTGATGGGATTTGGATTTTCTGAGGTGCAGCATGTCCATTAATTCCGGGTTGGACATGGCTTTATACGTCAGGCACAGATCGCCTCTGAGCAGGTGGTATGCCACTGAGTAGAGCTGGAGTTTCTTTAACCGGGCAGCATATGGCATCTGTTTGAGCCCTTTAATCCTCTTGGTGAGGTACTTTTGGGGTCTTTCCAGTTGCTGCAGGTGTCTGGTAAGGTACATCCCAAAAGGAGCATTGTACTCAATTATGGGCCTGATGAGGGATGAGTAAAGAGGCACAATGACCTCCCCTCATCTAGATGTGAATACCTTCATGATTAGGTGGGCTATATAAAATGTTCTTCTAACCACTTTGGCCACGTGGTTGTCAAATGAGAGATTGCTATCAACTTGGGTCCCCAGGTCCCTAATTACTTCTTCTGTACTTAATGGATTATCACCTATGTGATCATTTGTGGGCACTTTGTTTTTGCCAAAGGGGATGACTATACACTTTTTGGTGTTTAGCTTGAGGCCATGGCTCTGGCACTAGTTGTCTGTTTCTATGAGGCCCTTTTGGAGGATGCTTGTGTCAGCTGGAGAGTCGATTATGGTGCCCAGTTTGCAGTCATCTGCAAACTTGGTCAGCCACAGTCCTTCTGTGTTGGCCTGTACCTCCGAGAAATATATACCGAACAAGAGAGGTCCCAGGACTGAGCCTTGTGGGATGCCACTTGTAACTGGTTTAGAGTCTGACATGGCTCCAGCAATTCTAACCATGTGGGTTCTGTCCTTGAGCCAGTTTGCAACCCATCTAGTGACATAGGGGTTTATATTTAAGCTGGTGAGCTTATCTATAATGCCCAAGTGGGGTATTGTATCGAAGGCTTTTGCGAGGTCCAGGTAGGCTGTGTGGACCACCTTCCCCTTGTCAATGGCCTTGGTGACTGTTTCAAAGAAATTGACCAGGTTTAAGAGGCAGGATCTGCCCTTAACAAAGCCGAACTGGGTAGGATCCAGTGTCTGTAGGTCCCCAATACCATTATTTATGAGGTCCATGATGATCCTTTCCGTAGCTTTGCAGACCAAGCTAGTCAGGCTTATGGGGCGATAGTTTCCAGGATCCATTGAGGCACCACCTTTGTGGAGAGGGACCACTGTTGCTATACGCCACTCTTTGGGTACATATCCTGTAGTAAGGCTGAGATTGAACAGTAGTTTTATGTTTGGGTTTAGCTCTTCTTGGAGTTCATGTAGGATGCAGCCTGGGACACCATCTGGTCCCATTGATGCTGTGTGTTTTGCTTTGGAGAGGGCGGCTCTTACCTGAGCATCTGAGATGTCAGGGGGGCAGCACTCTGCTGGGATAGATATTTGCCCTTTTGGTGAGGAGGGGAGGGAGAAGTTTGCGCTGAACCTGTCAGCTAGGATGTTGGCAATGTCTATGGGTTTGGTGTATTTTTTGTCATTTTGAACTAATTCTAAGCATATCTGGGAATTCCCACCCAGGTTCCTAACATAACTAAAGAAAGTCTTGTGATTATCCTTAGTGTCCTGTGCAATTTTTCTCTCGAAGCTGGCCTTAGACAATTTTATGAGTGCCCGTAGTTTTTTGCTAATACTGATCAGAGATGCCTTCCCTTTTTGGGATTTTGCTCTATCATGTAGTAGCTTCCTCCTTCTATTGTATAGTTTGTTTATGGCTGGGGTCCAACAGACAGGACATCTGCCTTTGGAGGATTGGGTCTTGGTTTTATTTGGGACTGCATGATCCATGCATTCCTGAAGGTGTTCATAGAATGCATTTATAAAGGATTCTGCGGTCTGGGCCGTATTTTCCACAGGCCCGGGGGCTTTGAAGGATTCCACCTCGGTTTTGAGGAGTGTGAAATTTGCTTTAGAGAAGTTTTTCAACTGTGGTTTTCTGGGCAGTGAGTGGGGTTGGGATGTGAATATCCAGTGAGATTAATTTATGGTCTGATCTTACCAGTGAGGGATACACTTCTGGTCTGGAGCATAGAGTCCCCATGTTGGTGATGATCAAGTCCAGTATGTTTTCCCCTCTTGTGGGAGTGGTAACAAGTTGTTCCATAGTATTTGAGTGTATAAATTCTAGGAATCTTTGGGCTAGGGTGTTGGAGCTAGAGTAATGCTCCCAGTCTATGTTTGGGTAGTTGAAGTCGCCCAATATAATGGTGTTTGGAGAGACCTTCATATTTTCCAGTGTTCTCAGGAAGGCCGAGTGGGGTTCCTGGGTTTGGGAGGATGGTCTGTAGCAGGCTATAAACTGGAAGGCAGTTTTACCCACTGTTAGTTGCACATGGATAGTCTCTGATGCTTCGTGCTGTGCCACCAACCTGGAGGTGTGGGTATCTTTGACGAATATTGATACTCCCCCCTCCTTTTGTGGTTTGGTCCAAGTTTTGGGGCTGAAAAGCATGGTATGAGGTATAACCTGGTAGTGCTGGGGTGCTCTCGGGTGCCTTGAACCAGGTTTCTGTTACTGTACAGATATCAATGTTCTCCATGCTAAGGAGAGTTTCAAGTGCGTGCATCTTGAGGTTTAGACTTCTGGCGTTGAGAAGCATTATTCTTAGTTTCTTATCCCTTGTGATACCTATGGAGGTGGGTTTGTCTTTTGAGCCTTGCCTAAAAAAGGCACTATGGGGGTAGCAAGAGCCTTGTTTGATGGCAAGGCAAAAGTGGAGCATCCTTTCTGTGCTAGCAATGTGACGGTGTACTGCCTATACTTCATGCAGACTTCTTGTTGAGGTGACACCAATGATGAAAAGTTTGTATTCTACCGTAGGAAGAACTCGTTTGTCATTTCATAGCCTTCCTTATCTATACTTGAATCACTCCGAGGCTATTTTGAACACTCTGGCATTAGTAATAAAACAACACCGTTTTGTTTGGCAATAGATGCCATTACTAATAGTCTATACTTGCTTCAGGCTCATTCATAGTGTTGTCATGTTCACTGTCATTTGCTACATAAACTTCCTTCTTTTTTTCCTCTTCTGCATATAGAAGGAAGTACTTATGTTTATCAGTCCAAGCTTCTTTTTATATTTCAAAAGCAACAGATTAGATTGCTCACCCTTTTCTAAGAAGAAAAGTTATATTTAATGTTCTGTTTTTTATCCTTTTTCAAGAGAGACTTTAATTGGATGTGTTCTTCGTGAACTGTATACGTAAATGTTTTGCTTGGCTTTCTGCAATTCTGGCTTTGGCCTAACTTAGAGTGTCTCATTTATTAATACATTAACAGATGAACCTGTCTCTACTGCTATCTTTACTTCTGAGTTTAATATGTTAACTTCTATTTCTGACTTTTCTACATAACCACTTGAACTTAAACTACATACGTATATTTATTTTGTCTACCTGCAGCTGATTATTAGTTGCACCTATGGTATTGCCTCATCCACCTGGTCAGCTAATCCTGCCTTAGCCGTCCCTGGATTACCTCCAGCCCATGTTCAAGACCAGTGATAAGACTGAGGCTTCCTGAGGCAGTGTTATACTGCTGCTGAGGGAGTTTTTCCTCGTTAAGCCCTAGTTTCTGCCCACTGAATGTGCTCATGCCATCCAAGAAGGTGGTGTTCAATAAGCCCTGAGGGACTGTGGCAGTAGGAGTCCTGCTATACCCTGCCATCCCCCAGGATAGGGATACCTTGTGGAACTGTGGCAGTAGGAGTCTTGCTATACCCTACCATCCCCCAGGATAGGGGTACCCTGTGGAATTGTGGCAGCAGGAGTCCTGCTATACCCTACCATCCCCCCAGGATGGGGACAGCCTCAGGGACTGTGTCAGTCTGAATCTTGCTATACCCTACTGACCCAGGATAGGGACACCCTGGAGGATTGCGGCAGCAGGAGTCCTGCTATACATACGGTCCTCCCAGGATGGAGATACCCTGAGGGATTGTGGTAGTACAAGTCCTGCTATACCCTACCATCCCACCAGGATGGGGATACCCATCCTACCCTGTCAGCTCCATCAAACATGTGACCCTCGAATTGAATTTTGGGTGCCTACGTTGTAGTCAGGGTTTTACATCTTGATTTCACAGGATATGGCTGTTTAGAGAGAGTTTAGTTTATATTTTTGAGTCCACTCTTCTCTCCACCTGATGAGAATTTCCTATATAAAGATATCTTTTGTGAACATATTTTAGAATGGTATTTGTTAATTTTTATTTTTTGTTCCATCAGGTGGGTTGTTCCTATACTTATACCTGGTGTTCACTACTGAGACAACAGAAGCTACAAGTGAAATAATTTTATCTCAGAAGTAAGACCATAATTTTTCAGATTTATTAGCTATTGTAATTCAATCATATTTATCTATTTTCCTTGCTATGCTACAATAGTTGCCCCTGAAGAACTTTGCTAGTATTTTAGTGGTTATTATTATTATGTTTTTATACTTATTTGATTAAGTTTATCAAGGGTAGTATGGCTTTGCACAGTATTTACATCCATCTTAGGCTGGCCAGATAACATGATCTAAGGTGTCAGTCCCTCTGATGGAAAAATGTGATATTCTATTTATTGCAGAGGGTAGTTAATAGTTTCGAGAGGTTATGCTCTATGTGCCTAAATGAATAATCTCTCTAGTATATTCCAGGATAATTTAGTTACCAGTAATACTGTAGAATTTCTTGGTGATGGAGTCATAAATAATTGTTCCATTTTTGAGAATAAATTGAGGCTGCAGTAGAATTCTACTACATTAAGAGCTTTTCTAGTTAGATTGATCCCAATAATTTCAATGTTATCATAACTGAACAAAACAGAGGAAATTAAACGTTTGTGTATGTAAAATCTTACTCCACCACAACCTCTTGAAGTTCCATAATTCTGGTAGACGGGGGTTATTACTACTAAATCAAGTTGCAGAAATGACTAACACATTAACCTGTTCCTGGCCAGAAATACATTTTAGACATTTTGTTGCTTAAGCTCCTTCCATTTCATGGGATTGTAAATTTAAAAATACTTCACTATTTTGCCACATTTAGATACTACCAGCTTACTGTCAGCATATAGGAAATGGCAGCTGTCCATCGCAAACTATTTAGGTCTTGTAAACAGATGATCTCACCAAAAAAAAAAATAAATCTATCTCTCTCTCTCTCTATATATATATATATATATATATATATATATATATATATATATAAAATGTATTGTTGCTTGCTTAAACCTTGTGTGTCATACTTTACTGTATTAATTAATGGCTAGTTGGAGTTTCCAATTGTCCAGAAGATGATGGAAAATTTTACACAAAAAACTCCCTTCTTCAAGCTAAATTGGTAATCTCCTTAGTCGCACCTAAAACACCACTCAATTAACAACTCTAACTTAGTCTACAACTAGGAAGACAACTTACAAGGACTTGTTCAATAGTTCAGTAGTTCTAATTAACTATGTATAGGAAAAAGCCTCTTCAGAACATAGACTCTGACATTCTGTTGGGTAAACTAGAGGACCCATACAAGAAACAAGATGTGTTTTAAAACTGGACAACAATGTACTCTCCC
Source organism: Protopterus annectens (assembly GCF_019279795.1). Classification (NCBI taxonomy): domain Eukaryota; kingdom Metazoa; phylum Chordata; order Ceratodontiformes; family Protopteridae; genus Protopterus; species Protopterus annectens. Next base: position 1,761,807,285 of record NC_056726.1, read on the forward strand.
TTATGATGGCAGTTTGTTTCAATAATGAGTAGCTGAGTAAGAAATGAATTTAATCCTGGACATGGTTCTACAGCAGAACAGTTTAAATGTAATGTGCCTATGCCTAGAGATTTTGTTACTTTGAAGCAATTCTAAATTGAGAATGGACTTCACTTCCTTATCATGTAGCAGCTCTTTGCAGCTTTCACTAGTGAACCTCCAATTATTGATACCTGCTTGGAATGTTGTTTTAAGACGACATCATTATTAGAGATATTTAGATTAGTGTTTACTTCACTGCAGTCACTGTTAGCCTGATCAATTATCATCAGGTGAGTATGATTGAGCTTTGCCACGCTGCTTCGCTTAGAGACAGCTTGCACCTGCCTCCCTTAGGCTTTCGAATACTGGCCAAGGCTCTTGCCACCCCCATAGTGCTTTTTTTAGGCAAGGCTCAAAAGACAAACCCACCACCGTAAATAGCACAAGTAACAAAAAACTGAGGATAATGCTACTCTATGCCAGAAGTCTAAACCCCAAAATGCATGCACTCGAGGCACTCTTCATTATGGAGAAAATCGATATATGTGCAGTAACAGAAACCTGGTTTAAGGGTCCAGGGAGCACCCCAGCACTACCAGGCTACAACTCATATTATACATTTCGGCCACAACAAGGATACCCACACCTCCAGGTTAGTAGCATAGCACAATGCTTCAGAGATCATCCACATGCAACTAACAATGGGCAGAACTGCAATTCAAATTCTAGCTTGCTAAATATCACCCACCATGTCCCAGGACCCCCATTCTGCATTCCTGGAAACACTGGGAACATAAAGGTCCTACCAAACACTCTGATATTGGGTAATTTCAATTACCCAAACATTAACTGGGAGAACATCTCAAGTACTAACTCACTTGCCCAACATTTCCTAGAATTTATAAACTCAAACGCCCTGGATCAACTGATCAACACCCCCACCAGAGGTGACAACATATTGGACCTGGTCATCACCAACATGGGCAACCGGTGTTCCACACCGGAGGTCAGTCCCTCGCTGGTTAGATATGGCCATAAACTAATCACTCTGGATATCCACATTCCACTCCCACCCTCGGTCAAAGAAACCACTGTGAAAAACTTTTCAAAAGCAAACTTCACATTACTTAAGACCAAGCTGGAAAGTTTCAAATCCCCCATGCTAAAGGTTAATGCTGCCCAACCTGCAAAATCATTTACTAATGCAATCTACGGGTGCCTACAAGAATGCATAGATTGTGCTATCCCAAGCAAAACCAAGACTCACTCCTCCAAGAAAAGGAAACCAGTCTGGCGGACCCCTGCCATAAACAAGCTATACAATAGAAGGAGGAAACTAGTACAGAAAATAGTAAAATTCCAAGAGGGGAAGACATCCCTGATCAGTATCAGCAAGAAACTATGATCCCTCATAAAATCAGCCAAGGCTAGCTTCGAAAAAAAAAATTGCCGAGGACTCCAAAGATAACCCCAAGGCATTCTTTAGCTATGTCAAGAATCTAAGTGGCAATTCCAAGATCTGCTTGGAGTTAGTGCAGAATGGCACAAAATACACTGAACCGACCGATATCACCAACATCCTGGCAGACAGGTTCAGTGCAGACTTCACCCCCCCTCTCACCCCCAAAACGGCCCATAACCATACCAGAAGAATGTAGTTCCACTGAAATCACAGACACTCAGGTTAAAACAGCTCTCTCCAAAGCCAAAAATACAGCATCAATGGGACCGGACAGTGTCCCAGGTTGTGTCCTACATGAGCTCAAAGATGAACTAACCCCTCACCTAAACAAACTCAGCCTTTCCACAGGCTACTAGCCCAGAGTGGTGCACAGCAATGGTTATTCCACTCCACAAAGGTGGAGCCACAACAGACCCCAGGAACTATCACCCCATAAGCCTGACTAACTTGGTCTGCAAGGCTATGAAGTACATCATCATGGATCTCATTAACAGAGACATTGGGAACCTCTAAACAATGGATCCTACCCAGTTTGGCTTTGTTAAGGGCAGACCATGCCTCCTAAACCTAGTGGACTTCTTTGAGACAGTTACCAAGGCTATAGATGAGGAAAAGGTGGTCTACACAGCCTACCTAGACCTCGCAAAAGCCTTCGACACCATTCCCCATTCTGGTATTATAGACAAGCTCACCAGCCTGAACATAAACCCCTATGTCATGAGATGGGTGCCAACTGGCTCACAGACAGAACCCACATGGTAAGAGTTGCAGGAGCTAGGTCTGACTCTAAACCGGTTACAAGTGGCATTCCCCAAGGCTCAGTCCTAGGACCCCTCCTGTTTGGCATATACTTCTCAGAGGTACAGGCAAGCACAGGAGGACTATGGCTGACCAAGTCCATAGACGACTGCAAACTAGGGGCTATAATTGACTCTCTGGCTGACACAGAGATCCTCCAAAAAGGTCTCACTGCAATAGATACCTGGTGTCAAAACCATGGCCTCAAGCTAAATGCCAAAAAAGTGCAGTAATCTCCTTTGGAAAAAAACAAAGTACCCACAAATTACTACATAGTTGGTAGCCCCCTAAATACGGAGGACAAAATAAGGGATCTGGGGACCCAAGTAGATAGTAATCTCTCCTTTGATAATAACATTGCCAAAGTGGTTAGAAAATCCTTCTATGTGGCCCACTTAATCACAAAAGGGTTTGCATCCAGTTCAAAAGAGGTCATTGTGCCCCTCTATGCATCACTCATCAGACCCATCATAGTGTACAATGCCCCATTTGGGATGTACCTTACAAAACACCTGCATCAGCTGGAAAGACCACAGAAGTACCTCACCAAGAGGATCACTGGCCTCAAACAAATGCCCTATGCAGCTCGACTGAAGAAACTCCAGCTGTACTCGGTTGCATACTGCCTACTCAGAGGTGATCTCTGCCTGACATACAAGGCCATGTCCAACCCAGAATTGATGGAGATGTTCCACCTAAAGAAAACCATATCCCCTCGAGCCACATGATCTAGGATCTAAACCTTACCACAACAATAAATAGGACGTGCTGGAGGGATAGATTCCTGTCCCAGAGACTTCTCATGCTCTGGAACAAGATTCCAGTCTACATTAAGCAGAGCTCCTCGCTGACACTCTTCAAGAGAAACCTTGACTTGTGGATGGGAAACAGAAAGTTTACCCCGGGAATCACTTCAGTGGCTGTGCTGGACAGAGGCACAGGGAACTAATCTAAGGGGGAGGTGAAAGCCAACACATTCTGGCTAGGCTTATAAATGCCTTTGGGCAGATAGCCTATTACCTACCTATGAACCTATGTGCATTTGTAATTCCTGGTCATTATGCAATCTTTTGCTTTCACATTTATTGTGTGACTGGCATGTATCACAGTAAGTGAACTAACATTACATCATGGGACTGAATTTCTTGGTTTTTAACAAGACAAAACTGTGCAGCTATTAGTGATACAGACTGACAAACAGGCATATCATTAGACTGTCAACCCTGCTAGGACACATCATCAAAATTGTGACTTAAGGTTATAGGTCCCTCATCAGAAATTTGCAGGCAGGTCTGATGGATTTACATTTAAATTAACTGATGCAGGGTAGGTGTATATTTAAGGCATCACAAACACCTCTTTATTAGAATGTAATTGTTACCCACTAACTTGTTGAAAATAAGAAAACTGAGGGCTGTTGTGGGTGACTGAATACATGAGTAAAACCATATATAATGATCTTCACTGTAAACTACTATAAGTTTTCCTTATTTCTGTAAATGCATGTAGGATCAGATAAAAATTGGTTCCTTGTTCATTTTTCCCATTGGGCCTGTTGGAAATGCTTGTTGTGCACTGATCCAAAGAAGCATTAATGCTTTAGTATCATGTGCATCAATCAACACAGAACAACTCGCCTTGGGCCTTTGTTTTCTATAGGATGGCCCTCACAGAGTGGTGCAAATCCTCTGCACTATAGAAAAGAGTATAAAATGAAAAATAAAACAATGCAAACTGTCAGTCTTGTAAAAAAAAGTAAAATAAATAATTGCAGAGGAAGCTGATATCTTGATAAAAATACATTTCGTACCCACAGTAATACTGCAACAACAATATGTTTGTCATAGTTTACTTTAAACAGTAAGCTCCAAAGAGAATGGTGTGCACACAGGGTTTAAAATAACCAAGTCAGCAAACAAACAACCAGTAAAATAATTTTTCAGCCCTGATAAAACTGCAGAATAAGCAGACCTCTTAAAAAAATACACTTCACTCTGGCAGGAGCACAACATTTCTATACTCTATAGTACAATATCTGCAGTATCCTTGTAACTCTTGCTTCTTTTTGGTGCCGTTTACATATGCATCTTTCTGTCTCTTTATTTATGTATTTATTTTTGCTTTCTGGGGTAGAGCAATGATCAAAGCTGACCATCTGCAGGCTCACCCTGCATTATATACATAGTAACAACAGTAAATTAGATTAATGGTATAACTAAAATTAGGCAATATAGTGACATAACAGAATAAAACATAGATGTAAAATGATAAACACATATTTACAAGACGTTTTTAAAAAGAAGTATCATCAGGAGTACACATGCATAATACAGGTGAAGTAAATGGAGTCCAAACAAAAGAATGTACACAGTGAAGAGAGTAGAAATTGTAGATTATACAACGACCTCCCATTAATATTCCAAAACGTGCACGCTGACCAATCAGAGTTATAGCAATGGAAAAAGGTCTGGTCGCAGCAACGAAGAACGCAAAATTTCCGTTGCTTTTTACTACCTATCTCGCTATGTTAAACAAGTTTAACATAGCGATACAGCTTTAAAAAAAGCAACGGAGCATCTCTGTTGCTTTTTTTAAAGCTGTCTTGCTATAACCCAGTTAACATAGCGAGACACTTTAAAAAGCAACAGAGATCTTGCTTTCTCCATTGCTTTTTTCAAAACTGTCTCGCTATGTTAAATGGGTTTAACATAGCGAGACAGCTTTAAAAAAGCAATGGAGGTTCTCCGCTGCTTTTTTTAAAGCTGTCTCACTATGTTAAACTCGTTTAACATAGTGAGACAGGTTGTAAAAAGCAACGGAGATCTTGCTTTCTCCGTTGCTTTTGCCCACAGCTCTGATGTACTGCGTAAGTCTACGCATACACAGTACATCAGAACTGCCGCAGAATACCAGACAGCTGCGGAAGGGCAGCAAGGAGGCATTATACAATGCCATTATTTAAGAAAAGTAATTATTTTTTTCTTAAATAATGTCATTGTATAATAGCAATAAGTCACTTCTGGGTGTGGGTAATGCTGGATTTACCCAAGGTTGTTCGCCCTCGTGACCAAACCACACCAACCATGGGTAAATCCAGCATTACCCACACCCAGGCATGGGTTATTGTTATAATATTAAGAGCTACAATAGTATTTATTTATTTTATTTGTTTTATTTTATTTTATTTTATATTTGTTGACCGGGCTAGTCTAACTGGATACATGTCCATTTTCGGTAGAGGCCCGGGGAGAAAGCTCCAACACACACAATATAATACAGAATATTGCTACAGTACAAGCATAACACAGCTGCTGTTAATAAAAAATACAATACTTATGTAAACGTAACACAACAGTAAAAGGTCATGTACATATATATATATATATATATATATATATATATATATATACATATATACATAGATTTAAATTGCAAGATCATGGTCTCTTTGCTTCTTTAAAGATAAGTCTGGAGTTAGTACAGAAGAGTAACCATTAGTATAAAGAAAACGAGTTAGTCAGGTTTAGTACAGGGCATAACCAATGTGTTCTAAGATACAGTTTTAGTTTCTGTTTAAAAAGTGTTATTGAAGACAGTGATAAGAGTTCAGTGGGTAGTAGGTTCCAGTGCTTTCCAACAGTATTAGAGAACAGAGAGTCTCCTGCCAAGTTATTGGATCGGCTTGTACCAACAAGTGGTTTATTTGAGGAGCATAAGTTTTTAAGATTGCTGTAAGGGGTAATGAGGCTAGAGAGTATTGGAGTATTGGTGGGTTGATACAGGGTCTTATGGGCAATAGCAAGCTGGTGAAATTGAAGCTGATTTTGAAACTCTAGCCATCCTAGCAGCTTTAGATTAAGACAATGATGAGTTCTATAAGGAGAGCCAGTGGAAAATCTAGCAATATTATTATAGGAGATTGCCAGTTTGTTGAGGCTGTTTTTGAGAGATTAGTGTATATAGGTGAAGCATGGAGGAGTGTGGAGATTAAGTGAGTATGGGCTATAGCGGTTCTGGCTAATGGTGTAAGGAAGGGTTTGATTCTATAGAGGGACCCCAATTTCGTGTTGACTGTTTTTATTGTGTTGTTAATATGAGTATCAAAGTTAGGGTTGCTATCTATTGTTATTCCTAAGAGTTTGGTGGTTGGGTCAGGAGATATGAGAGTGCCATTATTAGATATGTGTGAAATTTGCTGGGGTGGACTTCTGGGTTGGAGTAAAAAGCAAAAGTTTTGTTTTTTGGGGCTTTAGGAGGAGGCAGCAGTGTAAAAATCATTGTTCTACTGTATTAAATGCTTTTTGGGTAAGGGACTGTAGTTCAGATGGAGAAGTGGCTGAGCATATTATTGTGGAGTCATCCATGTATTGAATACAGGTGGCTTGAGGAATTGCTAAGTGTAGGTCATTAATAAAAATGGAAGATCTAATAACAGGAGAAGTGGATATTAGATATACAATCAGCCACCCTGGAGGACCCCTAGTTTAAACAGGCAATACAACAAGAGAAAGAAACAAATGCCCAAGAACAAGATGGAGGTGGCTCAGCAGTGGAAGAAATCCCTCTCTAGCTTAAACAAACAGATTAGAGATCTTGTCAAGTCCTCCAAAGCAAAAATAGCTTCCCTAGCTAAGGATAATCACAAGGCATTCTTTAACTACAACTGAAATCTAAAAGGAAATACCTAGCCATGCGCTGAACTGTTTGTGGATGGCATGACCCATACTCAGCAGGAGGTAATAACCAACATGCTAGCTGACAGATTTGGAGCAAACCTCACCCCTTTGTCCCCTCCAGTCATCCCCCAAAGTATACCTGCCACAATTCCTCAGTCTATTATCTCACAGAGCAGGTCATATTGGTGCTCTCCAAGGTCAAAAACATGGCATCAATGGAACCAGACAACATCCAGGGTTGCCTTTTAAAACAACTTAAAACATAACCTAGCAAACTCACATGGATCCCTTTTTAACCACAGCCTGTAAACTGGCTATGTTCCAGCAGAATACAGGGCAGCAACATTAATCCCTCTGCACAAAGGGTGACCATCAACTGACCCTGGAAGTTATAGGCCCATAAGTTTGACTAGCCTCATTTGCAAGGCTATGGAAAGAATCATTATGAACCTTACTAACAAGGACTTTATGTGACAGATATAGTTCTAAAATCTGGACCCAAGCCAGTTCGGATTCATTAAAGGTAGATCATTCCTGTTAAACATGGTTGAATTTGAGAAAGTCATCAAGGCTCTGGATGAGGGAAAGACACCTATCTTAACCTAGCCAAGGCATTTGACACAATCTCCTACTCAGGTGTTATACAGAAACTCTCCCAATTGAGAATTAACCCCTACATTACCAGATGGGTAGGCTCACCGTCAGGACACATACTGTAAATGTGGGTGACTTCACCTCTAGCAAAAGACTAGTCATCAATTACGTACCACAGGGTTCTGTGTTGGGCCCCTCACTGTTTGGAATTTATTTCTCAGAAGTCCAGGCAAACTCAGATGGTCTGTGTCTGACCAAGTTCACTGACAATTGCAAACTGGGAGCAATCACCAAGTCCCTTAATGATGTTAATACACTGCAGACAAGGTTAATGCAGAGAAATGACTGGTACCAAAGCCACAGATTAAAGCTAAATGCAAAAAATGGTATTGTATTCCCCTGTGGAAAAGCTGAAATCCCTGCTAATTACTTTATAGACAGCACCCCCCTATGTGTAGACTCAGTGGTATATGATCTGGGTATTCACATTGATAGCAACTAACTTAGACCACCATGTATCCACCGTAGTAAAGGAATCCGTCTATGCGGCACATCTTATAAGTAAAGGCATCATACCTAGGTCTAAGGATGTTATAATTCCATTATACTCATCCCCCATCAGACCAGTAATTGAGTACAATGCTCACTTTTGCATGTACCTCACCAGACACCTGCAATAACTGGAGAGACCACAGAGATTTATCACCAAGAAATTACAGGTTATACAAAATAAGTCTTATGTGCAAAGACTGCAAGCCCCACAACTCTGAAAATATCTTTTGAAAAAGATAACCCACATTTTTCTATATGACAAGTACAGAACAGTGACACTAAGGGCATGTTTACTTGCTACAAATGTGTAGTACGTCAGTACATTTATACTGGCTCTGAGTTCAGGATTCAGCACTGTAACGTTACAGTCTACTTTAAAACCATTTTGATTGCCATTCTAAGTTTTTAGCTTATGTAGCAGTGTGTAATTCTTGCAGGGCATTTTATGTTGGTAATACGATCAGAAAGATTTCTGATAGAGTAAAAAAACATTTGCCAGCTATCAGAAATAAAGATGAAAAAAAAAACATTCTAGGAAGACACAGTTTACACTGCCCCTAAGTTTGTTGGTTTCAAATTTCTCATATTGGAACAAGTTAACCAATTTATTGGAGATTGTGATACTTTGCTTGAACTAAAAGAATTGCGATGACAGTTATTACTTAATGCTGAGACCCCCCTGAACTCAATGAAAACCTGAATGTTAAATGTGCATTGAGATGGGGAGTCTGACCACTCCCACTTTATACTAAGATTTGTTAATGTATATACAGCTGTACAAGATGTGTAGATTCTGACTGGTTAATTTTTTCCTCACTGTGTTCTCAGAAGTTATATGCTATTGTCATGGTTACATCTGTCTCTACCTTGCGCACGTTACTTATACGTGACATTTTATGAATTTTATCAGTTCTGAAGAAGTTCTTGATATCATTAAAGAATGAAGGCACTTTGCATCAGTTTTTCCTTCGAGTGTCTTTCTTTTAGTTTATAAGAAAGAAGTTTGTTGTACTATTAATAATTTGATTTACTACTTGTTGTAAATTTTCTTCCACTGAGCATAGGGCTCCTTATCTAAAAAACTCCTCAAAAGGAAGAGAACTCAGTAAATGTGTGTGAGTGTGTGTGTGTGTATGTGTGTGTGTGCCCACAGCATGTAAAAAAATTAGTTAACATTTCTTTGTGAGATGCTGTAGAATGAATTCTATTATTCTTAGCATACCCAAGTAGTAGAGTTTTCTAGTTGAAATTGAAAAGTAAAAGATAACATGCATTGGCAGCTGATCAAAAAACTCCCCAAACTCCATAGCTGTGTCTTTGACCATAAAAAGATAAATCCTCTATGTAACAATTATACAACAGAATATGTGAATCAATTTACAAATCACAAAATTGCTCTTTTCTTCCACTTCTCCCATGAAAATATTATAATAAGATGGAGCAAATCTAGCTTCCATTGCTGTTCCCCTTAATTGCTTAAAGATGTCTAATTAAAAATAGAAGCAGCTATTTGTAAGAGAGAATATAAGCATGTCCATAATATTACCCACTCCTTCCACATCCCACAAAATATTTTTCAATGCCAAATCCCTAGTTCATGTCTAATGGAAGAATACAAATTAAGATCCACCATCACATAACAAAAACCTTAATTCCTACAGACCTTCCTAATTTCTAGTAAAGCATGAGCACTATCTCTAAAAATGTTGCCTTTTCACAAAAGACTGTAGAATCATATTCAGAACAATGTCTTCTCTTTCTAAAGGACCCCTACCTAAGAAATATAGGCCTCCTTCAGGAGGGGTTGAGCTAGCATTGAGGGCATTTGGCAAAAAAAAAAAAAAAACTGTTGTACCTTACTAATAAAATACCAAATGGCCAACAAAATTTCATATATTGATAAGCACGAACTTGGAATAAATTTCAGTTCTTACATAATAAATTACTCTGATATAATGTAAAAGAAATATCTCCGTAAGTTGTAAGTCATTGCTAGAGTGTCTTCAAAAAACGTGCTGAAACTCTATGTGAACCACCATGAACCAAATATATACAAATGTCCAATATGCAAAAAACAATGGTAACAACTGAAATAGTCTTTATTAAAAAAAAAAAAAAAAAAAAAAGTTAAGTGCTTTCATCCTGATCACATTCAGGAATTCTTCCGAACTAATCATTAGAACACTTCCTTCTAATATATATATATATATATATATATATATATATTTATATTTATATATGTTCCTATTGTCATGGTTAATTAGATTTAATTAACCCCACATTTTTTTTAAAAGTACATGCAGACAAAAAATCAAAATGCGATACTCCAAAGACATAAAAAACTGTTACAAATAATCAGATATATATATATATATATATATATATATATATATATATATATATATATGGTAACTATGCTATAACCACTCAACTATAAATTAGGTGATCTTAATTTTAAAACTAGTGTTACTGACATAATATAATTTAATCCTGGTTCCTTATTTGCTTCCATAGCTAAGTGCCACATTAATTGTCTATGCCCAATTATATCCTCCCATTGGCCTCCTCTTTGATCTTTTTTTTCTGTTCTAACATAGAAAACTTAAAATTGCCCTTTTTACAATACTGTAAATGTTTTTCTAATTCATTTTTATCATTATTTTTACCAGTATTGTATGTGTATTCATAAATCTGCTTCCTCAAAGTTTTCTTTGTCTTTCCTATATAGAAGGAATTACATACATTACACACAGCAATACAAATCACCCCACAATTATTACAATTAAAATACTTATTCATCCTTACGGTCCTATTTCTAGAAGTCACTTAAGTACAGGCATTGTTTATATGTCCAACATTTAAACTTTCCTGTTTTTTCTTGGAGTAAATTACACTCATTCCCTTTTTTATTTCATAAAATTTTTCAAACGTCTACCTTTTATACACCATCTTAGCACATCCGGTGAACACCTTAGGGATTTTAGGTAACTGTTGGAACATACACCAATATTTTTGTTTAATTCTTCTGATAATCTTAGACTCCTGGTAAATTCTAAACACAGCACTTGTCAAAACATGTTTTTAGTTTTACAATCATTGTGTACATAACAATCTACTGACAGATTCCTATTCACAACATCCTTGATAATGGGGACAAATTTAGAACCTCAACCAGTTTTTTGTTGTTTGTCTTTCGGCTTTTTCCCAGTAAGGGGTTGCCACAGTGGAACTCCGGTTCGCTAATGATTGCCAGTAGATTTTTACAAAATGCCAAGGTACCAGCTCGATGCCCAACCTTCAACGAAGGCACACCCATTTATGCATGCATGTCTTTCGAATGCTACCCAACCGTGGGGAGGACATGCAGACTCCACACAGAAGGTACTCTCAAGCCAAGCATCGAACGGGAGAACCTCTTGCTGTGAGGTAACAATGCTACCGCAGTACCATCGTGGCAGTCTTTAGAACCCCAGAACCCCAACCAGTAATGACCTCATTTTAATTACTTCCATTAATGGTTCAAGGCACCCCTCTGTAAAAGCATACTTTTGATATTATTACATTCCTCCACAAGGTCATTGAACCCCGTGGTCATTTGTGCTGCTCTCACCATCTGTCCCTTTATAATATTTCTTTTTTGAAAATATGGGTATTCATTATCAAAATGCAAAAATTAATTACAATAAGTGGGTTTACAATATATTTAACAGATGTATTGCAAATGTCCTACATCCTTCAAAAAAACCCATCTAAACAATGTAACGCAATTTCAAATATTTCATAAGTGAATATAAAAAAATGAGGTGATATTTTCTAGATAATTAATAAATTACATTAATTGATCCTTATTACCTTCCATAAAAGACAAATACCATCTAAAAACCTAGTATATAAAACAGTACTGAAAAAAATGGGGAATTAATGACACATTTCAGTTTCCAAGCATATAGGACCAAGTTCAGAATAATCGGGGTACAAGATTCATCCATAGCAACTCTGTTATTATGCTTAAAATTGTTGCCCTCACTTTATGTATATATATATATATATATATATATATATATATATATATATATATATTATGCTTTAAAACCATTTCCATGAAGTCACTAAGACAGCATATATCTATAGCTGATAGAACATCCAAAGTTAATAAAATGTCTTCAAACCAGTCCATCCCCTGTTCATGGGGGGTGACTATAAAAAGAGCCTTCACATTAGTGACAAAGTTAATATCCTGTCAGAAATTTAAATAATTGAACCTACAACCACCCAGAGGGTGACAAGTTTCGAACAAGGGGAGAGGAAGAAATTGGAGATGCAGCAAGTAAATCCAATTGAACTAAAATGTTTTAAAGATAAATGTATTTTGATGGCTGAGATTTTACAAATGAAGAAATTGCTTTATTAGATAAAGGAGGTTCCTTTATACCTAGTAAGTGAACTGATTTAACAAGGACAATCTTGGACTTAAAATCATTTTGTAGAAAACGCAATGTGCAGTATGTTTTTAAGGATTTTAAATTTTTGGAAAGTAATGTTTTGAGGGGGCCAACTACATTTAATCTGCTGTTATAGTCTACCATTCAAGTGTTTAATGATTCTTGTGAAAAATAAATTATTTGTTCAACAAAAAAACTATAAACAGCTTTTTTAATCTTACTAGGAAGAAAGAAGTGCCTTGTTTGAATTAACTAAAAATCAAGAATTAAAATTTATGAAGGTCAACAAAGGCAGTGGATTAGTCTTTATGTATCAACCTGAATATACTGCTGCTACAGAGAAAATGTTAGCGAATACAGCTGAATACAAGCCATTATCTTTGTTGTACATTCATTCTAGATTGAAATCTATAGGCAATATATTGTTATATTTTGTCTGTTGAGATGCATCATTTTATGTATGTTGAAGCTCCTAGGGTATTTGTTCTTTTTGGCTTACCTATACTTCATTCCCAACAGTTTTATCTACCTTTTACACCTATTGTTCTGCCTCTGGCAGTGCTACTGAAGGGATTTTCTTTTTTTTTAGATTCCTTTTTTAACCCTCTGCTGCAAACTTTGGATAACTATGTCAGAGACTCAGGATTTTTTGAACATCTTAAAGAATTTTAAAAGTGACAACACTAAATCTATTTTGTTTACATTTGAAGTTAAATCAGTGTGTACTAGTGATATTTGAACAACTGACAATGGTTTGGGTATAATACCTTAGATTATTTTTGTCCTAGAAGACAGATTTTTCTAATGACACTATCAACACATATTGTTTATTAATTGAATTAATGTTGGAAAAAAACTTTTTTCTGTTCAATGGAAAATATTATCAACAACTACAAGGAGTTGCAATGGGGGCAACAGTGGTGCTTTCATTTGCCAATTTAATCATGGGATGGTGGGAGTCCCAGATTTTAACCAACATTAATTTTCACAAACAGCATATATATTTTTGCAAAAGATTTGTTGACAGTCTATTTTTTTTGTAACTGATGGTTCCAGAGAGGACATTAGGTTAGTAGATGAATTAAATGGTAGCATGAATTTGCTGTCTTTTATAGTGGGTTACATTGGTCAAAATGTACCATATATGGACATTTTAGTCAGTTTTGATAATGATAACAGTAATTTCTTAGTAGGATCTTTAGAAAAGCATGTTTTTCTAATAATTATTTACATTACAAAAGTGTTCATTCTCATTTTATTAAAAACAACATACCCCATGGGCAAATGATAAGATTATCTAGATTAACTATGGAAGAAAATATTTTTTAGATGGCATTAACAAATGAAATTGTTTTGTACTAGGGGTTACAAGCAGTCTATGTTGGAGAATCTACTGCAAAAGAAGTAATATACAAAAGAATAGTATAGGAGAAAAAACTCAAAAGTCAGGTTTGATCAATAAAACTAATGATATTTCTATAATTAATTACAACAACAGTTTTGTGTTATGGATGACTGTAGATAATGTGGGTATAAGAAATATCATCCTTGACAACTGGAAACTTCTTAGAGGTAACCTTGATTTGCACACTATTATTAATTCTGGTCCAAGTTTTGTTTATAAAAAATCTAAAGCTGTTAAGTATTTCTTGGAGTTTGGTAACACTAAGGTGCCCATGATTTATACATGCAGACCTAAAGGAATGTACAAATGTGTTTTTTGTAGAATGTGCAATTTCATCATAGAAGGACCAAACATCAGTTTATCACATGTGGATAGGTCTGACATGATTAGGAACACTTTAATTGTAATTCAGTAGGAATAGTATATATATATTGCAGTTTGCTCAACCTACAAAGTGTTTTATGTGGGTATGACCCATGCATTTTCAAAAAGAATCAAGGAGCACTTGTATTCCATTAAAACAAAAGATGATTGTAATGTCCGGTTTAAGCATTCTCAGATTTGCAGCTCTTTTAAAAGGTTTTATTTCACTGTTTTATAATGTGTTGTTTTGGACTACAGGGGGTAGAGATTATAAAAATATTCTTGAAAAGCAAGAAACTTGATGGCAAATCAAGGTGAAGGCAGATACATTTCCTGGATTAAATTACATTATTAACATAAAAAGTTTTTTGAAAGATAAAAAATTATATTAGATAAAAAGTTTGTCTTTTAAATATTAACTGGCTATGTGAATAATTAATGAATTTATCATGTGGTTTTAGTGTCATTTAATTGGCTCACTTGAGTTTAAATAATGTGTATGTCTGTGTTAATTTATTCTGATGAAGTCCCATGTTGGACAAAAGTAGTTAACAGTATTAAAAGTTCGCATAATTTAAATTTGGTTTCTTTTCATCTGTCACATTTTCGTTGAGATAATTTTTTTGTTTGTTGGTGTAAAAATGTGGGGTTACTTTAACTATGACAATAGCAGCATATGCATACATATATATATATATATATATATATATATATATATATATATATATATATATATATATATATATATATATATATATATATATTCCTTTCAATTCTTATTTTGAAAATGCCCCTAATATTAGCATTTGACCTTTTGTATATTTCATTATATTTTATCCCCATTAGGCTGACCATCCTTAAATATCTTTCCTCATTCGACATGCCCATGTCTTTTTACTTCTATTTCTGTTGAGGTATTCAGCTTTTAAAGTAATTTCTTTATTGACTATCCAGTTGAAAGACTCCATATTCCTGCTTTTGCCACCCTCTACATTGTTCCTTCTGTAGCCATTAAAACCATGTTCCTTCCTTGAAAAGTCTGATGTCCCTTTTATCTTGTATTATTTTTGTTGTGCAAGCTTCTCTTTAAACTTCTTCAGTTCCAAAAAAGTTCAGCTACCTTGTAATCCACCTGCATTTGTTGAGAATCTGTAAAAGACCTCATATCTAGTAAACAGTTTTTTTTTTTGTATTTTAGACCTCAATCTGAACTCTGTAAATATTTTAACAAATTCTAACAAACATGTCAATGCAATTCTCTTCCATCATGATTATAAATCCTGACAATCTGAAAAATCTGAAAAAACTGAAAAGATTTCACACCGACATACAGTCTGCAAGGAAACACCTCATGCAGTAAATATTGCTGAAAGTGTGACATTAATTGAAAACTTCACCTCCTTCTGCACATTATAATTTAAGTCAGAAACAAGGTCAGTCATTTCTTGAAAGTTACTCATCATATTCTGAACTCCTTCCATACTTCCTCCTGCTCCCATATCAAAAGTCATAGCCAATCTTCTTTCTTGATCATTCAAATACAAATTCCACACTTTAATGGAAGAAGAATAAGTAAAACTAAAGGAAGTGAGAATTACTCTCTCTTGTAGAAAATTAATATTAAAAAAAGTTTCCACTTCCTACATAACATGCTACTTCAAACTCCAAAATAAATGAAAATCTATCACTATAAATTAACAAATGTTGGCATTTTCTACATGTAAATTTTATAATTTTACTCAAACAAGTACAAGTGCTTCAGCTCACCACACTCAAAGGTTCTTAAGACATTAATACTTATTTTATGCTCTTGACAACAATCTACTAATTCTAAACCTCACAAATACACTGTCTGAAACATCATTTCCTATCAATTCAAAATATTACATAAAATAAAACATTAATCCAATATGTATTTATATTCACATATCCACCCATCCATCCTCAACTCAACATATAAACATTAAACATTAAAATGACTTGCATATAATAAAATTATAATTCATAATTATTTCATTGTTCATGTCTTTCTGGTCATAACATTTCAAAGACAAAAATGAACTATATTTTTATCTGTAATATTTAAAAATAGTGCAGAACATGGACACTTGAACATAATATTTTTTTAATAATTGTTCCCCTGACTACCTGTTCCATCACATTTGTATTGACAAATTCCAGGAATCCCTGGGCTTGCAAAAAAGTGATGGTAAATGTTTCCCAGTCTATGGCTTGACAGTTGAAGTCACCCATGAATATGGTACTTGGATTAATGCCAAGTGGCTCCAGTCCAGTTATGTAGCCAATATGATATTTCTGGGTCATAGAGAGTATTCTGTAGCTGGCCAGGATATGGTAAGAGATTTTGTTGATGGCAAGTTGGACAGGAAGAATTCCAAGGACATCATGCTGCTTTACCAGCCTTGATGTTTGCCTTTTCTGGACGAGGATTGAGACACCTCAACTTTTCTTCCCCCTCCTGTGTAGTGGCTGGACTAAATGTATGGAAGCTCGTTATAGCTCTGTATCTCTGAAGTGTTCTCTGTCAATTTGAACCATATCTCTGTTCCTACACATATGTCTATGCCCTCTATGGTGAGGTGGGCTTGCAGAGAAAGGAGTTTCTGTTTAGGGTTCTTGCATTGATCAATAATAATACTTCTAAGTTTTCCTTGAATCATATATTTGTTTTTGTCAGAAAAACAGGCATTTTAGCTAAGCTGGTATCAGTTATTCAGTAGGGTGACCACGGTGGTGCAGTGGTTAGCATTGTCACCTCACAGCAAGAGGTTCTCCGGTTCGATCCTTGGCTGGGGTGCCTTCTGTGCGGAGTCTGCATGTCCTCCCTGTGGTCGCGTGGGTTTCCTCCGGGTGCTCCGGTTTCCTCCCACATCCCAAAGACATGCTGCAGGTGGATTGGACACTCTAAATTGGCCCTAGGTGCGAGTGCATGTGTGTGTGTGTGTGTGTGCCTTCTGTGGAAGGTTGGGCGCCGGGCTGGCAACTCGACTCTGTAAAACTCCACTGCCAATAATGAGCGGACAGTTGATCCGCTGAAGAAGAAGAAGAAGGTATCAGTTATTCAGTATTCGGTAATTAGGTAAAATACAGGTTTCCCTCTATAATTATTTACATTTGCAGTAATGAACTAAGAAAAACATGGTAAAAATGTTTATGTAGAATTAATGTATTTCTTTAAATTATCTGATGCATTCTTTATCAAGCCACATCTATGTCTTTACTGTCGTAATTTAGTGGGTTTATACTAAAAGTGAGTATTCAGAAGTGCTAAACTTGCACATATATGAAATGGAACATGTTACTTGGTTCTGGTTGTTCAGGTTTACAGTTCCTTTTTTTATTTTCTAACCAAGTTAAGTCCAACTAATGTCAGTTTATTTAGACATCCTCAGTAAAACAATATTTTTTAAGACAACCTTGGATGAGCCACATATGATCTGTAGTTTGTCTAAACAAACTATTGCTTACAGGTCCTTTGATTTGGGGGTGGTTGCTACAGTTCTGCATTACTGTTCTACATAAGACAAAATATATTACTACTGACAGCATTTTGTTGCATTTGGTCAGTAAGACAGGTTCCTTCTAGTGCAACTCTGGCTACCTGCCTACTTGGGGTAATATTTTATTCTTTTGGAATAAGTTTAATTATATTAGTATGAGCAGAGAAGTTTATGATTACTGTAGGGGCCTTGCCATTGTGTGGTTTTGCAAGTAAACTGAAGTACATTACACTGGACTACATTTATTAAATCTGGTCATTCAAACATTTCTTCTGTCCTAGTGCCATAGTGATTACTGTGGCCTTTAAGTATTACTGTTTTGAAATACTGAGCTATATTACTATAGGCAGTAAATCTTATATGCGATCAGTCAAACACTTATACTGTCCACAGCACAATTGTAGTAATTGGTCAAAGATATATGATGCTTTGTTTGTTATGGTTGGAAGCACGACAGCTATTTAATATTTATGTGGTGGTATTAAACAACAGATTTATTTAAAAGCATAGCTATGCTTAGAGTTGATCTTGTCACGCTGTAGATCTACCCCATCTGAGTTAGTGCCACTCACTCAGTTGCTTTCTGCAGTTTCACCTGGCTTTGAAGTCATCAGCCATCACTGCACCCGTGCTCATCTTACAAAAGTCCTGATCATGTATAAAGGCTTTCTTAGCTATTTAATTTATTTTACATTATTAGTGAAACTGGTTACTTAGGGAAAAGTGATTTAAGAAAAAGTGATTGGCATTCATGAGATATCTGGGATGTTGCATTATTAAATATCACAGCCTAGTCAGGAAGAGTATATTCTTGCCTTCTATGCACTAAAACAGTCTTGGATGTATTTTATGGATTTTTAATCTCACTGACACAAAAAGTCTTTCAGAAAGGTTGTTTCTTGTATTTGCTTTGTTTTATATGAACATTTCTTTCATACATTGCCCATGTGCTAGTCTACATCCTCAGAAATTTGCTCCCTTCAATTGCACATCTTTTCAAATGGCATTGCAATTTTGGATTTTAATAAATCTGTGGAAATCAAACAAATAAGCAGCCAGCGAATGGTCGGTAAGACGCGAAAGAGTTCATCTTTTGGAATAAATTATTTATGAGACTTTTCTGTGCCGTGGTTTCCTTTTTTATGTTCTACAAAACTGTACAGATACTTGGGAATTCTTTATCACAGCTCACCTTCCTAAAGTGTATACCTTTACTACTGTTTTGCCATGTATACTGTGGTGGAGAACGAGTAGCATTTTAGTTGCTGTGTTCAGGGTTGTTTTCAATTTGCTGATGTGCTCGAAGAGTTGGAGACTCCATAACTGCATGAAGTTCTGTAGTAGGTATGGTGTTAACTGTAAAAACCCCAAAAAAAATTTCTAAGCTTGATTCCTGCCTTTTGTAACTAGTCTAGTCCAGATACAGATTTGCTGTAACCAGGACTGTTTGTAAGCTTCTGAGCCCCCAAAGCCTTTCTGTGATGGAGGGAAGCCTTCTAGCTTATCAGTGGGAGTGGTAAGCACTAGGTATCCTATCTACCACAAGAGTGGTTTCTGGCCGAGAAATTGTAGTTTATTGGCTGTTTGGCAGTTTTTCCGTATCTTCCAACTTTCTGGTTTATAAATCCGCATTTGAGCTCGTTTCCCATCTTTCCTTTAACTAGTCTAGTCCAGATACAGATTTGCTGTATCCAGGATGGTTTGTAAGCTCCTGAGCCTCCAAAGCCTTTCTGTGTTGGAGGGAAGCCTTCTAGCTTATCAGTGGGAGTGGTAAGCACTAGGTAATCTATCTACCACATAAGAAGTGGTTCTGGCCCAGAAATTGTAGTTATTGGCCGTTTGGGCAATTTTTCCATCTCTCTCAACTTTCTGATTTAAAAACTGCATTTGCACTTGTTTCTTTCCTGTAACTAGTCTACTTCAGATACAGATTCTTGGTTTTAGCACTTGAATTTACTTATTCATGCTCAGCATTTGTTCAGAACTTGCTGTAAGCACTAAATAAGCTACAAATTACTACACCACTTAACCTTCCTCATTACCTAGAGGAAAAAGTTTTTGTACCTAATTTCCTCACTTGCTTAGAGAAAAACAGCTCTTGTACTCACCTTCCCCACTTGTCTAGAGGAAAATATTTTTTTACTCAGGCATGCCCAAGGGTCAGCTCCCAGTGTTTTCTCTTGTAGTATTTGATTTGTAGTTAGGTAGGGGTTTGAATCCAGCACTTGCCAACTGTGTATGTGTGTGTCTCCCTGGGGAGGAGCAACCTTTTAGGGAGCGTGGCCTAATGGTTAAGGTGTTTGCCTTACAAACACAAGGTGCAGGGTTTGAGTCTCACAAGGGATAATTGGCTAGGCTTAAAATGTCTCACAAGGGCAGTTAGCTTAGTACTAATCTATGAACCTATGAACCTATGAACCTATGAATCTGGGAATCTTGGGGCAATGTAGCAATTGCCTCATGTACACAGACAACCCTCTCCTCCTACCACCCAACACTACAACTTGTGAGAGATGCACTTATCTAGCCAAACTGGAGGTAAAGCTCTCTCCATCCAAGAACGAACTTGACAATCAAGAGGAGAAGGTAAACACTTGCACCACACCACACTCATCACATAGTCCCACTAAACCTACACCACCAAAATCCACACATAGAAACACAAAAACATTCACAGAGGCTCTCAATAATAATCTGCTCAAGCAACAGAGACCTCCAAAGCAGAAATGCAATCAACCTCCACCCCCAACACATCCCAAATGACACATAGCCCACCAACTCAGTGTGCCACTCAACCACAGCCCATAAGGCAAAACAACGTACCCAACACACTAGTCATGGGTGAATCCATAGTCAGGCACACTGATTTCCCACTCACCAGGCTAAACAAGGAGAAGGTCACTGTCAGCTGCCTGTCAGGTGCCAGGATCTGCCACATAACCCATGCACCCAGGTCACTCCACAACAAGTACAAATATGACTCTGTCATTGTCCACATTGGTGTGAATGACCTGAGATGTACCTCCCTGGACTACATGAAAAGAGACATGGAAGAGCTCTCCAATCTTGTAGCCCAGGCAGGTATGACCCTAGTCCTGAGTAGCATCCTGCCATCACCCAGAATGATACCGCAGTACAAGGACAAAATGATTGACTTCAACAATTGGCTAAGCTTCTGGTGTCATTCTAAGGGGATCCAGTATCTGTCTGCCTGGGACAACATGGTCGACAGACCACGATGCTTTGCCAGAGATGGCGTGCACATGTCACCCCTGGGATTCCGGATACTGGCTAAGGCTCTTGCCTCCCCAATAGTGCCTTTTTTAGGCAAGGATCAAATGACAAATTCACCACTGTAACAGGAACAAGCAAGCAAAAACTGGGGGTAATGCTAGAAGTCTAAATCTCAAAATGCACTCCCTCAAGGTACTCCTTAAAATGGAGAACATCGATATCTGTGCAGTGACTGAGACCTGGTTCAAGGCTCTAGAGTGCATCCCTGCATTACCAGGCTATATCTTATACCACACTTTTCAGCCATCTAACCTGGACCGGAACACCAAAGGCAGAGGTGTGTCCATATTCATTAAGGATATCCACACCTCCAGGCTAGTTGCTCAGCATAACACATCCGAAGTTATCCAAGTGCAACTAACTCTGGGCAAAACTGCAATCCAAATTGTAGCTTGCTACAGATCTCCCACAATGCCCCAGGATTCCCACTCCTCTTTTCTTGATATACTGACAAAATATTGGGGTTCAACCAAACACCCTAATAATGGACGATTTCAGCTACCTCACCATTAACTGGGAAAACTACTCATACCAACCCCTTCACTCAATGCTTTCTGGAATTCATAAATTCCAGTGCCCTGGATCAACTTATCCATGCCCCAACCAGGAGCAACAATATCCTGGGCCTAGTCATTGCCAACATGAGTGACCACACCTGAAGTCAACTCCTCATCAGTCAGATCTGACCATAAGCTAATCACCCTAGATATCCACTCCCCCCCACATTATGGAAACCACAGTAAAAAATTTCTCTAAAGCTAACTTCATGCTTTTTAAGACAGAAGTGGCGAACTTCATGACACCCATGCAGATGTACAATACAGTTATGACTGCTAAATCCTACACAAATGCACTCTATAAACACTTACACAAGTGCATGGATCATGCTATCTTGA
Organism: Protopterus annectens; assembly: GCF_019279795.1. Classification (NCBI taxonomy): domain Eukaryota; kingdom Metazoa; phylum Chordata; order Ceratodontiformes; family Protopteridae; genus Protopterus; species Protopterus annectens. The sequence goes on from NC_056726.1 coordinate 1,761,829,309, forward strand.
ACAGAACCAAGACGCTATCCTCCAAAAAAAGAAAGCCAATCTGGTGGTCCCCTGCCATAAACAAACTCTACAACAGAAGGAAGAAACTGTTGCAAAAGAGTAAAATCCCATGAGTGGAGGAGCTCCCTGGTCAGCCTCAGTAAGAAGCTAAGATCCCTTATAAGATCCTCCAAAGCCAGCTACAAAACCAAAATTGCCACTGATTCTAAGGACAACCACAAAGCATTCTATAGCTATGTCAGGAATCTCAATGGCAACACCCAGATCTGCTCTGAGTTACAGCACAATGGCATGAAAATTACAGAACCAACTGATATTGCCAACATCCTGGCAGATAGGTTCATTGCTAACTTTACCCCCTAAAGGGCCCATATCTATACAGAATGAATGCAGAGTCCCTGTAATCACAACAACACAGGTAAAACCTGCACTCTCTAAAACCAAAAACACAGCATCTATGGGACCAGACAACCCAGGCTGCATTTTTCACGAACTTCAGAATGAACTGCCTTCCCACCTAAGCACCATGTTCAGTCATAGCCTCACATCAGGCTATGTGCCACTGAATGGTACACAGCAACAGTTATCCCACTCCACAAAGGGGGAGCCACCACTGATCCCGGGAACTATCGCCCTACTAGCCTGATGAGCCTGGTCTGTAAGGCTATGGGACGTATCATCATGGAACTCATAAACAAGGACATTGGTAACCTCCAAACTCTGGACCCTACCCAGTTTGGGTTTGTGAAAGGCAGATCATGCCTCCTGAACCTGATCAACTTTGAGGCAGTCACCAAAGCTGTAGATGAGGGTAAGGTGGTTCACACAGCCTATAGTGACATCTCCAAGGCTTTCAACACCATCCCCTATTCTGGAATTGTAGATAAACTCAGTAAACTAGGTAGAAATCTTTACATCACAAGATGGGTTGCCAACTGGCTCACTGACAGATCCCACACTGTAAAAGTTGCAGACTCCAAAGCTGACCAGTGACAAGTGGAGTACCGCAGGGTTCAGTCCTGGGATCTCTCCTGTTTGGTATCTACTTCTCTGAAGTATAGGCTATCACAGAAGGCCTTTGGCTAATGAAGTTAGCAGATGACTGCAAACTAGGAGCCATAGTCAAGTCCCCAAATGATGTGGACATCCTACAGAAGGGCCTCAATGAGACATATGCCTGGTGTCAGAGCCATGGCTTCAAGCTCAATGCCAAAAAGTGCATCATCATCCCCTTTGGCAAAAACTCTGTACCCATGAACAATCACATAGGCGGCAGTCCACTTAACACTGAATGTGTGATAAGAGACCTTGGGACCCAGGTGGACAGTCATCTCTCCTTTGATAACCACATCACCACAGTAGTCAGGAAATCCTTCTAGGTGGCACACCTCATCACAAAAGGTTTCTCATCCAGGAAAAAAGAGGTCATTATTCCCCTCTACTCGACACTCATTAGAACCATTTTTGGAATGTAGCTCACAAGACATCTGCAGCAACTGGAAAGGCCACAAAGAGGATTACTGAGCTTAAACAGATGCCCTGCACTGACCATCTCAAAAAACTCCAGCTTTACTCTGCAGCATATCGCCTGCTCCGAGGTGATCTCTGCCTAACATATAAAGCTATGTCAAACCCAGAGGTGTTGGACATGCTGCACCTAAAGAAATCCCAATCCCTCTGAGCTACACGCTCTAGGGACCTAAACCTTGTCACCACAATAAACAGGCCATGCTGGAGGGATAGATTCCTGTCCCAGAGACTTCTCATACTCTAGAACAAGCTACCCATCTATGTCAAGCAAAGTTCCTCATTAGCACTCTTCAATAAAAATCTTGATGAGCAGATGGGAAATAGGAAATGCACCCCGGAGATCACTTCTGTGGCACTGTTCGACAGGGACACAGGAAAATAACTTTCTTGGGTGGCATAAGCCAGGGAACCTTGTTGGCTAGACTTACTTAGGCCCTTGGGTCAATAGCCTAGTACCTACCTATGAACCTAAAATGAGCAGAGGCCAGCACATGTAATGAACGTATCAGCAAAAACAAAAAACGGCCAGGCAGTCAGTGAATCAGCAGGAAAAAATTTAATAAAACAATAAATTCAAGTAAAGATAAGTGCTTTTGTATCTGTAAATATAAAGCAAAAAACTTCCGACTCTCCACGTTAATAAAATCTAACTTTTTATTCACAAAACAAACAACGGTGCGCTTTTTAGCATGCTACCATACGCTTCATCAGACAGTTTAATATGAGAAAATAGCTACGAATTTATAGGGAGGCACAGCCAACGAACAATTGTCTTGAATTAATCAATTAACTTATTATTCAATCAGGTAAGCATTTAAGCATTTAAAAGAAGGCTCATTTAAAATTGTATAGAACGAACATAAAACAAACATCAAGGTTAAAACAAGCTGAATCATAAGACCTTAGAAGCATTTGAATATTTATATTACATTAGAACTAAGATTACTTATGCTAAACCACATTATAAAACAACTAAGCAGCATTTGATTTAATCTATTTCAACATATATCATTGAATTCGTGTACTGCATTTTCAACTCACTTAAAATATAGAATTTCTCCAATTGTTAATGTAATAATTTTTCTGCCAGTATATAAAAAACATTTCTATTCACAATAAATACATAAATATTTAAATATATAAATATATGTATGTCGAGATGAATAAATATATAAAAAATATATATAGACAAATATAGATAAATATGTATAAATATATATAAATAAATATATAAATATGTAAACATGAACATTTTGTTCTGAAATGTGTATATTTATAGACTTAAAATAAAATTATGTCAAAGAGGACTGCCACTGACATCATACTAAAGGTGATTATTACCCAGTCTAAAACTTCATAAATTAGAATTAAATGGATTTATAAGATAGAATGAAATAAAATAAATAAAATAAAATAACAAAAGCTCTATAAACTCTCAGACTATTTAAGTAATGGAAGTCATTTTAAAACTATTATATATAGAATACTAAGAAACAGTTATATAAAATGCTTAAAAACAAATATGTATAGAAGAAAAATATTGAAACAAATAAATGTATAAATAAATCAAAAGAGTGCTAAATGTAATACATTGCACTATACTTTATGATGTCATCTTCGGTTATTAAGAAAAGACCTAATAGTAATGTAATTGTTCAAGCCTGGGGGACAGTGGCCTCTGAGTTTTTATTTTTATTTGCTTTTGTATCTGATGAGGGTACTTCGTCAGATCTAAAAATAATAAGTTGCGTAAAACCAGTTTAAGAGTAGGAGATATTAGAACACATACTGAATGTACTGAGATAAAGTGGATGACTATTTTACAAACTGCTAGAGAAAAAGGGTTAAATGACTTTATACTAATTAGACCTGTTTTAAAGTCACATGGATTAACATGTTAGTATTTAAGCTACGTCTGGTTCAGTTATTTTTAGATCTGATGAAGTACCCTGAGCAGGTAAGAAAATGTTTATCTTTACTTGTAATTATTGCTTTATTAAAGTGTTTCTGCTGGTTCACTGACTGCCTGGCCATTTTTTTTTTTTTGCTGATGGTGTTAACTGTGAAGAGGGAAAAAACATTTTTTTTTCTACCACTGTTGTTTATGCCTTTGTTTCTCAATATGCCAAAGCTCCTGTTTATTTTCTTCTAACTTAGTTATCTTTTAGGTTGTATGCTACAACATCAACTAGAGACCACTCCTTTTACTACTGCTGTTGATAAATCCACTCCCAGTCAATACATTTTCCAAGGGTTATGGGGAATGTTGTTTTTCATGTAAAGGGAACACTGTGTAGTGATGCTGATAGTATCAGAGTTAATGGTGATACTGTGCTTGCAGCGATTATTATAGTAATGTAGTAGCAAGGGTATTAGAAGTAGTATTAAGCACTGTAGTATCATTAGTAATGACAGTATTGTGGCAGCACTGGGATAGTACTAGCAGCATCTGATATTATGGTAATAGAGGCAGTGATTTCTATTGGTGGTGATTCTGGTAGTAGGAGTATTATATATAGTACTATACATTGCACTGACATAAACGCTGACAGTTTTGTTGTAGTGAGAATGAGGAACAGTAATATCAGATGTTCTGGCAATTCTTCTTCTTTTTCTTCTTTCGGCTTTATCCCGGTTAGGGGTCGCCACAGCGGATCACCTATCCGCACATTGAATGGCAGTGGAGTTTTACGGTGTCGAGGTGCCAGCCCGCTCAACCTTCCACAGAAGGCACACTCACACGCACACCTAGGGCCAATTTAGAGTGTCCAATCCACCTGCAGCATGTCTTTGGGATGTGGGAGGAAACTGGAGCACCCGGAGGAAACCCACGCGACCACAGGGAGGACATGCAGACTCCGCACAGAAGGCACCCCAGCCGAGGATCGAACCGGAGAACCTCTTGCTGTGAGGCGGCAATGCTAACCACTACACCACCGTGGCCGCCCTATCAGATGTTCTGGCAATAACAGCAGTGATATTTACTGGCATTGATTCTAGTAGCATACTAGTAATATTAGAGGCAGTGCTGAGTACAGCACTGGCATTAGCAGCAACAGTGCAGTGGTAGTAATAGGACTATCAGATTTTAGGGTAATACTGGCACAGTGACACTCACTGGTAGTGATACTAGAAGAAGGACTAACAGAGGTCGTGCTGAGTACTGTAGTACTGGTGGTCTGGTGATGGTAGCAGTGACAATGATGACTGTACATTGGGTGACAATGATGGTGACAGAGGCAAGCATCAGCAAAGAGGCACATTTTTTTTCCATTCTTATTCCAACATTTATCTGTCTATCAAGTCTTGCCCTGTTCATTCTACTGATTGATTACAACTTTGTTGTTGTTGTGTCTTTCGGCTTTTCCTGGTTAGGGGTCGCCACAGCAAAACTCCGGTCCGCTAATGATTGGCAGTAGATTTTTACATGCCGAGTTGCCGGCCCTGATGCACAACCTTCAATGAAGGTATGCCAATTCATGCATGTCTCCACACAGAAGATGCTCTAGCTGAGAATTGAACAGGACAACGTCTTACTGTGAGGCAACAATGCTACCGCAGCACCACCACTACAGTACCGATTACAACTTTGTATATTCTGATATTATCCTGCGGTGGAGGGGCTCTTTCATCTGCAGGTGATACCTTATCAGTATACCACACTTTTGGCTGTGCTTGGGGGAAATAATCAGCCACTAGTGGGAGGGGGGGGGCTGTCATTACTGGCGGATGAATTTATTATTTAAGGCCATAACCCATTCACTAGGAACTGGCATACACAGTCACACCACACCAAGGGTCTGCTACACTCTGAGTGCACAAACTTGCTTCTGGACACATATTCAAAAAGCTACCACACACAAATGTAGCTTTGCAGAGCCACGTGCAAGTCCCTGGTCCATCTACTTCTGACAGAACACACAGCTCTCAACTAGAAGCCTGCATTACACTAACCAAACTGCCTCCCTCCTCCAAACATGCATGAGCTAACATTTAATGCTCACTCCCTCCCTCCCCATCTGTCCCTCCCTGGTCACCAGTCAATCCTTGGACAGCTGGCTTTTAGTCAGGATTTTATTCATCTGCAAATCAGGGGTGGCTAGTGCAGAAGGTATTTTGATTTTGGGGGTATACTCTTTGCTAGGCTTGCAAGGGCCCCAGTACCATTAGCCTAGTAACCTCCTATGATCCTATGATAGCATCATTAATATTGGATGTATTGCTAATGGTAGCACCACCAGTGACAATATCAATCCCACTGAAATAAGTTCCTGCAGGTTCATAGGCTCATAGGTACTTACTAGGTAATGGATCTGTGATGATCCTAAGAAGCCCAGCCTTACATTCCCATAGTAGTTTTTAGCCCTTATATTTTGTGTACAAATCACCCCTAGATGGGCAGAACAAGGATATTTAGGACCATTTACATGTCGCCCCTATCCACAGCAGACAAGGGTGCTAAACTGGGGTAGTTTAAATTTGTGGTTTCCCATCCATTCATCCAGATTATGTTTGAGTAGAGTAAGAGAAGTGCATTATGGGGAATGTAAGGTGATTCCATAGAAGTGGATTTTTCTGTGATACATACCTGTCCCTCCAATATGTTCTTTTTATGTGGCTGAAGAAACTGAGATCCCTTGAGTGGGTGTTTATGTTGCCATTTGACTTGCAGATGTATAATAGGTATGAAACATTAGGTTACATTAAGGCAGAGGTTGCTTCATAGTAGCCTTCATGACACCAAGAACAGGGACACAGCTTAGTTTTTCTGATTTAGGCCTTTGATTTTCTTAGTGAGGAACCATTGTTTGTAGGTTCATTGATAAGTACAAGGCAATCATGCTAGCAGACTTTTTCAAGTCTAACCAAAAAACAATATTCAAAATTTCCCTCTGGCTTCAAGGACGGCAAGACAAGGTAGAGAGAATTTAAGGCTGACCATTCAAATTATATAGGTTTACTTTTGAAGGTGACAAGGGTGCTATTCTGCTTAACATGTAGTGAAAGTTTGTTCCAGTGGTGAGGAATACATTGGGATATGAAACTACTATGCCAGTTTGTCTTACTTATGATGAAGGTTTAACTCCTTTAACCGAGTACTTGATGTACCATTTGTCTTGTGAAGGAATAGAAGATCAAATAGGGTTGGACTGCTCATAGCACAAAACTCTAGACATAAATCTCCACAGATGAGTCTGTAAGAGGTTGAGTACATAAAAAGGCCTGTCAACCTCTCCTGATAACTAAGCTTTTTGAGGCCACTGATCATTTTAGTTATGAATCCCTAAGGTCTCTTACTTTGTGTGATATATTTAGAGAGATACAAGCCAAAAGGTACATTCTATTTGATAATGGGTCTGATAAGCTATGAATAAAGGGGAATGAAGACTTCTCTGGATCTAATGGAGATGTCTTTGGAAATTAGATGGGCCAGATAAAAGTCTTTCTGAACTACTGTGGAGACATAATGATCAAATAATAAGGAATTATCAACAAGAGTAGCCAGATCTCTTACAACAGTATCTGATTGGAGAGGTACATCTCCTATATGGCAGGTGAAACTGTTTTGTTTACCAAAATGATCTATTCTACATTTTTTTATATTTAATTTGAGACCATTGTCCTTGCAGCAGTTGTTAACATGGTATAAGCCTTGTTGGAGCAATTGTGAGTCAGTTAAAGATTGAATAACAACAGCCAAATTACAGTCATCAGCAAACTTAATTAACCATCAACCAGAAGTGTTGGTCTGAAGGTCTGAGAAATATATGCCAAATAGGAGAGGGCCCAGACAGAGCTCTGTGGTATACCACTGGTACACTACCGGTTACTGTTTTGCTCCCAGAAGCGGCACCTGCTACTCTAACCACATTGTTTTTTTCAGACAACCCGTTAGCATTCCATTACACAATATTTACAAGTCTATCAATAATGCTTGCCTGGGGACTAGTGGTCACTCCAACTGTGATAAGTGTTTGGAATCCATTTATTCCCTTCAACAATCAAATGTTTCATCTTAAAACAAGATTAATTTTCTTCATCTCCCAATCATTCCTATATTACTCAACTATGCCTACATAAACAAATTACTTTCTACACAATTACTACACTCTTTCAGCCTAACACTCCCCATTTATTCTCTACTTACTTCTATAAGATTGCTTAGAACGGAAGAGTACCTCCAAGCCTTGAATTCAATGACTGTATTCTTTTTAAAATTGTATAAGTATCTTTAGTAATCTGTGTATGTACCTAGTATGTTTGTTTGCTTATAGAGCTTTTCTCTATTGTATGTACCTAGTCTATATGTCTATTTTTTGGAGCTTTTCTCCCCAGGACTCCATTGAAAACGGGTTCTTTTGGCCCAATGGACTATCCTGGTAAACCAACTGCAAATAAATAAATAAATAAATAAATAATGGAGATGTCTTTGGAAATTAGATGGGCCAGATAAAAGGCTTTCTGAACTACTGTGGAGACATAATGATCAAATAATAAGGAATTATCAACAAGAGTAACCAGATCTCTTACAACAGTATCTGATTGGAAGGGTACATCTCCTATATGGCAGGTGAAACTGTTTTGTTTACCAAAATGATCTATTCTACATTTTTTTATATTTAATTTGAGACCACTGTCCTTGCAGCAGTTGTTAACATGGTATAAGCTTTGTTGGAGCAATTGTGAGTCAGTTAAAGATTGAATAACAACAGCCAAATTACAGTCATCAGCAAACTTAATTAACCATCAACCAGAAGTGTTGGTCTGAAGGTCTGAGAAATATATGCCAAATAGGAGAGGGCCCAGACAGAGCTCTGTGGTACACCACTGGTACACTACCGGTTACTGTTTTGCTTCCAGAAGTGGCACCTGCTACTCTAACCACATTGTTTTTTTCAGACAACCCGTTAGCATTCCATTACACAATATTTACAAGTCTATCAATAATGCTTGCCTGGGGACTAGTGGTCACTCCAACTATGATAAGTGTTTGGACAAGCACATACTGAAAGGGGCATTATACTCAATGATCAGGCTAATGAGTGGCATGTACAGTAGAATCATTACATCCCTGTATCAGGATGTCACACAATGAGATATAAACTTTGTAATTAAAAAGGACTTCATTATAATAGTAGATACATGTTGATCAAAGGGCAATTTGCTACTGACATAGGTTCTCAGATCACTGATTACAGGATAAATTTTCAGGAGTGTTTTGTCAATGTGATAGTTACAGGGGAAGTCATGCTTGCCAAAGGATATGATTATACATTTTTTTAGACTTAATTTTAGTCCAACTTTTTAACACCAGCTATTAGTTTGGGACAGGCCCTCTTAGTGGATCAAGGTGTCCTCTGGGAATTTTATGAATGCTCTAAGTTTACAGCCATCTGTAAAGTTTGCCAGCCACAAAACCTTAACATTAGCTCTGACCTCGCAGAAGTAAATGCCAAAAAGCTGTCTCTCATGGACTGAACCCTTTGGTAAACTGCTAATGACAGTTTTTATGGAGGTATTACAGCCACCCACCTTTATTTCCCAGATTCTATTTGTTATCTAATGTCTTATCCAGTGAGGTACATATGGATTTACATTTAGCTTGCACAAAAAGGGAAAATGACTAGGCTTAACACTGTCTGCAAAGGCAGCTAGCCTAGTAGTTAATTATGAATCTATGAACTAACCAGCTTATAGTGGAGATTATGGACAGGAGGATTGATTCTCATATTGGCCCTATGGAAAGCATGCTCCAGTGACTCACTGAGGTTTTTCCCTGTCCAACACTGCCTGCAGTTACTGAGGGAGGACCAAGTGGTTACATCTCCTAGGGTGAGCAGTGAATTCCCATTGTGTCAAAGCTGGCATAGTATACATCTCGAAATACCCCATCCTCACCCTATTCCCAGTGCTTCCCCTCCCTTTTGTGTCTATAACCAATCTTGACAGGTGATACAGTCCACCATTGCCTGCCTTCTGTTTGTCTGATGCCTCCTTCACCAATGTGTTCCTCCTCCCTCAGTGTGTTGCACTGAAACCCGTCAGTGATGTCTGTCTCTGTTACCTAACCTCTGAGATCCCTGACATCATTGAAAAACCTTCCCCACTCATAGAACAAGGGTACCTGTCCCACAAATAAATATGTATATTCTATACATACCTCTCAACTTCTCACAATTATTGTAGTAATGGAACAAAATGATTTGCTTCAAGTGGTCAGTGTATATATATTTTAACAAAATAGTGATTTAATTCGAGAAACACTCATGTCAGACAATATAATTATTGACATATGAAGTTGAGAAATATTGTCCTATCTCACCTCCATCCCGATCGTACTTGAATTGCTCACTTACTGTTTGCCATCGACTTGCTTCTCATTTTCATCTCTGTCCTACCCCCCTCCCCCATTTCTACCTTTAATCTGGTTTAAAAATAAACACAGCACACACATGACCATGAATGGCTTTTAAACTGACATACTTATTTCTAAAGGCATCTGCTGGATGATGCTTTGCATCTATCAGCAGCGACGACTGCTACTTCTAGTCCTATGACAAAAACAAAGAAAATTCCAACTTTTGCTATGACTTTGCCATCAGTAGCACAAATGAGCTTAGTGTAAGTGTGCATCAGTAAGCAACTGCGAGAGAAATAAAAGTAACAGAAGGTGATTTAGTTCTCTGTAACAGCTTTCACTGTTTACCCATGAGTGAAGTGATGAGTCAATTCTAGTGTACTTAGTGCAGAGATGTATTGACATATTTTTCTCTTCATTCTGCAACTGCCTCCCATTGAATAGGTACCCTGATAACATTTGCTGACTGATATCAGAACATGTCATCTTGAAATGCATGGGATGTTTTGTTTCATATCATTTTGCCCACATCATACATTTACATGATATGTCTCATTGATAACATTATATGGGTGGACATACTTGCAGTCCTGGATAATGCACTAATACTGAGAATATCTGTGAGAGAGGCATGGGTTACACTCCCTTACGTTACACATATTCTGGTTATCCACCTTCATCATCCTCAGTCCCTACTGAAGTACATTCCCTTCAACTATGAGTTATCAGACACATGCAGTATAATTCATTTTGTGGCTTCTCATAATACTGCATTGTTCCTGAAAATATCACTTAAAAATGCTTTTCATTGCAATACTTTAATAATAATAATAATAATAATAATAATAATATCTTTAGTAACACATAGTAGAAACAAATCTATCCAAATCTCTGTCACTACCTGTCCAAAATAGGACCAGGTCATCTAGGTAACGACCATACAGAACCACGTCTGTTTGAACTCTGAGTCCATAATAAACAGGTCTTACCACTGAGCAAGGACAATGTTGGAAAACACAGAGGCACAACAAGCACCCACCGCAACACCTTGGGTCTGTTTAAAAATCTGACCCTCAAATGTAATGAAATTATTGTCAAGAACTAATTCCATACAAGTGCAGAGTGTCAAGATGATATTATGATCCATACTGGTATTAAAACAAAGGTAATCATAAAACCATTCAACTCCAACATCATGGGGGATGTGGGTTCTGTATGGCCGTTACCTAGATGACCTGGTCCTTTTTTGGACAGGTAGTGACATATATTTGGACAGATTTTTTACATATATCAATAGCACTACAGAATTTTTGAAATTCACAGTGATCAAAGATTTTTATCAGTTCAACTACATGGATATTACAATTAAGAGGGACCATAACAGAAAGGTTTTTACATCTCATTTGTATAGAAAGCCTGCTTATTCCAACTCTGTTACACTTTGAAAGTTGGCATTCTTTCCAGCAGAAGAAGTCCCTTGTTAAAGGGCAATATTTTAGATTAGCAAGGATGATTTCTGAGGAAGCAGACTTTATGACTGAATGTAACATTTTGCGGGACATGTTGGAAAAAAGGAGATACCCTACTGTCTTTATTAGTAATATATTCAATGAGGATTAGAACAAAAGACAGCAAGTGACATAAAGTTTTACTTTCATCTGGTCTTTTCAAGACTGTTGAGAATGAATGTGACAATGAAGGCAGATTTAGTAGGGCATTGATTCTTACCTACACTTAGGATTTTTTTGACATCAAGCAAATTATTAAAAAACGATGGTGTATTTTTAACCTTGATAATGAGGTCTCTTGTAAAGTTGGTGCACAACCGCTAATTGTTTATAAAAGGGACATGCCTTTAAAGGGGCTGGTAGAGAGAAAAATGTATAAATCAGACACAACTGCCAACACTAAATGTGGTAGATGTGCACAGTGTCCTTACATTATTCAGAAGGCTAAACAAGCGGGGAGAGGTTTTGGTACCATTTTGCCTAAGAAAAAATATTATTGCTATTCCAAAGGTGTGGTTTATATCACAATATGTGATTCTTGCAATAGTTTCTATATAGGAAAAACTAAAAGAGCTTTCAAACAAAGAATTTATCAACATCTTTATGACATAAAACAGCACAATGAGGGTAATGCTCTCTACAAGCACATTAAGAATGTCCCCGCACACTTTTTTAAATTTGGGGCTATCGACCATGTGGACTTGGGTCCCGGGGGGACCCTCTGACCTTTACCTTGAGTTTTTGGAACTCAAGTGGCAGTTTAGAACTAGTGCCTGCCTTGCGCCTGGGCTCAGTGATAGGTTGTCTTGGCCCCTTGTTAAGACTAAAATCCATGTACTATTTGTGACTTTGTCTATCTTTGAACATGTTTATTTATGAATATTTATACATGCGTTCATGTACTTATATTTTATACATTTATACACATACATTTGTAGAGACTGTTTCTACCATTTTTGTAGAGAGACTTGGTGTTATGTTTTCTATGTTAAGTGGTTCGGTGCTAGTAATGTATTTAATGAGGAGGAAATTATGTTAACATTTGTGATGTTATTTTAACCAATGACATGTAAGATGTGGTTTTAAAATGAGAATCAAATGGGTATTTGTTATTCTGAAGAAGTCTACTGACGAAAGCGCGCTCAATTAAATTGTATTATTTTCTATTTAATACGTGGTGTGTGGTCTTGATACTGCCTTCCTGTGCAAAATTACTAATTATACAATTCAGTATGTTTTCATGTATCTATAAATATAACAATAAAAATGCAATTATAGAGGAATATCTTGTTATGCGAATCCTTAAGTCTGTTTAACAAAATGTTCTAACAATATATGTCTAGGTCGTACAGTTTTCAAGATATGAAAATGTGTTAGTAAAAGTTTACAAAAATATAATCTGGGGCTTGTGTACATTATAATATATTATAGTATTTATGGAAAAGACTTTTGGCTACTATCACTGTAAGGAAAGCTTCTTACTGATAATACTAGTGTCTTTTTCAGAAAATGCACTGGAGTGCAAAATGTGTGTAGGCTGTTAGAGGTGTGATATTCCACACCACATAGTTGTTAATGAGTTACTACATAACGGAATTTAGGTTAATTACAGTGCAACACCCTAGACTGAAATGAAAACCAAAGACTGCAGAGATGTGGGAAGAAAAAAATATTGTACCATGGAAACAAAACAGAAACTAGAAATTAAATTCCTAATTTTATTTATAAATAGTGTGCTGCATTGTAGGAATACTGTTTTAATTATAGTATGTCATTCTAAAATGAAAATAGGGGACAGGCAGATTATGCAATGGGGTGACCAAATGAGAGCATATTAAACATGCAAGGAGATAAATTCCAGGAAATATACACTACATAGAAGATACCACACCATTGTAGCACACAGGACAACCCAAAATGTGCATCCCCCTCTGATTTTAAGGGCATATAAATTGTAGTTTTTCAAATGACTTCTCTGAGGAGAGAGAAATGCATGGGCATTTTGTGTTAGAGTGTATAAGATAAAATAAAGAAGAGCACGTTTGGCCAAATGAACAGAAAAGGCCAGGTATAAGAAAAAAAGAAACAACAAGGGGGATGATAAGGATGTTAACAGTACTTGCTTTGTTGTCTGCCTGAGTAACTGACTGTGCTGCTGGCTATAATAAAACATAACCAAAAAAGAGATTCCTGCACTGTGAGCAACTGCACGGCCCCCATATCAACTATGTGAAAAGGAAAAAATTTGGAGCCAGCAAACGTTGATACGATAAGGTCCAAATTTATTATAGGTTAACAAACCTACAGATTTATGTTACAGACCGGTTTCGGTAGAAAAAACACAACCTTCTTCAGTGTATTTAAATGTATCAACGTTTGCTGGCTCCACATTTTTTTCTTTTCACACATATAATAAAACATGCCAACCCTCTACAAAACTGTCTCCTCTCTAATACATCATCAGAAGGCGGTGCTCGATAACATGGAATCAGGAAATAGTTGAAGAGTTGCTCAGCATACAGTGTACAGAAACACCAGTTTTTTAAACTTAATAATGTAAGTAAAGTAAAAACTACACATTTTATAATTTGAAACGTTTAGGTTAAAACAATGGGAGTGCCATAAAGAAAGAAGAGTAGAAAGGTGGTAAGTAGTAGCTAGTCTAGTTTTACTTGCATTGGTGAGAAAGTTTTTGGCTCTGTAAAGCCTCCCTAGTTATTGATGTGTTTTTCTTATGCAATTCTGTATATGCAGGTCAAGTGTAAGATTATCATCCACTATCACCCCTAATAATTTGCTACGAAGAAAGAAAGAGTGATCTGGCTCAGGCTAGGTGATGGCAGGATGAGAGGCAATGACATTAGGCTGACAAGAGGAAGTGGACCTTTAGTTGAGACCTAACTTTTGGGTAAGAGGACTGTTTTCCCAAAGTTTTGGACCTAGTATAGAGAAGCAGTGATCTGTAGAATATGCTGATGTAAATAAAATGTCATTTTTTGAAAGCAATATGCTTAAATATCTGTTGATATTTTTCTGTTTAGATTTTAAAATGTGTAACCAGATAATGATGATTTTTTAAAGTACATAACTTTTCTTATGAACAATACCATTGCTCTTCTGTCTGTCAAGTTACATTGGACATTAAACATCCAGTAAATTGAGCAGAAACAGCAAAAACAACAACAAAGTGTGGACTGCCTTGTGCTGAGACAGATTCTATTCAGAAACAATAAAAGATTTGAAAAAGAAAAGATGCTGGAACTTTTATGACATTTAACTAGTAAATGGGAGTTAAGAAACTGAAACGGATTACGTTCTTGGCATTAAATTACACTTAGATAATACTGCAGGAGAAAAATAACTTTGGGTTGAGATTAATTATATTAGATGGTGGAGCTGCTTTTTACAGATATTAATTGCAATAACTGGCTAAAGTTATGGGAATGCATGCTCATTCCCAGCTGGATTAGAACTCCTGCAACCATAAGTGAGGATGCATGCACAGCAGCTCTGACTCAGTGTATTTATTAATTATTAATAGTGTTATGATGTGTTTTGTAAATACACAAAATAAGTCACGTTTGTTTTCTTTCATAGCTCAAAGATCCCTCACAAGTAGCAGTTATTTTCAAATATTGTAATGCACATAATTACACAATGCTCAAATGCTATCTGTTGTAATACTATTAATACTCTTAGTCCAGCAGTCATGAGCTTTTTTCTAGTATATTCTTCTTATTTATAGCACTGTACAGAATAAGACAGCTCATCACAGTGCTTGAGGGTTAATGCTGAAAAAAATCTTGCTGCAGGATGGGCCTCACCCACCTATTATAAACACAAGTAAAAACTTGAATAATGGCAGCCAGCTGTTGTTTTCGTCATGTATGACAAGGTGTTTTGGGCCTTCATTTTTTAATTTTATTTCGAATTTATTAACTGGGGTAGATCTCAACCCATCTCATCTCTGCCCAGATTTTTGCCTCATATTTTTGGTCTACTCATAAAATGTGTGGTTTTCTGGCATAACACTGAGGATTAAAGCCATTAAATAGTACATAGATTTAAGTTTCAAACATCATATCCTTCAGAAAATGCATGCAAACACAAATTCTGTTATTCTAGCAACTTTGTAAGTTTATAACAGCAATAATTTAAATCTGTCCCTATTTTTGGGCCTTTGTACCTCTATTATTTTAGGTCTTGTCCAGATTTCCTGTGCCGAGAGGTATGGTTAGAACACTGATCTCATTGGATCCATTTCAGTCTTAGCCACAGGAAAACACAATAGACACATGAAATTATATACAGAGAGAATGACAAAATGTGAATGTCATAGTTGGCTAAAGAGTATAAAGGCAATAGATAAATGACATTATATACAGACTGACTGAAAAAAATGTAGTATATACATGTATTATATATAGAGCAACATCAGAGATGGCATGCTCAACCAAATATAGATTATAATAAGAATTTATATTAATCGCAATCAAATATAGAGTCAGAGCATCATATGTATGCAGAAGAATGGAATGAAGTGGTTAAGTTTTATAAGCAGAGATATAGCAGTCACATTTTCCTAGAGTCTTGAAATATACTTTTATTTGTGAATGGACATGGGGTAAGATGAGTAATCTAAGAAAATAAGGTGGAGATTTGCACAGTAGGGACTAAAGACTGAGAAACATGATCTGTGCACTGATGCCTTGCTTGGGGGCTTTGGAGTAGAGGACATGAGTGGTCATGGCCCTCATTATGGTGTAAGGGGATGGCATAATGGTTAAGATGTTTACTTCACCCTCACAGACACAAGGTACAGGGTTTAATTCTCACCACTGAGGAAAATTGGCTACGCTTAAAATAGCCACATGGGCAGCTAGCTTAATACTTACATATGCAGCCATGAAGATGTCTAAGACTGTATATTAGTGCATCTCTAAATCTGGAAGGGAATGAAGGATAAGCGCCATTCTCGATCAGTTTAAATAGACAAGTAAAAAGGCAGCACATTGCTTCATAGGTAGCCAGTTAACCTTTTTAATGGTTTTGCAGTGATTTTCGTTTCTTGGAGAGAGTGATAAATCTGCAAATGGCATTTAAAATGGACTGAATGGTGAATACACTTCTTTTAGAAGCTACAGCAATTAGCAGGAGACATTATTCTAGCTGAGCCAGCAAGATACCATTATCTATGGCATTTTTACAGGGTCTGGACAGAAAAGGGGAGATCCTTTTATCTCAGAAAAAGGAGAGGAGTGATCTTTTGGTGCATGTGTAGTCTACGTGGAGATTTAGGAAGAGGGTCCAACCAGCCCCCTAACTATCTGAATGAACTGACATCTTCACTAGTGCTACTAAGATGATGAAGGAAGTTTAAAGGCCTGGAGACAGAATTAGCATTTGTGTACTGCCAAAAAGCATTATTTATTTTACAGGAGTTTAGTAGTAATTGTTTATCACTGACCCATTGAATAAGGGCTTGAAAATCAGTTTGAAGTTTGACCTCAAGAGGATAGATAAAAAGTTTGGAACGGAATAGGACTATGTCATCAGCATAAAGCTGGAGAGGAAGATGGAATAAGTCAAAATGAAGTTAATGTAAACAAAGAAGAGGACAGGTACCAGAATAGACACCTTTCTGCAGAATGAATGATGTATAGTTTGACAAACTGAAATTAACTGAGAAATGGTAGTTAAAGAGGCAGTTTGTGAACCAAGGAAGTGTCTCATCACTAATACCTGTTTCAGTGAGATGGTCTAGGAGAAGTGAGTGGTCAACAAGATCAAAACCTCTAGTGAGGTCAATAAAAATTGCTCCAGTAATTAGGCCTTTGTCCATTCCAAGAAGAACGAGTGTCCAGATATCCGTGGATGCACTGTGGCCAGACCAAATGCCATGATGTTTTTCAGGGAAAAGGTGGAATTGGTTGGTGTATTGAGTGAGCTGAAAAACAAGTAATTTTTCCAGAATCTTTCCTAAGGTAGTGAGAATAGAAATGAGCCAAAAGTCTGATGGATATGAGGGACTGAGTTTCTTAGGGAGAGGTTTTACAATGGCACTCTTCCAGATACTAGGCATATTATTAAGTGTAGTACTCAGGTTGTAGATGTGTGTCAAAATGGTTGTAATGTTGCCTCTACAGTGATAAACATGGGTGAAGGTTGTCAGTACGGGGGGGTATCAAGTTTAATTTCTACAAACAGGGGGTAGAGGTCCTTGGATGTGATAGTTCTGAAGTAGAATGAAGGGCTGTATGGAAAGGAGATGGGGGTGTCAGATGCAGTTTGGGATTGGCTAGAGAAAGGGCTTGGAAGGCTGCTGAAATGAGAGGCAGAAAGTTGAGAGAATGCAGAATTCATGGAGGGAAGGCTCTTCCTTCCTGTAAGACAATTGACCTCTTTCCAGAAGTTTTTTCATTATTGACTGGAAAGTAAAACTCCAAATTTAAATCACCTAGTTGAGTTTGGTTCCCCAAATTTGAAGTTTTCCTTCGAACATTTCAGCAGTGCCCAAGTGCCTGGGTTTGTCACATCATCATTCCTTCTTTGGCATCATCATCCTCCTGGTGCATGTCTGCGTGTGACTGTGCCATGCTGCATACATGTTTAATTGCTTCTGATGTTGTTGCCTTTGGATACAATCAAAAATGTATGCATGGAAATGTGTTATTTCCGTCGGCACTGACTACTTATCTCTGGGAAGGAAGATGTCTGTGACATTAACCATTCCTAAAAGACTTGCCTATGTATCACAAATAACAGATGTGTTAAGAATGGAATATGATCTGTGCAGCACAATGTAACGATATGTGAGCTACAGAAATGCTGAAGTACAAACTATCTTCTAAGGTTGCAGGCGATATTTGGATTTGTACTCTTGCTTTGTTATGCAAATTGAGATCTATGGATTTCAAATATTTGAGCTGCTATTTTACTTCATACACAGATGACATCAAACAAACTAAGCTGGTAATTGGCAATGCAGATGAGATAAAAATCAGTATGCATTCATGTAATGGAAATATATGACTTTTAGCAGGAGGTTTTCTGTTCAGTGATGCATTCTAACTTTTCCCATATAAATGTTTTGAACTAGTCTACCAGAACTTTAGCTAATCTTGTCTTTGTGAAAGGCCAACTCTTTAAAGGCACTTAAATCCAAGATGACAAAATAAAAAGGGAGAAATTTTGTACTGGTGCATTGCGAAAAACCAGTAAACACATACATAATGTAATAGCTGTAATTAGACCGGGTTCCTATTAGCTGATTGAACGTTTAGGTTAGCGAATACATAAACGTCGATCTGGTAATAGCGAAAGCAAAAAAACATGAATGGCCGATTTAACACAGGGAAAGAATTCCCTTGACCGTTATGCGGATTTTGCCCCTTTCCCCACTGTTGAGTGATCTCAGAGTTGGTATATTTAGTTGGGGGGGGGGTGTGAGAAGATCACAGGCATGTGGTCAGACTTCATTAGGGAAGGAGATGCCAGTGAAGTAGTACAAGGGACTGCCATGTTTGTAAGAATTGGGTCAAGAAAGCCATGTCCTCTACTAGATTTGTTAACTAAACAACTGCTCAAGGGAGGTTTTATTATCAGCCTATGAACTTATGAGACTTTTCTAAAAGGGAGATCATTTAGAATATGAAAGATCCTGTCTAAAGTGAGCTGTAGTTCCATGAGTTCCATCTGTGGGTCCCTGGGCATCTGCCAGCTGATAACAGTCCCTTGACAAGTATGGATAAATTAATTCACAAAAGTTGTCAATAGGCCAAAAGATGTGAAAAGCACAAAACCACCAGCTATCGACAGAGTGTTCTTTTCATTTAAGGCAGTGACTGTACAGACATGGAGTCTTTTCAAATGCAGGAATACCTTAACATCAGTCAATTTATTGTTTAGACTACTGGAAAAGAGGAGAGCCACCTTAATGAGATCCATTTTCTAGACTAATATGTCAATTATGTTGGACTGTCCATCAACTGGACTATGCCTAAAAAAGGCACTGTGGCAGACAGTCAAGTATCTCATCCAATTCTGAAACATAATTGATCCCACTGGAAGAACACCAGCCAGTTAACCAATTACTGAACCCAATTATCTTTTCTTTGTATCTTGGCATCATTCCAAGTGAAGGGGATATTCCACTCAGGACCAGTGCCTTATCTGCATTTTTAACATGCCGGGAAAGTTCTTACAGGTCTATCAGTGTGTTAGCCAGGGTTTACATCTCAAGTCATTCACTCTTGCATGTACTACTATTATGTTGTAGTCATGTTTGTCAGGAGCCAGGGTCCTTGGGGCCCTTGTAATGTCAGACTTTCTGTTGTCTGAAGGACAAGTCACTGTAACTTTCTTGTCTAGTTTAATAATTTTGTGTTGCATTTGCCAGTTCTATTATATCTTAGATACAGTTTGAAATAGAAAAGCCTGGTGTTTACAGGTGCTCAGGTCCTGGCATGGTTTTGAATAAGCAGAACTATTGTATACATGACTAAGTTACTCTGCTAGTACAAATAATTGGAAACAGTTACGGTACATAAATAAAACTGCCTTTGAAAACAGTAAAGGAAGAATATGGCTTCTCACTGTGGAGTGCCAATAATTGGTGTTTGCCCAATGAGTAATTTTGCTATACAACATAGCATTTTACAGTGGTTAAACCAGTTTGGCAAGTGGGCCTTGCCTGTTATGATATAATCTCATTTTCAGAGGCTACGGTCAGCATTTCTGCACCCAGAGAGTTAAACAAATCATTGAGGAGGAGTTACAGGTCAAGCTATCTGAAGCATGACTTATTCCTGCTATAAAACTCGCATCTGAGGTCATAAATTATGAAAACAAACTTTTGCTTCTTGTTAATTTTTTTTCCTTTTGTAATCTGTTGTATCAGAGGTCAATACTAAGAGAATAATATAATTTCTGTGTAAGTATTTGACAGGCAAGTGTGTGAAGAGAGTGGGTTGGAAACTTTAGTTTTGCAGTCAGTTCTTTCCTTGCACATGCAATGTAACTATTTTGCAGGCTACAGAATGTGAGGGAGGCTACTTACAAGGCACCAAAGACAATACATATTTTTTTAAAGTTTGTGGTTTTCCTTTTGGTTCATAAACAGTTGCATACAGTCCAGGAGAACATTAAGGAGCCTACTCAAATTCCCAACTGCACTGAAGCACTGTAAGGTTAAGTGACTAACTCGAGGCCAAATAGTAGGCAAATGAAGGCTGAGAGAATCAAACCTGTAGCACAGAAAACAGCTCATTATGTTAATCCTCTGCTTTGCCAGATTAAAAAAAAATGAGTTTGGGCTACAGACCTCAAACTCATGTACCTGCACGTTAGAGTCCAGTGCACAAACACACACCACACCATGCAACTTTCTTAACACGCCTGTGTTCATTTTAACACCAGGGGCAACTGCATGCAGCAAAGAGTTTATGAACAGTAAATCTCATGGCCTCATTCCACAGAACTACACAAGTAGAACAAATGCGCAATGTGTGGAGACTGAAAGGCATACAGGGAGAAGTTAAAGTCCTAGAGTTATTAAATGGCAGCTGCGAGGCTTGTTCATTTGTTGTTAGTACTTGTAAAGAATGTTTCTTCATAGAGAGGGTAGAAGGAAAAGAGATCATCTGAGCTGTTCTCAGAATTTCTGTTCTGACTGCTTGTTCTCCACTACTTATTCATAGGTTCATAGGTTAATAGGTAGGTACTAGGCTATCAGCCCTGGGGCCTATACAAGCCCAGACAAAAAGGTACCCTGGCTTTTGCCACCCAAGAAAATTATTTTCCTGTGCCACTGTTGAGCAGAGCCACAGAGGTGATCCCTGGGGTGAATTTCCTATTTCCCATCCAATCATCAAGATTTTTCTTGAAGAGTGCTAATGAGGAGCTTTGTTTGATATAGACAGGTAGTTTATTCCAGAGTATGGGAAGTCTCTGGGACAGGACTCTATCCCTCCGGCATGTTCTGTTTATTGTGGTGACAAGGTTTAGGTCCCTAGAGCGTGTAGCTCAGAGGGATTGGGACTTCTTTAAGTGGAGCATGTCCAACAGCTCTGGGTTTGACATAGCTTTGTATGTTAGGCAGAGATCACCTCTGAGTAGGCGATATGCGACGGAGTAAAGCTGGAGTTTTTTGAGACGGTCTGCATAGGGAGTCTGTTTGAGGCCAGTAATCCTCTTTGTGAGGTATTTCTGC
This sequence comes from Protopterus annectens, assembly GCF_019279795.1. Taxonomy (NCBI): domain Eukaryota; kingdom Metazoa; phylum Chordata; order Ceratodontiformes; family Protopteridae; genus Protopterus; species Protopterus annectens. Next base: position 1,761,850,916 of record NC_056726.1, read on the forward strand.
GGCATTTCCAGTTGTTGTAGATGTCTTGTGAGGTACATACCAAAAGGGGCATTGTACTCCATAATGGGTCTAATGAGTGATGAGTAGAGGGGAACAATGACCTCTTTTTTTCTGGATGAGAAACCTTTTGTGATGAGGTGTGCCACGTAGAAGGATTTCCTGACTACTATGGTGATGTGATTATCAAAGGAGAAACTACTGTCCACCTGTGTCCCAAGGTCTCTTATCACACTTTTGGTGTTAAGTATACTACCGCCTATGTTGTAGTTCAGGGAATGACAATGCACTTTTTAGCATTGAGCTTGAGGCCATGGCGTACACACAAGGCATCTGTCTCAGTGAGGCCCTTTTGTAGGATGTCCACATTGTTAGGAGTTTCGATTATGGCTCCTAGTTTGCAGTCATCTGCAAACTTCGTTAGCCAAAGACCTTCTGTGTTAGCCTGTACTTCAGAGAAGTAGATACCAAACAGGAGAGGACCCAGGACTGAACCCTGTGGTACTCCACTTGTCACTTGTCTGAAGTCAGATTTGAAGTCTGCTACTTTCACAGTGTGGGTTCTGTCAGTGAGCCAGTTGGCAACCCATCTTGTGACATAGGGATTTATACCTAGTTTAGTGAGTTTATCTATAATTCCAGAGTGGGGGATGGTGTTGAAAGCCTTGGCAAGATCTAGACAGGCTGTGTGAACCACCTTACCCTTGTCTACGGCTTTGGTGACTGCTTCAAAGAAGCTAGCAGGTTTAGGAGACATGATCTGCCTTTTACAAACCCAAACTGGGTGGGATCCAGAGTTTGGAGATTACCAATGTCTTTGTTTATAAGTTCCATGATGATACGTTCCATGGCCTTGCAGACCAGGCTCATCAGGCTAATGGGGCGGTAGTTCCCGGTGTCCGTGGTGGCTCCCTCCTTGTGGAGTGGGATAACCATTGCTGTGCACCATTCAGCAGGCAAAAAGCCTGAGGTGAGGCTATGATTGAACATGGTACTTAGGTAGGGTGCCAGTTCATTCTGTAGTTCATGTAGAACGCAGCCTGGGATGTTGTCTGGTCCCATGGATGCTGTGTTCTTGGCTTTGGAGAGTGTGTTTTTTACCTCTGCAGCTGTGATTACAGGAACTTTGCATTCTTCCAGTATAGAGATGGGCTCTTTAGGGGGTGAGAGGGGGGTAAAGTTAGCACTGAACCTATCTGCCAGGATGTTGTCAATATCAGTTGGGTCTGTATATTTAGTGCCATTGTGCTGTAACTCAAAGCAGATCTGAGTGTTGCCATTGAGATTCTTGACATAGCTATAGAATGCTTTGTGGTTGTCTTTAGAATCAGTGGCGATTTTGTTTTTGTAACTAGCTTTGGAGGATTTTATCAGGAATCGCAGCTTCTTACTGAGGCTGACCAGGGAGCTCCTCCACTCGTAGGATGGGTAAGGGCTTATAAAGTGCAATTGTGTAGGATTCAGTAGTCATAGCTGTATTGTCCATCTGCATGGGTGTCATGAAGTTCACCACGTCTGTCTTAAGAAGCATGAAGTTGGCTCTGGAGAAATTTTTTACCATGGTTTCCTTAATGGGGGGGGTGGAGGCAGGATGTGAATATCTAGGGTAATTAGCTTATGGTCAGATCGGACCAATGAGGCGTTGACTTCAGGTGTGGAACACCGGTTGCTCATATTGGTAATGACTAGATCTAGGATATTGTTGCCCCTGGTGGGGGTGTGGATAAGTTGATCCAGGGCATTGGAGTTTATGAATTCCAGAAAGAGTTGAGTGAAGGAGTTGGTACATGAGTAGTTTTCCCAGTTAATGGTGGGGTAGTTGAAATCACCCATTATTAGGGTGTTTGATTGAACCCTAATACTTTCCAGTACATCAAGAAAACAGGAGTGGGAATCCTGGGGCATGGTGGGTGATCTGTAGCAAGCTACAATTTGGATTGCAGTTTTGCCCAGAGTTAGTTACACTTGGATAACCTCAGCTGCATTATGCTGAGCAACTAGCCTGGAGGTGTAGATATCCTTAATGAATATGGACACACCTCCGCCTTTGGTGTTCCGGTCCAGGTTACATGGCCGAAAAGTGTGGTATGAGTTACAGCCTGGTACTGCAGGGGTGCTTTCTGGAGCCTTGAACCAGGTCTCAGTCACTGCACAGATATCGATGTTCTCCATTTTAAGGAGTGCCTCGAGTGAGTGCATTTTGAGATATAGACTTCTTGCATTGAGTAGCATCAGCCTCAGTTTTTGCTTGCCTGTTCCTGTTACGGTGGTGAATTTGTAATTTAAACCTTGCCTAAAAAAGGCACTATAGAGGCGGCAAGAACCTTAGCCAGTATCCAGAATCCCAGGGGTGACAGGTGCAGGCCATCTCTGGCAAAGCATCGTGGTCTGTCGACCATGTCATCTCAGGCAGACAGATACTGGATCCCTTTAGAATGGCACCAGAAGCTTAGCCAATTGTTTAAGTCAATCATTTTGTCCTTGTATTGCAGTATCATTCTGGGTGATGGCAGAATGCTATTCAGGGCTAGGGTCATACCTGCCTGGGCTACAAGATTGGAGACCTCTTCCATGTCTCTTTTCATGTAGTCCAGAGAGGTACATCTCAGGTCGTTCACACCAACATGGACAATGACAGAGTCATATTTGTACTTGTTGTGGAGTGACCTGATTGTGTGGGTTATGTGGCGGATCCTGGCACCCGACAGGCAGCTGACAGTAACCTTCTCCTTGTTTAGCCTGGTGAGTGGGACTTATTATAAATTAATGTACTGTATGAGCCTATACCGGGAACTTTGTGTGAATAGAATGAATATTTTATGGAATGTTATCAGTTTCTCTCTCTAAATTTAATTCAGCTTGAATGATGCGTTTGTTAATGAGTGTACCTTGTAGATGAACAGGTATGAAGCAATTCTCTGATTGCACTGTAATTACAGTTCTTGGAAATATCTCCTTACTTAGTGCATTACCATTTGTAATTTGATTTCATTACCAGCTCAGTATGTCATGTATTTATTGGACTTGACATTAAATATTACAACATAGTGCTGGAGGATTAGCTCCTCCAGTCTGAAGGCACTCAATGAGCTGTTGGGGATGACCAGAATACACTTTGGGGTAAAGCTGGTGCATATGAAGCTGTTGATTAAACGTTTGAGAGGTCTAGTTACAGATGTTGCAATGCCTCAGTTACCTTATGTACTAGAACAGGTAGCATTTCAAGTATTAGCCAGGGAGCACCAACACCAACTGAAGTCAAAAACAAAATGACACATGCACAGCTTAATCTATTGGGTGCCAATGAATTTATTTTAAAACAGAGTGGGGGTTAAAAACCTACTGTAGGACAGAACGTAGTAGAATATGCTATCGATAGAAGTGGTTTTACATGATGCAAATTAAATCAAGGCACTTAACATCTGGATCGGTTTATTAGGTATGATTTTAACTGCAACATGTTGGATGGTATGTCATTTCTCTTGAGATGTGGTGGAAGAGATTCCTAGTGTTTACTGCCTAGAGAAATTGTTTTTTGTGCAGTGAAGTTTGGTTCAGAAGTATAGGTCTAAATACAGATCATTGTGGTTTTTGGCTTCTTAGAATGTAGGATAATCTTTCTGGTGTGAGAGTTTAGCAGCCCACAGGCTGAGGGGTAAGAAAAAGGTCTACTCTGTGTCGGTCTTTGAGCCATTTTGTTTTTCTATTGTTAGACAGTAGTGATTGTGTCTAAAGGGGGGGGGGGAGTGATGAATGTATATATTTTATTTGAGATGCTTTATAAAGTGTGTTCGTTCTTTTTAGAGGCAGCAGCAACAAGTAATAGATCATATTGTAGCTGTGAAAGGACAGTTTTACCAGTGATGGATTTAGCTGCATAGGAGATAAAGGGGGAAATTTAATTTGCCCAAATGGGAGGGTATTTCTTTTTTTTCTAGGTTCTTCCAGGTGAATCTAAGGGAAGAAGAATGTGTCTAGCCAGATTACTAGACATCTGAAGGACGTGACATTTTTAATTAATGTATTTAAATTGTTCTGCTGTTTAGTGATGTGCACAGATTTAGTAACTTTCTATAGCTAAGATTTGGCACGAAAGATCATGCATGTGGTTTTGGACATGCTACAAAATCATTTGTTGTTAGCAATACAAGTAAGAGAGTGAATTAAAAGTGGTCTTGTATTTGGTGCTCAAGGCTGGAGAGGGAACTGCCGGAGTGAAACATGACCATACCATCTCCAAATTGACAAAATAGTAGCTGAGGCAGGTCACAGCTAATGGGGTTTGTACTGATTCTTGTGGAAAATCTTTGACTGACAGGGCTTTCTTTAACGTGGAAGATCCATTTTGTACTGATACTTCCCACTCAGAGAGGTAGCTATGGAACCATACTGCTCTCTCTGGACTGATTTTGAGTTCTAACATATGGAATATGTGTAGGCTGTGGTCAGCAATTTCGCAAGCTTTAGTTATGTCAACAAAGATTGCCCTTGTAAGAAGACTTTTTCCTTATTAAGTGGGGTGTCCAGATTTGTGTCAAAGTGCTTCATTCTACCTCTGTTATTTGTCAGAGAGCAGCTTGAATGTAATTGACTAGTTGGGTATATATTCATTTTCCAAGTATCTTACCTAAGGTGGGCAAGATGGAAATGGGAGAAACTTGTTGGTAGGTTTTGCTTGTTTTGGAAGAGGATTAACTAAGGGTGTTTTCCAGATATTTAGCATAACAACTTGGGTGAGGCACAGGGTATAGTTGTAGGAGATGAGATGAGATCTAGCTACCTATCTGTCTATCTATTTATTTTTATTAACTGTGTATGTGAACTGGTCTGAGGACCCTTTTCAACCATGACCAAGGCCAGATAGAAAGAAGTATTTAAACAACAGCTATACAGAAACAATGTCACAAAGAGTTTAGACAAAGTATGCGTAAAACAAATCAGCAGCAGCATGCATAAAACAAGCAATGGAATTTTCTGTTATCAAATTTAAAGTGATATAAAACAAGTATGCACATAATACTGTATTAAACTAGTCACAAGTGGTTGAAAACAAACAAATCCAGAAAAACATAGAACAAAGGTAATATATCATTTCACCACATATATCAGATCCTGCTCTATGTTCCTATGGACTGAATATGATTTACTTGTGTTTAATAATGTACAGTAGAAATATGTACAATACTTATTAAATATCTTTAAATTCAGATTGCCTAACGGTCACTGCATCATATATGTACATATTATACACACATACATACACACACATACACTAAATATGTTTGTCCCCACTGCCTACAGCTGAATATTAGCAGTTGAAGAGTTATATCCATTGCAAACATATGACAGGAAGGGTGTCTGGTTACTCTACAATTCTGAACTAGTTGTCTTTGTTTTCATTTTGTTTCCTGAATGGATTTGCTTAACATCTTCAAGAATGTCACTTCTACCTTTGTGGAGGGTATTTTGATACTAGCTGGTTGAAATAGGTTTAGATCATGTCACAATGCTTGTCTTTTAATAATATGATTCTATGGGGAGACAGTATCTATATAGTAGGGTCCTACCAGACACTAGTAACCAATGACAATTAGATAGTGTAGTACAGTACACTGGACAGTACAGTGATGATCTCTGTTAGCCATGCAAAAAAAAAAAAAAAAAAAAAATCATCTAAATATTTTGTTTTCTGTGGCTTGGAACCATAACTTCTTAGAGCAAAAACAAACTGGACAAAGCCATAAATAAAAGTGGAGCAAAGGCCCCCAAATAGGGACATTTTTTTAACATTGCTCTTGAAAGTTGATAGAATAACCGCTTTTGCATTAGAATGAATTTTCTGAATGGCATGAAGTCTGAAACTCAAATTTCTGTCATTATTTTCTAACTTCAACCTTTAATGATTTCCCACTAATTTGCTACCCCCCACACACACACAATTTAAACAGACCAAAAATATGAGGCAAAAATCTGGACATTCTGTGAAAATCTGTACAACAGTACAACTGAGAGGTATTCTTGGAACAGTATGGAATTTTTTTTAGGGGGGGGGGCAAATAAAATAATAGCAGGATCTGTATTCTAACCTAGGGAGCAGTACAATGATTGCTAAAGCTTGTCTAGCTTCTAATGTTAGCAGACTGAATATTCTGTATGAAGTCTTTAGCTGAGTCAGCACCTTGATAATTATTACTTCTGTAAAGAGGAAAGAAATGGGTCTAGAGTGATTCTTAGGCACTTATTGGGTGTAGTAACAATTAAAGAATATACACTGGAGTCATATATTGTGATGGTGGAAGCATTCTTATTTATCATGGAGTAGCAATCTGCCTAATTTAGGCTTAGATCTACTAATAAGCAGATTGGTTGCAGTTAGCCAACTCCACAATAAAATGAAGTCTTCCCAAAGCAGTTTGGAAGTAGGCTATAAATTCTTGCCTTTGTAATAAGATGAGCTGCATAAAGACAACAATTAATCTGAGGGACATCTCAGGGCAGGACACTGATAAAAAATAAGAAGAAGAGATGACCTTAAACAGAAGTCTGTTGGACATGCACAGATATAGAACATGCTTCTGGATGGGTATCACACCCGTCATCCTAAATGTTCTGAGAGACTGAGAGACAGTTTCTGAACTAACAGTTTACTGACACAATAATGGCAAAGACAGATGTCTTTCTTAGAGTGATTAGTCACCTGACTGCAGACAAAACATAGTTCCCTTCACAACTTAAGTGCAACATTATGTGTATGGTGAGTAGCGATGATGGTAGATTTATGAAAGGAAACTATGTTTTATTTCTTGTTGTTGAGGCTAAGCCCATGATAATACACAAATCATTTGTGTGGTCCAACCCTTGCTGAAGAATTTGAGTATTGGAGTGGGATTTCCTATTTAGGAATATCTCCACTGGAACAACTTCTGTTTCAATGTTATTTATTTAATACTTACATTTCCGCACTGGAGAGGTAAACTGGTCCCTGGCTCTTTTCATCCATGACCCATGACCAACAACACAGACAAAATAATTATCATAAAATTTTTCAAGTCATCAACCAATCAAATTACATTTACCAGATTTACAAATAATAGTGTGTGTGTAGATTTATATATATATATATATATATATATATATATATATATATATATATATATATATATATCTATTATAACTGTAGAATATTAATAATTAAATGCCATACATTGCCTCAAACATAGTTATAGATGTGAAGGTAGCATACTGAAGAAGATAGGGGTAAAGTTAGGAGTGTGTAAAGAGAAGCAGAATGACTAACTATTTGGACTTTGGGATATATTATATTTGACTTGTCCAACTGATGCTGGTAATTTTTTGGTGGAGCTCTTTAATTTCCAGGGGTTGGGAGGGTGGCCTAATGGTTAAGGTTTTTGCCTTAAAAACACAAGGTGCAGGGTTTGAGGCTCACAAGGGATAATTGGCTAGGCTTAAAATGACTCGCAAGGGCAGTTAGCTTAGTACTAATCTATGAACCTATGAATCTATGAACCTATGAATCTCCAAACTTGAAAGCACTACTATAGGATGTATATGTCATCGATATTTTATTCTCCTCACTCTGACCCAAATCACTGATACAGCTCATTAACTATTAATCTAGTCTGGAACATTTTACCCCCGGCCACCGTTAAAAATAGCCTCTGTCCTGGTTGGAATTTCCCGGTCAGCAAATGTTAAATAATAAAAATAATAAAAAAATAAATAAATAAATTTCTACAGACTGTGTGTACACATGCCATTCCAATCATCTGAAGTTATGCACCTTTGCAAACAAAGCTATTGTCAGAGGTTTCTTTCCACACTTATCTTAAATGCTTCAACATTTTTTTTCAGTATTTAGCCCACTGATAAATGCTCTGATATACAGCACATTTTGTGCATTTATGCTTAGTAATGCAGTCTCAGAATGATTTTCAAAGCAGTATCATGGACTTGGTGAAAGGGGGATGGCCCTGGGTGAAAGCTGTCATGAGGTGTGATGCACTGTGGAGGAGGTGTTTAATGGATCTTACAAGTCAATGATTCAATCATTCGAGTGCCGGTAATAAGTTATCCAGCTATGGTTAACATTGTGGCTTTTTGAATAATTTGAAAGACTGCCTGCAATGTGTATACGTGTGTGTGTGTGGGGGGGGGGGGGGGGGCACACACACACGTGTGTGTGTATGTGCAATAGCAACTGTAGCAAGAAGAAAGTAAAGCTCTTAACTATAATCTGTGCCAAAAGAAAGAAAGAGGTACTATGCAGAATATCTTACCTCTTTGCTTAGTGTTGAATACATATTTTTTTTATTTTCAGTGTACTCCTTTAGATAGGAAAACATGGATTCACAGACTGTGGGCCATGTACCATGTCAGAACTAACCACTCGATGTGGGGGGGGGGGTATAAAAATTGTCTCTAGGTTATTTGTTCATATTGACTAATGTCACCAAAAATGGACATAGGTATTTGCCAGTGACATGTGAGATGAAGACCCAGACTCCTCTAACCTAAGCAAGGGACTCGTGCTAAAACTGGGAAGGGTGTATGTGCCCCTACTGGCCAGGGTGTGCTTGCCATAAAGCCCAGCAACCCTGGGTCAATAAGCTACTGACCATCTGGTGTCAAGTTGCCCAGCCTGGGTTACCTGGTATAGGTCTGTTGACCGAAAGCTGGATGTAAAACCAATCAAACTGCCAAACATGAACTAAGGATTGCTACACTTAATGTGGCTTCACTGACTGGACACAGCTTGGAAGTAAATGATGATGGTAAGGAGGATGCTGGACATCCTATGTATCCAGGAGACAACATGGAAGAGCAGTGCAGCAAAACCACTTGGCTTGGTATCCAGAGTCTACAATTCAGGATGAGGATAGAGTAGAAATGTTGTTTGAATTGTGGTAAGCAAGAGGCTTCAGAAGACAGTGAGGGATGTCATCAGAATTAGAGACAGACCCATGGCAATCAGACTCCAGTGTAAAGACAAGCACTATTCATAATCTTAGCCTATGCCCCACAGCAGGTTTGTGATAGTGAGGGAAAGAATGTATTTAAGACAGGAGTTGCAGGGCCTACTAGATAAAGCAGGACAGCATGAATTGCTATTAATAATATGATATCTGAATGAACATATTGGGACAGACGGAACAGGATATGTGGACTGCCTGGTTCCACATGGGTGGGGCAACAGGAATAAAAGAAGCTGCCATTCTAGACTTCTGTCTGGCATATGGCTTGACAGTAGCCAGCACATGTTTCAGCAAGACAGAAAGTCACAAGATCACATAGAAGAGGACATACATGCAACTCAGGGAGACTTCTTCCTAGTAATGAAAGGGCATTGGTGTAGAATCAGTGACTGAGAAGTCAGCCACAGTGAAATAGTCAGCCCACAGCATAAACCACTGGTTGCCACAATCAGTTGCCTGCAGTGGTCAGATAAGGATCTAAGGTCAGAGACTAGGCTGAAGACCTGGAAACTGACAGGAGAGAAAGCAATAAAGTTCACAGGGTTAGTTAGGGTTCTAGCACCTCAGGAAGATGAGGAAATAGGTAGAGCTGAAGAAGAATGGTAGCTCCTCAAAACAGCATGTGTGTGGACTATGGAACAGATATGCAGCCTACCCAGGTATGGAAGAAAGGTACATATGGAAAGCTGGTGGTGGAATACTCAAGGAAGTCATCAAATGAAAGAAGCAGTGCAGGAAAAAGTCAGAGATAGAAAATAAGGACTGAGCTGAGAAAGAATACTGGTTGGCTAACAAATAAGTTAAGAGAGGAGTTACAACAGCATAGAGTAAGGCATTAGAGGTGCTCTACCAGCTTATTGAAACTGACTTAGGAAATAGCACAAAGAAACTTTATTAGGTTTTAAGGTAAAGACAGAAATATAAAGAAGATAGTCAGGCATCCTTAATAAGGAATGTCAACAACCAACTGCTCAGCAGAACAGAACATTAAAGACAGGTGGAAGGAGTACTTCCAAGAGTTCTGAATGAAGAAAACCCCATAGAGGAAGTACTGCCCCAGACACAGCCTCTGGTGAAAGAAGAGAACAGCACTAAGGAAAATGAAGTCAGGGAAAGCAGTAGGCTCAGATGAGGTCACAGCAGATACGGTCAAGATGCTGGATGTGACTGGAGAGAAATGGCTCCTGAGGGCACTTGTAGCAGTATAGAGAGAAAAGCATTTCCCAGCTGAATGGAGAATAAGCATATTAGTGCCAGTGTACAACAACAAAGAGAACATCTACAACTACTGGCAGTACACAGCTATCAAACTCCTGTCACACTGTATGAAAGTTTTGGACAGGGAGAATATGCAGAGAAGAAAAAAGTAATATGGGACATGAGCAGCTTGGATTCAGATCAGGATGCAGAACAACCAACCTGGTATTTACAGTGAAACCGATAGTTGAGAAAAAGCTGGAAATGAAGAAAGAGTCCAACTGAGCATTCAAAGACTTGGAGACAGCATATGACAAGGTCTCAAGAAAGCATATTTGGGCAGTCCCAGAAGCATTGGTAGGATTAGTGCAAGCTATCTAAAAGGACCCAGTGACTTAAGTATAGATCTTACACAGTGGTTCCCAGTGGAAGTGGGTGTGCATCAGGGTTCAGCTCTGAGCCAACTATTGTTCATCCTGATGAAGGACTATATTAGCAAGCAGGTCAGAGGAGATAGCTCAACAAAGTTGCTGTTTGCAACTGATATAGCATTACTGGCAGAATCTGTGCAAGAACTTCTGCAAAGGATAGTGGAATGGAATGCAAAACTGAAAAGAAATGGGATGATCTTAATATAGATAAAACAGGACAATTTTAATGGCAGCAAAAGGGGGAAATCAGAAGAAGTTGAGACTTGAGCTAGAAGGTAAATATTGGAAAAGATTAACAATTTCAAGTATCTGGGATAGGTGGATTAAGAGAAGGGAGCTCTGAATGAGGAGGTCAAGGCTAGAATCAGAGGGGCTGCAGCCAACTGACCCTGACTGTTGGAAGTAGTTTGTGACAGAAGGATGCCAAAGAAGCTGAAAAGTATGGTGTACAAAACAGTGGTGCGACCAGTGCCAATTTATGGTACAGAAACCTGGGTAGTAAAGGCAGGGCAGTTGAGGAATCTATATATGATGGAGATGAAGTGCATAAGATGGGTTGTAGGATGCACACAAACAGACAAAGAAATGAGAACATCAGAGCAGAAGCTAAAGTAGCTCCACAAGCAGACAAAGTCAAAGCTAGCAGAAGCCAGTCTGGTGAAGATTTGTAAGCAAGAGGAAATGAGGGCACATAGCAAAGAGATGGATGGACTGCCTGAGAAGACCTGTGACAGTTGGACATGACTGCTAAAGGTAAGAGACTCACACTCACTCAACAGCGATGGTGACAACTAAGAAGATGCCCTGACTCCATGTAGAAAATGAAAAAAGAAGAACTGATGATGGCGATTGTATACTGGAGATTTTTTTCTTCTTCTCAGAGTGGCAAATAGGTATTTGCCCATGGGCACCCATTGTTTTTTGCATTCTCAGCTTGCTTTCTTGTTTCTGCTCTGTAAAATATGCTCTGTCTTGACTTCCCAGATGTGTGGCACTCTTTCTCAAAAAGTTTGAGGTAACTTCAATGAAGCAAAAATAAGTGCGGTACATGCTGCTAATTCTGTCTTTACATTCAATTATGCAGTATGTGACAGCTAAAAAGGAAGTACTGTAAAGGAAAGTACCATATTATATATCTGACAGTATCTGCTCAAAATAAATTACATTATCTGCCACAGAAACTGTAGTGCCTCCATTAATAAAATGAAAATTGGAGTGCTGGCATGTATTTATTTTGCACCTAAAGCTGCTATTATGGAGTTTAAGAAAAGTTTGGGAGAAATAATCAGCTTTCAGCAGGGAATATTACCTTATAGGTGGGGGCTAAAACTTGATTTGCAACAGTGAGGATGTATCTGGGGGACCAAGAAAAGATAACAAAAGAGGATAGATTTCTGAAACATTTGGTATACAAGATGTGAATTCAGTAGTGGAAAATCAAAGGGAATTTGTATATTATTCCCCAAGTTACAATAACTGGGCTATTCCACACACAAATTATATTTCATAGGAACACTGCATTTAATTGAAAGCTTTGGCACACATCAAATAACTGTCAGATCATGCACTAATAACAACTAAGATAAAAATACAGGGTAACGAAGTATAAATGAGACAGCGGTGCTTCCCTATCTACCTGTTAAAAAGAAAGGAATTTAAGGAATGGGTAATAGAAATTATTCAGGAGTTATTATAGAGGACAATAATAGCTAGTGAGTGGGATAAAATGAAAGTGGAATTTAAAAATAGGATAAACATAAAAGAAAAAGACATGGTTAAGAAGTAACAGGAATTACTTAGAGGAGTTGACAAAGGTTAAATTACTGTAAAATAAAAGGAAGCTCACAGAACATGACGAGGCATAACTGCAGAGTGCGAAAGAGAATCTGGATAATATTCAGGAGTTTGGAAAGACCGCTGTTAAGCAGCTGTTTTTTTGTTAATAACTCCAGATCAGAAAAATGACTAGCATAATGACTTATGTAATAGAAAGTAGAAAGGATTTTTGGTAAACCTAATGAACATGTAACAAATAAAATAACCAGAGATCCTGTAGCATTATTAGAAGTATTTTGGAAATGTTATGAAAATTTGTATTAAGCAGAGAAATATGTAAAACAAGAAAGAGAATAAATGGAAATATTTATGGATGACTTAAGTATTCCAAGTTAGAAGTAGATGAGGCTCAACAATTAACAGTTAAGACAGATAAAAATATGATAAAAACGGTGATATAAACGTAATCTGCAGGAATAGATGGTAATCCTGTCAAAGTTTGAAAGGTAGGAGGGAAGAAAGTGATAATGGTCTGGAAGGTTTTGTTTAACAGTATTTTAAAAGTAAGGGAAGCACCAACATCCTGGAATAAAGCTGTGGGAACTGTAATACCTAAAGATGGCAAAGATCCATCAGGCCCAGCTTCATATAGGATCATTTAAATTTTATATCACGATTATAAAGTGATTTTGTATATAATAGCTAAAAGAATGGCAAAGATGTTGCCAGAATTGATAGATATGGATCAATGTAGCTTTGTGTTGGGAATGCAGACATTTGACAACATTAATAGAACAATGATGATCTAGAGGAAATCGGAATGTAAGACAATACCACTCTTGCTGGCAGGTCTTGATGCAGAGAAATTATTCGAGAGAGTAAGCTGAGATTTTATGAGTAGGGCAATGGGAGCATTTGCATTTCTTGATACAATAATAAGGTTAATTAGAAGGATATTTGAAGGATCAAAGCAAAAATTAAGGTGGGAGGGTTCCTTCCTGAGAAGTTGTGTCTAAACAGAGGAACCGGGCAGGGGTGTCCTTTTTCAACATTGTTATTTGCTTTATATTTTGAGCCACTGGCAAGGATAATAAGGGACTTTGAAATTGAAGGATATAACTAGTATAGTAATCAAAAAGAAAGTTGACTTTTTTGCAGACAAAATTATTTTGTACCTAATAAAAACAAAAAAGGTCATCTCCATGTTGTTGGATATAAAATTAATGATAAACATAGATTATAGCTGTAAACTAAGTACCTACACAGGAAATGTTTCAGTAATACCCATATTTATGGGGACACGATACAATTAAGTATTTAGGAGTATGGATTAAAAAGGACTCTGTTATGGCAGCTAAAGATATGTGGGAAGAAACTAAATAAAAAATAATGCAAAAACTGAGATGCTGGAAGCTCTTGTTTATGGATATGGATAGCAAAATACAAGCAGTGAAAATATTTTTAGTCCTATTAGTGGTGGCTTAGGATTACCTGATTTAAAGGGATATTTTAGAGCTACAGTTAAGGCTCATACACAACACAAGCAGAAAGCTATAATTCAACGTGGAAAGGAATAATGTTGAAATGGGGTGGGGGATTCAAGAAATAAGGAGAGAGTGGAAGTTTGACTACAGATCCTTAAGGAGAAAAACAACAGCCATGACTACAATTAGGGTTAAAGAAAATAGGGGGTTGTAATTTGCTGGAGATAACTGGAAAATGAACCAACGTACTGGGAGCAAATAAATAGAGAGGTAAAAATAATACAATCTCAAGATGTCAAAAAGACATTTGGACTGCAGGCTAGAGACTGCCTTCCCTATCAGGGGTTGATATCAGAATACAGACAAAGAGGAAGGTACAGGGGGTCCTAAATGAAAGGCCAGCACTGGTAGAGTGTTTTTTAGTTGAATCTAGAACAGAAGCTACTGTTAAAAGAGGAATAATTAGTAGGACATATGACATTTTGCACCACAACTATAGGACCCAATCAGAAGAGGGGAGAAAAGATTGGGAAGAGAGACTGGATAAGCAATTCACAAGGAAACTATGTGTATGGCTCCCAAATATGTTACAAAGTCTGGAAGATTTAGGGCTTTTACTTGGAAGTATTTGCATAAGCATCTTTTATCTCCCAAGCAGACACCAAATCATTTTTCCTCACGTAGATGCCAAATGTTGGAGGTGTGATCTGGACGAAAGAAATAACTGGGCATGTATATTCTGAGTGTGTAATGAGTTGGCATACTTGCAAAAACCCCGCAGAGTACTCTATTAGAAATACTGGGTGAGCAAATGGATGCAACTATGGAAATTATTTTTTTTCAGCTAGGATACAGGATCTGAATCACACTGACATAGTGAGGCTTTATTACGTTTAATTTTGATGACTGCCAAAAAAGCAATTATTAGAAAATGGAAATCAAAGTCTAAACCAGCTGTATTTGAAGCACTGAATAATTTAACAGAGAATAGGAGCAAATTAGAACGAAAATGGAAATTGTGGGAACAATACATGCAGAATAACGTTTGAAGGAGTATGGTTTAAGGGAAGGCAGAAATTGAGAAATGTATGTAATGCTGGATTCATTCATACCTCTCAACTGTCCAGATTTTTGCCGGATATGTTTGGTCTGTTCCTCATAAAAACTGAGGATTGAAGTTACTAACTAATGATATACATTTGAGTTTCAGACTTTATATTCTTCAGAAAATGCACGCTAACACAAATCCTGTTACTCTATCAACTTAATAAGTTTATGAGCAATATTTAAAATCTGTCTTTTTGGGTCTTTGCCCCTCCCCTTATTTTAAGCTAACAGGTTGAGAGGTATGACTGTTAAACAAAAGAATACATGCAATATATAATGTTTGAAACTGGGAATATTTTAATATTTGTTTTCTTTTATATAAATGTATGTTTGCCTGTGTCTTAAGTGATAATTCAATAAATGTGTTAAAATATTTGTATCTTCAGTTATTGCAATGATTGGATTATGTTTATTTTAACATGTTCTGTAAACATCATACTGTGATTCTTGCCATGATTTAAACATCCTTTGTTGACTGCTGCTTTCTAACGCTCTACGCTTCATTATTAAGTACTCACTTTTTACTATTGCTTTATCCTCCTGAAGCTCACATGATAATGATATGGTCATGTCTCTTCTTCCAGGGAACTATATGTAAACAAACAATATAGTACAAAATCACAAAAGCATAACTAAAATAACCCTGTGTGGTTCACGACTCGCCACTTCACCAATGATCTAAGTTACGCAGCAGCTCTTGTATATGTAAATACTGCATCTGCCTATAACAATGCAAGCTTCTCATATCTATGCAAAACCATGATGCTTACTAAGAAACCATGTGAAAAGATCATAAATAATTCACTGTGTTCAGTACATTATAGTAATGAAATGAAATATTATAATTTTAGCACACTGCAAAATATGTGGAGAGCAATTCCCACCTCATTTATGTACTTATGTACTAGAAGAACATAAAATCCCTTTATACACAGCAAAACTGTGCAAACCCCGTTTAAAGACTGCTAATTTGCCATTACATGGCCTACATTATACAAGTCAAATAATACTGCGAAAATATTACAGAATAAATAACTGGTAAGGAAAACTGAAAAGGAAAAGTTACGAGATATGAATTCACGTTTTCTTCAGTATGTCTTAACAATAATTTGGGTTAAAACAGGAACAAAATGCAAAATACTTCCAGTTAGGAAATCTAGTAAATATACAATACACACCTGTAAACATACATTTCCCTCCACACCTGTCTGTAAACATACATTTCTCTGCTTACAAATATGCAGTAAGAATTGCAAGAAAGACCCAACAAGCCACACTACAATACCTTAAACCTCTTGTAGTGGAGGCCTATGAGATATATGCAAATAAGCCCTTAAGAACTTATTTCCCTAGCCACAAGGGTAATTCTGAAGATAATAGGTGAGAAATAATCAATGTTTGTACCTTTCTGGCCAAGACAACAGTGGTTCTCCCATCTAATCCAACATGCAAATGACGGATACATTTTTCCTGCTGTCACAGCCTGTAGACCTAATGATGCGGTGCAGAGGGTCCCTCATCCACTCTAAACTGCCCACCTTAAATCTAGCAGCTAAATGAATATGACTTTACTTTGGTTATCTGTATTCCAGAGATGTGATATATTATGAGAAATGATAAGACACCAAGTACCAGAAAATCATACTTGGCTAAATGGAAGAGCTTTTCTCTCTGGTGGTATGTTCCACCAGCTTTGCATATACCTCAGTAAAACTACAGCTTATAGCCATGCCTGCTGCCTAGTCTTAAATCTTCAAAAGCATTCTGACCATAAGCTGAGCAATTTTTATAAGGAATCTTTCATCTCCAGCCCCTGGGTGGACACTGCCTGCAGACTGGGATCTGAAATTAATGTTGGAAAAATGACTTTGCGTCCTTTATAACAAACTGTTTCTTCAGATCTGAAACACATATTTTGGAAGTCAGCATTTCTGACTGCAATCAATCCAATCAAGAGAACGTCTGAACTCCAGACCTTGATTTATAAAGAACTTTTTCTCATTTTCCAAAAGGACAGGGTTACCTTGCATACTAATCCCTCTTTCATGCCTACATTAATCACAGACATGGAACCAAACCAAGTTATCCAATTACTATGTTTTCAGTAGTTCAAAACAAAGGAAACAGAATGCTACACTCCCTATATGTGCACAGATAATTATAAAATAGGCAGAAGTAAGAATTTAGAAGAGCAGAACAATACTTTACTGCATTTGCTGAAAAAAGTGTACGTGTGTCCAAGCAGATGAATAGTATACTACATTCATTTTTCTTACAAGATTTATGGGGTATGGTTTACCTATAATTGTTGACAATACCTTTTTCTCTCCCTCTTTACCAAAACTTTAATTTTAAAAATGCTAAGTCAAAAAACCTACAAAAGTAGAAAAAATACTTTTCTGTAGGGCCAAGCCTTCCACACCCCAAAAACTATATACCAACAATTTGGTTAAATCACAGTTGGGAAAGGGGTAAAAAGCCCTGATTACATTACAGTACACTTTGATGAGACTCACCACAACATAACATTTTTGCAATGAAGATGTGCCATGGCAGACTCAGGGATGAATCATAGGTATGCCTCGATGTGTGATGGCAGAATCACTAATGACTCATGGGTATGCCTCGATGTGTGACAGCAGAGTCAGTGATGACTTGTGGGTATGCCTCGATGTGTGATGGCAGAGTCAGTAATGACTCATGGGTATGCCTCGATGTGTGACAGTAGAGTCAGTGACGACTTGTGGGTATGCCTCGATGTGTGATGGCAGAGTCAGTCATGACTCATGGGTATGCCTCGATGTGTGATGGCAGAGTCAGTGATGACTCATAGGTATGTCTCGATGTGTGACAGCAGAGTCAGTGAAGACTTGTGGGTATGCCTTGATGTGTGATGGCAGAATCAGTAATGACTCATGGGTATGCCTCGATGTGTGACAGCAGAGTCAGTGATGACTTGTGGATATGCCTTGATGTGTGATGGCAGAGTCAGTGATGACTTGTGGGTATGCCTTGATGTGTGATGGCAGAATCAGTAATGACTCATGGGTATGCCTCGATGTGTGACAGCAGAGTCAGTGATGACTTGTGAGTATGCCTCAATGTGCGATGGCAGAGTCAGTGATGACTTGTGGGTATGCCTCGATGCGTGATGGCAGAGTCAGTGATGACTCATAGGTATGCCTCGATGTGTGACAGCAGAGTCAGTGATGACTTGTGGGTATGCCTCGATGCGTGACGGCAGAGTCAGTCATGACTTATAGGTATGCCTCAATGTGTGATGGCAGAGTCAGTGATGATTTGTGGGTATGCCTCGATGCATGATGGCAGAGTCAGTCATGACTCATAGGTATGCCTCAATGTGTGACAGCAGAGTCTGTGATGACTTGTGGGTATGCCTCGATGTGTGACAGCAGAGTCAGTGATGACTTGTGGGTATGCCTCGATGTGTGATGGCAGAGTCAGTGATGACTTGTGGGCATGCCTTGATGTGTGATGGCAGAGTCAGTGATGACTTGTGGGTATGCCTCGATGTGTGACAGCAGAGTCAGCCATGACTCATAGGTATGCCATGGAAAACTGTGCTAGGAAAGGAGCCATAGCTACTAATAAAGCCTTAATGAAAGGGGTTAGTACATAGGATATTTTAGAAGCAGCAACCTGGTATTCTGGTTACATTTTACCAAGCATTAAAGACTTGGATGTCGTTTCTAGGGCCAGGGCAGGGTTTGCTGCCTCTGCCATCTTGAAGTCTATGCTGCTCTTATCTTCTGTGTTTTTTCTACCCCTCTCCACCTGTGAGGTGCCAGCATTGTTGGTGTTCTTCAAGGTTATGACCCAACTGTGATAAGTTTAACTTTACATATTCATGTGTGATTACTGTTGTGGTCCTGACTGTGATCCACCACTCCCTCTAATCCGAGGAACCACACGGGCCAGGGTAGATACACATCCCTTCCTACTTTTTTGTTTTAACCTTATCCATACCTACAACTGCTCCCCCTAACTCTTTCTAATCAGGTAGCGCAGGAGAGTATGTGCTTCCAATGTATTGCCAGAACCTGAGTCATTTGAATGAAGCATGCCACATCCTCACTATGCATACCAATCCTGATTAGAGATAGGTCAGAAATGGGGGTCAAGTGTTCTAGAAGGAGTGGTGCACTTTGAAGTCACAGGTGTGACAAGAGTATAGAAATGCTTAGGTTGCTCTTTTAAAATAAGGGGAACTGCTTAACTGCTAGCACGGCACAGCACAGGAGTAGAGAACAGAGAAACTCATGAATGGCGTTTGTAGGGGAGGATGGAAAATGTACCATCTATGTGTACTCCTCCTGTAAGGTGTAGTGTATTATCCCTGCAGAGCACAAAATGAATGAGACCCATAGAGGAGACCATGCTGTAGACCACGTCTATTATGCTGCTTCTTTCTCTTTGCTTGCAACATCGACTGGCAACACTCTATAAACATTGTGTCTCAAGTTAACTGTGCTTCCCTAAAGATCCAACCTAAGGAAATGTGTCAGAGAGGGAACACAGGAAAAGAAGGAAACTCTATGAAAAGTCAAGTAGTCAAAATTCAATGGTGTGAGTGCGTGAGAGTATGAGTGTCTGTATGTGTATTTGTGTGAGTGTCTGTATGTGTGTGTGTATTTGTGTGTGTGTCTGTATGTGTGCATGTGTATTTGTGTGTGTCTGTATGTGTGTGTGTGTGTATTTGTGTGTGTGTCTGTATGTGTGCATGTGTATTTGTGTGTGTCTGTATGTGTGCGTGTGTATTTGTCTGTATGTGTGCGTGTGTATTTGTGTGTGTGTTTGTTTCACAGGGCTCATAGATGTCTTTTCCAGGATTAGTTTTTCTGCTTTGTACCTGGTGACATCCTATTGGAATGGGATCCAGTTTCCCTGCCCCCTGGCTACTTTCCACTAGATAATACAGGTATCAAACGAAGAATAAATGAAAGAAGCATTCCACTTTCTTTAAAACAGAATGTTTAGATGATATACAGTAATGAACTGTGAAAGGTGGGCATGTCTTTCCAAAACCAGCAAACACTAATAAGTTTGAACATTAGACTGTAGATGTCTCTATGACATGTAATCAGTGTTACTTTTTTCACTTATATGCAACAGCTGCCTCTTTCAGTTGAGTGACACACCCACCAAGCTGCACATTATTCATGCAGAGAGTTGAGCACCGAAGCACTGGAAGTGTAATGCCCCATTCCTTTCTTCACCTAAGTCCATGAAATCTGAATCCATCCATCAATCCAACTACAACACCTTTATCCCATTTTTGCACATGGGGTTGAGGTGTCACTTCAACAGTGATAATCATCTAGAGCCAAAATTTATACTGCCATGTGGATAGCCCTGCCATGGCAGTTCTTCCACACCACACTCACATACACACATACACCTACAGTCAATTTAGAGTGTCCAGTCCATCTACTGCATGTCTTTGAAATGTAGGAGGAAACCGAAGCATCAGGAGGAAAATCCATGCAAACACATGGAGGGTATGCAGACTCCACACAGAAGGCATCCCAGCCAAGAATCGAACCAGAGAACCTCTTACTGTGAGGCTACAATGCTATCTGCTGTACCACTGTACACCAGTTACACTGTGGCATCATAGAATACCACTGGCATTGTGTTTTATTCTTTATGAGACTGTGGTGTACAGTAGATGTCACTGTTTGTTGGTGGGCTAGTGTAGAGAACATTACAGGTAGGCATATGTGCACAGTTGCAATGACAAGTTACTCAAATAGGAATAGTATACACTAAAATAGTATCACATTTTAGAAATTTGTAGCACTTGCCATTTTTAGAGGTGTGTATCTTAATGTCAAATTTGAAATTTTTTGTCCCATTTGATACTTTTGTGATTAAGACTACAGAGGATACACAAGGTAGGAGCAAAATTATGACTTTCTCCAAAAACAACAGAAACTTTTAAGTACCTCACCAGTATATATATCTTGAAGGGGTGAAATGAGAAAGCATTACTTCAGAGGAAGGATGGAAGAATATTAAAACACATGTATTGGTAGAAGTGGTGCTTACATGTGAATGCAATTCCACAAATAATTCCATGCCCTTGTCAGCACAGCCATTTAACCTCAAGTATAATAAATAATGCTGATGTAATTTATGCTACCTACTAGATAACCAAATATTCTGACTGCTGTACATTAGTTTGAAAGAAACAGTCATTTGGAAATGCTCCTTTGTTTAGGTGCTGGACCTATGTTTTTGTATGTGTAAGTTTGCTGTGTTGTCAGATGTTTTGTTACTCATAGTTAACTGATTAATACCCATGTAATGTGGAATGTCATATCTCTAGCGGCCTGTACTCTTCTTGCATTCCAGAGCATTTTCTGAAAAGTATACTTAAAAAATATAAGATAAATAAAAGAAAATATTTTGTGAATAAAACTTATTAAAACTGTACAAATAGCAATGTTATCAGTAAGATGTTTTTTTTCCAGTGACAACAGTCAGTGGATTTATAGTCTTTTCCATAAATGCACACAAATCCCAAATTATATATTTTTTCTAAACATTCACAAACATACTTTCATATCTTGAAAACTGTACATCTTAGATTTCCATTGTTATAACTTTTGTTAACCAGACATAAGCATTCACATGACAAGAAATTCCTCTATGTGTATTTTACTGAGATATCTACATAAATATAAAAGCATATGTTTAATTGTATAGTTAGCAATACAAATAATACTGGATATCTAACAAGATGTGCAGCTTACAGTGATGAGGGAGAATATTTTTTATATTAGAAGTAGTGAACAGAGTAACAGAGATTAAACAACAGGAACTCTTTAGAAAAGTGTAGGAGCAAAGTACATAGGAAAAAATGGGAATTGTGGGAACAATACTTATAAGGAAGGAATGAGGTTTAAAAGGCGGCAGGGCTTAAATGAGCTATGTAATGTTTGAAAATGATTCGGTAGATTATAAATTATGTATAATGTTTGCAACTTGGGGTGTGTCATTATGGTTAGTGATGGAAAATGCTTGCAACTAGGATTGTATCGGTGTGGTTTGTTTTCATTTATATAAATGTATGATTGCTTATGTCATAAGTGATGGTTTAATAAAGATGTTTCTTATTTAAAGAAAGGGGGCAGGAATTGAATAATTTATGTAAGGTTGCTTAGGTTATATGATATATAGCAATACATGCACAGTATAATGTTTGTTGATGTCAGTTTGTTGATACAGTTTGATTACTTTTGTAGAAATATGAAATTGTCTATGTCACAAATGATAATTCAATAAAGGTGTGTTTAAAAAAAAAAGATGTGCAACTTACAGTGCAAATATCAGACAGTTTTAAAAAAACACTCAACAAAAGAAAAAGTCTGTATTACCACAGCCAAATAACCAGCGACACTCGTTCTGTATAAAAATCTGTAATTTCCACCATAATATGATGATATGAAGCACAATATAAACTTCTGCAATGAAAACTGCTGGTACACAGATACAAATCTGTTTAATTCCACAACGTTTGTACAATATAAAACACAGCACAGTGTAAACTTCACAAGTAAAACTCCTACTTCTACAACAACATCTAAGGTTTCACCTAATGTCAAGCAACAGTTTGTAAGTCACTAGGTTGTTAAACTATTAAATACATATGGAAATATTATAACCAATGAAAATATAATATTAGAATCAGGTGGTTACCAGCCAAATATTGTCAACCAATAACATTTTATTAATTGTTGTCCTAATATTAGAACATTATCAGAATAATAGAATAACTTCACTAAGTTGAATATTCAGAGTAGTGCTATACCTCCATGTGTATACTTCATTTCTCTTCACTCTTCTTGCACTTTTCTATATGGATGTTCTGACTGTAACAAAAGAAGCAGGGCAGACCATGCTTTTCCAGCTCTTCTTGAATGAGCTTGGATGCTCAAATGCTCCTACAACATATAATTGCCCCCGGCAAGCCTGATCTACATGGAGGCCTCCTTCTATTGAACCATGCTGATAATAACTTCAAAGTGAGTCCTTTAGGGGCATCTTCTAAGATGCCACAAGCATCTCAATAGACTACTGTAAGTCTAGTGACATGTGAGCGTGTTCTTTCAATCCAAAGTTCATGACCATAGGCGAGGATAAGCTAGCAAACTGACTGGTAAAACTGGCCTGAGATATCAGTTCCTGCTTTACAGCAATAGCTCTCACAACAGTGAAGCAGCTGCCCCAGAATAATTCTCACATTCAAGATCCTCTTCATTATTACTTGCAAACAAGAACTGGAGGTATTTGGACTCCTTCACAGACAATTGCTCCAACCTCACCGAAAAAAATATAGTAATCTACTCCTTCAGATTTGGAGGTGCTTGACAGTGATTCACCAAGTGCATGTTAGAAGTATTTCCTATGAGGCCAAAAAGGTAACTGAAGAGATGCCATATTTAGGCTCCAAAACCCAGACCTCTTGTTTTTTATTGCTATTTTGAAAGTGAAAGTAACGAACAAACTAGAGTCCTGCATGATGATTACAACTCATCACCTGCTTGTGATCTGATGACTGCACTGCCCATCACTTCACCCAGCTTGCAGTACATGTGGTCTCAGGACTGATGCCATGACCTCAAACTGTCCCATCACCCTACACCCCAAAGTTATGCGTCTCTTTGTCTTCAGCCATGTTTTGTTATAGACATCCTTAACTCACATAGAGCACTATGACATGGTCAGGAGCACAGTGATCTCGGACAAACATCTTTGGGGTTCTGCTACACCACCTGATCTACTATGTTTACGGTATCTTATATAACAGACCCATACCCCAACTTCTGGCAGGTCTTCCACAACATATGCTGATACATGGAAAACAATTACTTACTGATGAGAAAACTTGCATTACTTAAACAGTCCCTGTAGCAACTGTGTATGGCTAACAGCCTGTTTTTTTTTTCTGGACAGAATCTGCACTATTCTTTTGAATCTGAGTACGAGATCTAGTTCATCTTCTTGTATGTAGAAAAGTTAGCTACCTGGACATTGCTTGCCTTTAGGGTTAGTATACTTATTTTCTTCTCAGCTTTTACCTTACTCTTCAGACGGTCCCAGGGTGTCATGTGCCTGTAGCCCCAGTCTCCTCCTTACTTTTAATGGTTTCAGATCCCTCAGAATAGGCAGAATCTTTCTTACACCTCAGACTTGACCTTCTCATTACTCTCTTCTTGGGCCTAGTGCTCCGATTATTCTTTCTGGTTGCTTAAGCTGACATCGCTTACTGGTCCTCTGTGTTGTCAGATTCCTACCAGCTTCAAAGAACTTGGGTTTACCCTACTTTGACTTCAGGTTGTATTGTTTTATTTATTATTTTATTTATTTAACATTTGTTAACCAGGAAAGTTCGACTTGGAACAAAGCAAATTTTCAGCAGCGGCCTGGGGAGAACATGGGACGAAACCAGAGCACCTGGAAGAAACTTACACGAATGCAAGGAAGACATGCAGACTCCGCACAGAAGGCACCCCAGCCGAGAATCAAACCGGCGAACCTCTGTGAGGTGACAATGCTACCGCTGCATCACTGTGCCATTTTGTTTGTCATTATACAGCATTGTTTTGGGCCTAATTATCTGGTTGCATCTTTTCAATTTCCTAGACTGTCTTGTTTTCAGGTCCTCTGCACCTTTATGCTTTTTTTGGAGATTCAGTTCCTGGGGGATGACAAAAGCTTTTTTTACTGATCTTCTTTATTTGAATCTGGGGTTTGATTATAGGAGTAAACAGACCCAACTAATCAGTTCTGTTGTCAATGACTTCTTAGACTGTATTTTCTGTGCCTGATCCCAACATTTCCCCTTTTGCTTAATTTTTCTTCAGGATGAGTCATTTGGATCATGTGTCAGGATTGTTTTTACCTACAGTATCATATATCTACTAGCTTCTGATTGCGTCTCTACTTTACTAAAGAGAGCTCTTTGGGTTAGTTATTTCCCCTATGACCTTATGGAAATAGTCTGTTGTGACAATCCTGTTGGGCAGCCAGACAGTATTTTGTTTGCTTGGGAGACAATCCTTTAGATAAAGAAAGATGGAGAAATTCCCATAATATGTATAACATATCTACCATAACAATACATGTGTGAGACTGTAGTCCATCTTTCCCTACAACCCCTTCCTTCTTGCTTCCTTAGGACATTTTTTTTGTTCCTAAGAGCTATTGTTATCTTTGGCATTAATTCACATTCTGCAAGATGACAGAGATCTAGAAAAGTAAGGGAGAGGAGTTTGGTGACATGAAAAAACTTTAGGTGGCGAGGTGCTGGGTCCAGTCAGTCTAGAGTCTTAAAGGAAAAGGCAGATGGACCACACTCCCAAACATCTATTGTTACAATATGTAATTAACTTTTATTCCCTCTATTACCTGGAGTTAGGTCCTCCATGCTAGCATAGCATTTTCATGGAAAGCAAGGACTGAGTCACCTTTCATTCACATGCAGTTAGAACATGATGTTTAGTCCATTTCTTAAATGTGAGGGACATGACCCCATTTTGCCAGTACAGAGATACTGTCTCCATCTTGTATGTAAAGAGGGGCATATTAACTGAGTGAAAACAGTCCTGCACATTACCAAATCTGCTGCAGGAGCTTATTTACTCCTGCAGCCTTAATATCTCAGAGGCATCCAAGTCCCCTTTAGTTACTTTAGCTACTGGGGTGGAGCTCAGCCCCAAAGTGCTTTTCAACACTGTTGTGTGATACAAAGGCATATATGCCAAGTTAAAACTTTCTTCAGAATATTCTTTTCACCTCCATTACAGTCTTTTCTGTAGAAATCAACACTTCTCCACTCTTGCATAGCACAGATGGAGCAAAGGCCTTCCTTCTTCACTCAGCAGTTTGCTGAATCTCTTACCCATTAGCATGTCTCTATGGCCTCTATGAAAGAGTCTTCCAAAGTCCAAGCTTTTACTTCAGCAGCCATTTTCACTGTGCCACTCCCAGCCTACCATTGCCTTAGTACTGAAGAAAGCAAACTGTCTACAAGCAATGCCCAGAAAGCTAGCTTCTTTAACGTAACAACATCCCTTATAACTGACATCCACAGACTAGTCCTAAGATTACTATTATGACTAGTGCTTACCTCTGTTTTGTAGCAGCCAATTCCTTCTTCAGCAGATGAAGTACTGGACACAGTCTGCTGTAACTTGAAAACCAGTCACGATCATTTAGAGATAAGGGCTAAACCATCTTGTGCAAAATCCTCTACCAGACAATGCCAAAAGATCTTTTCTGTTCATATTGGTCTCTTAAATCTTTCCAGCCAATACCCTGTCTGAATGTTAATCACTGCCAAGTATTGTTCAGCTAGTGGCCTTCTGTATCTGTTCAACTAAATGTGTAGAGCACAAAGATTCATTTCTGGTTACAGGACTGTAAAATCAACCAGCAGGTGTCAGCCCAGGCTACTGTACCAAGTATATTTAACAGTCTCTTCTTTTTTGTAATAATGTTATTTGTTGTTGGCAGTCCATAAGTCACATAAAAATCCAACAACTCACTGGTTAGATTCACCAGGTTGCTTATTCTTCATGGTTATGCCACTCCATGTATATGCTTTATTCCCAACGCGATTGCTAGAATTCCCCGGTAGTGCTAAACAGTAGACATCAACCACACAATGACTTCAGCCATCTTCTCCAAGAAGGATGAATACTATGCATCTGTGATATGTAGCTAAGAAAGCATTCTTGCTTTGTGACTAAATATCTTCCCTGTGATAACATGTTAGTTAGTCCAATGAATTTAAAAATTCCCATTTTATGCAAAGGCAATATTCCACACATCATATGCAAGATCTGGGAAGAATCAAAGGGGCGGTAGAAACATTTAATTTTGAAGAAATGATATGCAGAAATATTGTTACCAGTAACTTGTAAGAAAAAGAGGATTGGCATAATATTTGATTCTGACCTAAGGCTATTGGCTAGGCTTATAATAGTCTGCACACTGAACACTATTGTCTCAAAGCTGTAGAGATTTTTGCTAAGTATCCCTAATTTTCGGACTTTGTTCTCAGATTGTTTATGATGTTGTGCAGTTTTCTTACTCTAGGAGGTTGAGAGGTGTCCCTGTCTCTGTTTTTTGAAGCCTTTGTTCACCAACTCTCTTGGGCTTTTCATCCAAATTTCTTCAGCAAAGAGGTTGAAAGATATGGCTTCTTTCCTCCTTTCAGAAAGCATGGTGGCACAGTTGAAAGGGCTGTGCCTTGAGCTCTGCGAGGCAGGGGTTGACATTCATTTCCTGACACTACCTGGATGGAGTTTATTTATTTATTTATGTATTTATTTATTTCCTTATGCCTGTATCTTTACCCCTGCATGGAGGTCTGGATTGTTGTGCCCTGAAGTTGTTTGTTGGGTCTATATTTCTTCCCTGCTCCAGTTTGCAGGCTTGCCTCGGAGGCTTACATACCACCCTGAATTACAGTCGTTCCATTTCCCTTCATTAAATTCAGAGTATAATGCAAAGGGGAACATGTCGCATTACTCCAAATGTCTCTAACTGTGGTAAAGATGATTCTTCATTTTTTTCTCTGATACTGACTCCTTCGGTTATCCACCTTTTGGAGTATGGTAGACACTAGATGCTAAAGTAGCGACCTATGTCACCACTTAGAAGTTGATGGTACCCATACCCCTTTCAGTGGAGGGCATTTTACATCCTTTTTCAGATATACCTGCATGACGCTATGTCACTTTGAGTAATGCATTAAGGCATCATTGTTTATTGCCCCTTTCATGGGGCCTCTTCGTTCAGGGCTTCAGTGAAGGATGCACACACCTACAAAGCAAACAAACAGCATTATTCTGGCTACCACCAGAATCAAACCTTTCTTCTCCCCTTCACGTACATTCTCAGGAAACGCAAAGGATGTAAGAAAATGTGGTTATAGCCTCCTCTGGGGTTCTTCAGGCTTCATGCAGGAATGCTTTCTCCAAGGACAAGGGAGTACTTCTTTAACTATGTGCCAAAGTAAATAGGGGACTGCAGACCAATTCTGGATCTCAGCAACCTAAAGTCAGTTCAACGTAGCACATTTTGGATGGTCACAGTTCAGTCCAGTCTCCCTCTTTTGGGCAATGATGACACAATGTGCTCAACAGACCTCCAGGATGCTTACTATCACATAAAGATGAACAGATGATCCAGAAGGTATTAATGCTACCAGCTGGCAGCCAATCATTACCAGTTCAGGGTTCTACCCTTTGGTCTCACCATATCCCCAAGGGTGTTCACCAAGTGCATAGCAGTAGTAGCAGCTCACTTAAGACTGCAAGGATTTGGGGTGTTTCCACATTTAGATGACTGGCTCATTTTAACTCTGACCAGGCATCAGCTAAGAGAAGCAAGAGATCTGATTCTCCAGGTTTGTTCTCTCCTGGTGGATAACCATAAACTACAACAATTCTCGCCTACAACCAACTCAAACTTTAGACCTTATAGGAGCTATACTCAACACACAATTGTCCATAGCTTCTCTGCCATTCTGTTGAGTTCAGACCATAAGATCAAAGGTCAGAAAGATAATCTACAGTACCAGAATATCAGCCTGACTTGTCTTGCAAGCTCTAGGTTCAATAGCAGCAACAATAACATTAGTACCTTTAGCCACATTCTACATGAGAATCTTTCACTGGATGTTAGCCACGCAATGGTTAATCTTTTATCAAGCCAAGTCCTATCAGATACGAATAACTCAGATATGCAAGAGCTATCCCAAGTGGGTGATTCAATCAGACCAGGTCCTACAAGGCTGTCTGTTCATTCTCAGCCCAAGGCCATTTTGACCATGGATGTTTCCCAGATGGGATAAGGGGGGACATTTTTTTGAAAGAAAGAAAAAAAAACACTGCCCAAGGCACTTAGTCCCCTGGTGAGACCAACCTGCATATCAATGTCCTAGAGATGACAGCACTGCTCTTAGCATTGCAGGCCTTTCAGGTCACCCTCCCTTTATGGACAATTGCAATTCATACATACAACATGTCAGTAGTTTGGTACATCAACAACAAGGCAGACCAGATCCTACCCTTTGTGTCAAGAAGCTCTCAGACTAAGGCAAGGGGAGATCTCATCCAACTTTTTTATCTTAGCAGCGCACATTTTGGGGAAATCCAATGTGATAGCAGACTAACTGAATAGGTGCATTCTTCTAACTAATGAATGGTCCCTCAAACAAAATGTCATGGAAAATGATTTTCCACCAATGGGGCCAGCCTTGCTGCAATGTTTTGCATTCCCCTAAGCAACAAATGCAGCAGATACTTTGCCCTAATCCACCCATATGGGGAATCATCGAGGGATGCTGTATTTCACGACTGACTCTCAGTCTCTTTTATGCTTATCCACCCATACCACTCATTCTGAAGTTTCTACAGAAATCTGCCATGTAGAAGAGCAAAGTCATCCTCATTGCACCTTACTGCCCTTGACATATTTAAATTTCCCTTCTATTGGCCTCACTTGATTCAAAAACCTTGGATTCTGGATCCGACTCCAAACCTTCTGTCTTATCCGACAGGCATGAATCACCTAGACATAAAAATCATCAGGCTGACAGCCTGGCTTCTCCAGTTCCCTTAACAGCCAGATACCCTATGCTCTCTTCACCTGTTTGTCAAATACTTTTGTCTTCCCATAAACCTTCTATGAGCAAAGTTTTCTCCAGCTAATGGAAGAGGTTTGTTCATTGGGCCCAAAATAATCATTTTGGAGCATTCTCTGCATTAATTCACAGCATACTGGACTTTTCTTACACATCCTTTTCAAACAGAAACTAGTGCATCTAATAAAGTTCAATTGGCAGCAATATCAAACTTTCATATTGGCATTGATGGATCGTCTGTAGCCTCTCATAAACTAAGCAACACCTTCTTAAAACATATCCCTCTTTTAAGACCCCCTTTTTAAAGATCTTACTCCTCCATGGGATCTAAACTTGGTATTGCAGTCTCTTACTCACTCCCCGTTAGAACCAGCAGCTACACATGGCCTGAAACACCATTCTTGGAAAACAATTTTTTTCTGGTAGCTATAACTTTAGCCAGAAGATTTTTTGAAATTCAAGCTTTATTCACTGAACCACCATACTTAATTTTCCACACAGGTAGAGTCACATTGCAAACTAACCCTTCTTTTCTACCTAAGGTGCTGTCACAATCCAGTATTAATCAGTTTACTGGTATTCTTTCCTAAATTTGCTAAAAAAGGTGAATACATGTTACATTCACTGGATGTACATAGACAATTACATGTTTATTTACATAAATCAAAACAATTCGGAAAATCTGATCAATTATTTGTTTCATTCACAGAACTAAAATTGGGAAAATCAGTTACCAAAGTTACATTATCTAGATGGCTAACTGATTGCATTTCATTTCTATAAAACAAATTGGGCATTTCTCTACCAAACTCCTTAGGAGCCCATTCTCCTAGATCCATGGCTACTTCCTCATCATTGCAATCCAGATGTCCATGGATGATATAAGTGCAGAAACAACTTGGTCCGCTCTTTATACCTTTGTTACTCATTACAAACTATATCTGGTCTACAGAGGCAGAGTGTCGTTTGGCTCAATGGTGCTTAGGAATATTCCTTCCAGAGTCCACCCAGTAGTATAGGTAGCTCGGGACTCTAACACTAGTTGAGGATAGAATGGAAATTGACAACATCAGATAACAAAGTTATATACTCAGCATAACGTTCATCTGTGTTGTCCATTATCATTTATCCTCACTCCCCTCCCACCAACCCCCAATTTTCAAACTCCTTGAAAAATGAGTGGTTATAGGACTCATGTCCTTTTTTACTGAACACCCAATATGGTCTTTTCTAAGTCAATATTATAACCTTTCTTTCTGCTGCAAGTCGACAAACAAGACCTGAGGTAATTGGGGTTGGTGCATTGAGGGGAAGGGAGAAACTTAAGAGATCTTGGTTGCCATGAGCTTTACCAACAGCCGAGTCAGATCCGAGGGACTGGATCTGAACCCATTAGGTGAGGAAGAATGAAAATGGACAACACATATGGAACATTATGGTGAGTATGGAACATTTTTGACCACAGGAATGTATTCCCATATAACCATGCAGACACATGCATACACCTCCACACTCTGAAGGTGCACTCACTGAAAAAAGTGAAGTATTTTAGTGCTGCTAATTGTTGGCAATGAAAATCTGCAAACATGGGCAGGGATTCAATTACAATGCATTGGCAGACACTAATAGACCTATTTGCTTAAGTGGTACTTGACTTCAGAAAGAAAGCAAAACTATAGGAACAGGAGAGGCATGCTATCTACATTGTGTATTTTTCTTCTCATGTTACAGATCAATTTGTTATTTCTGCATTGCACACTAATCTTTATAGTTCTCTACAATTCAGTTGTTAGTATAATGTTTGCTTTTTAGTTACTTATAACCTACAACAATAACAGATATGAGATTATACACCTAGTGACAGAGAACAACAGAACTCATAGTGTTAGGTCCTGATGAAGAGCTTGTTCAGTCCCCAAAACTCTAGTAGCTGCATTGTATAACCTATGCTGACTCAAGAAATAGCATTACATTGTCTCAATGTTCTAGTGTTTTCGGCACAAGTTGCAGAACCTACATAATTGGTTTTGCACCTATGTAAGGACTGACTTGTGTTTGCTTCACGCATTTATATTTCCACTTTATTGTTAATCACATCATCTACATTGAAATTTTCTTCCATTTATCTTCTTTTCCCCTTCTATGTAAAGAAGTGTGTCCTTGTTTTACATCATAAGTTATGTCTTCTGTCCCTGAGCCCTTACCATCTATAAGTATTTTTATTTTGGGACATGTGTTCTGTTTCTTTCTTTGTATTACTTGAAGACTTGTTTCATTTTTTCCCTATTTCTCACTCTCTGGCATGAAATTATGTCAGTCTTGCCTCAAGCAGCCATTTCATAAAAAAAATATATATATAATTTTGTTACAAAGGCTGGTTGCAACAACAACACCAAGCCAAGATAATTTGGAGTATATACATAAGGAGACAGATAAACACTTTTAACAACCTAAAAACAGTGAACTGCAAAACTGTTTATTTACATATCTATCTAAATATATAAAGATATATATATATATATATATATATATATATATATATATATATATATATACACACACACACACACACACACACACACATATATATATATATGTATGTATATATATATATATATATATATATACACACACACACACACACACACACATATATATATGTATATATATATATGTGTATATATATATATATATATATATATATATATATATATATATATATATATATATATATATACACACACACGCACACACACACACACACACACACACACACACACACACACACACACACACACACACACTGTATAAATGTGAATATAAATCTGTATATAATTTTTGGCACTTGGACATCTGTATATAATTTTTGGCACTTGGACATGTGTATCCTAAGTACTCTATGTAAAAATTTGAGATTCTAACAAACTGGTTACAGCAAGATGGTATAGTTTAAAGCCGCACTTATTTACCTTTTATCATTGGGTGGATGGACTGATCCAAAGCCAAATGACTTCAACCATGAAACAGAACATTGGCAAAAGATATAATAATACAATATGGGAATATACCATGTACAGAAGGAATGCAATTCACATTTTACTAACAGAGTAGATATTTTTTAGACACGATACTGCAGCCGATGTGAGCAAATTAGAGACCTACCTCCTCACTGTAGGTAAATATAAAAATTATTCATAACTTTCCCAAAACCTATTTCTATTATACACTGGTATTTTATAAAAAAGAAACATCATACCTTTTTAATCTAAATCCCCAGGAGAAGGCAAAATGCACAGTAATAGCATCTCTCTTTCTCTGCACTGATGTGAGTCAGCAATGATGGTTTTAAGATACACTATACATATATATCTGCCAAAGTACACTGCTGATGGTTTTAAGATGCACTATACATATATACATGCCAGGTACACTGCTGATGGTTTTAAGATGCAGTATACATATATATGCGCCCAAGGTACACTGCTGATGGTTTTAAGATGCAGTATACATACATATGTGTCAAGGTACACTGCTGATGGGTTTAAGATGCACTATACATATATATGTGCCAGGTTCAGTGCTGATGGTTTTAAGATGCACTACACATATAAATGTGCTAAGGTACACTGCTGTACTTGCAATACTTCAGTATGGCATAGTTGCTACCAATGTAAGAGTGGCTTCAGAAAGAAGAAAAACAAGACATTTATAAAACACATGGTGACGCTAACACTTGTTCTCCTATTTTCTGCATTCCCTTGCCAGGAGAACATTTTCAGGTATCCTCCAGCATTTACTGAACTCTATCAATACAGCATCTAGCGGCATAATGAGAACATATGGGAGTCTACAGCAGAATTCAGAAGTGGCCACCTAAACCACTCTATAGTTTCACTACACTCAAAAAAAGTCACACATTACCATCAAGATTTATTTTGTTTATTTGTTTAACATTTATTTACTGGAAAAGTCTGACCAGGACAGAGCCCATTTTCAGTGGAGGCCTGGGGAGAAATGCTCCAGATGCATGCCATTGGAATGTGGGAGGAAACTGGAGTACCCGGAGGAAACCCATGTAAATGCAGGGAGGACCTGCAGACTCCGCACAGAAGGCACCCCAGCTGAGAATTGAACTGGGAACCTCTTGCTGTGAGGTGACAATGCTAACCGCTGCACCACTGCGCCTCTCAAGTGTACATGTAGTTTGCACTCCTCCATCCTCACATGTATACTGTTTTCCATTCCCCAAAGCTTCAGCTATAGGTGCTGACGTAAAAACAAACAAAACAAAAGTTACAGCACTGCTGAAGAGACAAAAATCACAAAGAGAACATTATTTTTGTTTAACTTAAAAACATGTCATGAAAATTAAACATCCTTGGGAATACCACTTTTTCCTGAACACAATCCTTCTTTCTAAAGCAGATGGTTTCAAAATTAACAAGAAAAGGTGGGATACAATAATCAGGTATAAAAATCCAGTGTTCATCCTTGAAGCAAACGTACATACTGGTGCTAACACTCGTTATGGTTTGTATTCTATCCAGCTGATATGCATTGCTACTAACTTATTTTCTTATATTACAAGAAACATTCACAAGATGATATGCCCCAAAACAACCATCCAAGACTTTGTAGTGAAAAGCAGATGATTAATGCTATGTTCTTTAACCTGCAGTCCTTGGTTTGTGTCTGTCAGTCTCCATTTGTCTGCTCTGTTACTGTGAGCAAGTCACTTAACAAGACAGTGCTCCTGTGTCACCCCTGAAAAGGGGCACCTATGCCTAGTGGGTTCGCTTGTTTAACAAATAAACACAAAGATTAGTTGAAGCATCTGTCACTTGCTTTAACTGATACCGCACAAACCATGTATTATGCCATCCTGTTAGATACTGCTGTTCAGGATCACTGGATTTCAAGTAGGAAGCAACTACACAGAATGGGTTAGGGATATCACATTTAATAGGCCAGAAAGACTGAGTTTAGCTGAATGCAAAATCTGACACACAGATACTTTTATGTTAATTAGTTTTCAAGGTCAGTGCTGACTGTAATAGTTTATACAGATGCTCATTCTGGGTTTCACCTGGGTTGCATGTGCTTTTGGGTGATATAACCAGTACTGTTCCCAGCATGCATACGGTTACCACCCATGATGGCATCCATTTTAGCTTTCAAGCTGAGTGGACTGGCTTCATATGGTAATACAAATTGTCATCAGTTTCAGCAAAGAATATCACTGCTTCATAATTAGTAATAAGATGATAATACAGAGATTACTAGCGGCAGTACGTACAAGGCCCTAGTGCTTTGATGTCTTCATCTTCTCCTTGAAGAAACTCTTATTTAGAGCATTAGAGTATGACTTTTTTAACTATATTAATGAAATATTTTAAATTCAGTATAGTAGGCTTTTACAGATTCTCTTTCAGCCTTTTCCAGTTGTAGCTGTGCTATCATATCCTGCTGAAGCAAACTCCCATATGAAGCATAGATGTTTAATTGTTTGTGTGTGTATGTGTGTGTGTGTGTGTGTGTGTGTGTGTGTGTGTGTGTGTGTGTGTGTGTTTAAAATAAAATATTTATTTACTGCAATCACTGCTGCCAAGTGATCTGTGCAGTTTTTAAGTTTAATTTAAGTTTAATTAATGGACAGCAGTTGTGCTGTCACCTCACAGCAAGAGGTTCATTGGTTTTATTCTCTGCTGGGGTGCCTTCTGTGTGGAGTCTGCATGTCCTCCCTGCATCGTGTGGGTTTTCTCTGGGTGCTCTGGTTTCCTCCCACATTCCAAAGACATGCATTTGGAACATTTCTCCCCGGAGCTCCACTGAAAATTGGCTTTGTTCCAAGTCGGACTTTCCCGGTAAACAAATGTTAAAAAATTAAATAAATATATATAAGTAAAATTTCTTGTACTCAAGACAGAAACTTCTAGATCTCACATATTTCTTATTTCTATGCCCACATTATTTCAATGCTTGCAGCAGTTGGCAGTTTGCTTATTTAGGAAGATGTTTGTACTTCACCTAGATGCAATTAAACAACTGCATAAAATATAAAAACATAACACTAGCTACTGACAAATGGAATCTCCTGGAATGGAATTTCTCTAACCTTAGCTCTTTAAATTGTTCAGTTTTCATAAGCTTTTGCAAACATTTGTTATGCTGCGAGTATATGTTACACTCTTAGGTTCATAGGTTCATACTAGGCTATCTGCCCTAGGGCATTTATAAGCCTAGCCAGAGTGTGTTTGGCTTTCGCCACCCATTTAAAATTAATTTTGCTATGCCCTTTTTCGAGGTTAGTATACTGTGCCTCTGTCTAACAGTGACACAGAAGTGATACCCGGAGTAAACCTACGATCTCCCATCCACTCATCAAGATTCCTCTTGAAGAGAGTCAATGAGGAACTCTGCCTTACCTGGACTGGGATTTTATTCCAGAGTGAAGGGAGCCTCTGGGTTATGAATCTGTCCCTCCAGCATGTCCTATTTATTTCAGTGCTGAGGTTCAAGTCTCCGAGCTGCACTCGATAGGATTTGGATTTTCTGAGGTGCAGCATGTCCATTAATTCCGGGTTGGACATTTTCTTTATACGTCAGGCACAGATCGCCTCTGAGCAGGCAGTATGCCACTGAGTAGAGCTGGAGTTTCTTTAACCGGGCAGCATATGGCATCTGTTTGAGCCCTTTGATCCTCTTGGTGAGGTACTTTTGGGGTCTTTCCAGTTGCTGCAGGTGTCTGGTAAGGTACATCCCAAAAGGGGCATTGTACTCAATTATGGGCCTGATGAGGGATGAGTAAAGAGGCACGATGACCTCCCCTGATCTAGATGTGAATCCCTTCATGATTAGGTGGGCCATATAAAATGTTTTTCTAACCACTTTGGCCACGTGGTTGTCAAATGAGAGATTGCTATCAACTTGGGTCCCCAGGTCCCTAATTACTTCTTCTGTACTTAATGGATTACCACCTATGTGGTAATTTGTGGGCAATTTGTTTTTTCCAAAGGGGATGACTATACACTTTTTGACGTTTAGCTTGAGGCCATGGTTCTGGCACCAGTTGTCTGTTTCTATGAGGCCCTTTTGGAGGATGCTTGTGTCAGCTGGAGAGTCGATTATGGCGCCCAGTTTGCAGTCATCTGCGAACTTGGTCAGCCACAGTCCTTCCATGTTGGCCTGTACCTCCAAGAAATATATACCGAACAAGAGAGGTC
Source organism: Protopterus annectens (assembly GCF_019279795.1). Classification (NCBI taxonomy): domain Eukaryota; kingdom Metazoa; phylum Chordata; order Ceratodontiformes; family Protopteridae; genus Protopterus; species Protopterus annectens. Next base: position 1,761,887,804 of record NC_056726.1, read on the forward strand.
CCAGGACTGAGCCTTGTGGGACGCCACTTGTAACTGGTTTGGAGTCTGACATGGCTCCAGCAATTCTAACTATGTGGGTTCTGTCCTTGAGCCACTTTGCAACCCATCTAGTGACATAGGGGTTTATATTTAAGCTGGTGAGCTTATCTATAATGCCCGAGTGGGGTATTGTATCGAAGGCTTTTGCGAGGTCCAGGTAGGCTGTGTGGACCACCTTCCCCTTGTCAATGGCCTTGGTGACTGTTTCAAAGAAATCAACCAGGTTTAAGAGGCAGGATGTGCCCTTAACAAAGCCAAACTGGGTAGGATGCAGTGTCTGTAGGTCCCCAAGATCCTTATTTATGAGGTCCATGATGATCCTTTCCATAGCTTTGCAGACCAAGCTAGTCAGGCTTATGGGGCGATAGTTTCCAGGATCCGTTGAGGCACCACCTTTGTGGAGAGGGACCACTGTTGCTGTACACCACTCTTTGGGTACATATCCTGTAGTAAGGCTGAGATTGAACAGTAGTTTTATGTTTGGGTTTAGCTCTTCTTGGAGTTCATGTAGGATGCAGCCCGGGACACCGTCTGGTCCCATTGATGCTGTGTTTTTTGCTTTGGAGAGGGCAGCTCTTACCTGAGCATCTGAGATGTCAGGGGGGCAGCACTCTGCTGGGATAGATATTTGCCCTTTTGGTGGGGGGGGGGGGTTGCGCTGAACCTGTCAGCTAGGATGTTGGCAATGTTTTAATTTTCTCTATGGTTGTCCAGCTGTGAGGCAGTAATGATACATATAAGTAAGTTGGTGTGGGTTGAAGGCCCCCAAATGGAAGGTTGCAAGGGAGCAGCCTGCCTTCAGCAGCTTATATATCAGCTTCTCAAAGGTGACTCTCCAGAAGCACAGAGAGCCAAAGGGAAACTTGATTCTTTTGGTAGAAAATTACTTTCTTGGCCCATCTAGTTTGCCATATTTTCTTTCTTGACACATTTTATTTTTCACAGTCATCATGCTGAACAGAATATTTCATTAGGAAGAGAGTGCTGATTATAAAATGGTATAACAAGACAGCATTCCATTTGCTTCTTTCAATTAAAGAGTTTGCTTCTTGCCAGTCCTTTGCCATTGTCACTGCTACCCCAGCTACTGACTATCCAACCAACATGTCTAGGTTTGAAAACAAGCAGACGCTGCTGCTGCTGTCTTCCTATGGACAAGAGAGCAACTGATTATCTATTGCAGACATTTTCTAATCTACACTGGTTTCTCCCAAGGCCTTATTTGAAAACAATAAATGTTATGTTGTTCACCAAGGTAAAGATGGATGAAATAATTTTTCTTACTACTGTGTAGAAGTTAATACTGGCCAAAACAGTTCTACTAAACAGGGATATATGGATATTTTTGTGACTATTTCTGAACCAGCCATCACAAAATGTACATTAATAAGTGTAGAAATTCATGCATCATTATGTATGCCCAAACCAAAACTCACTATAAATGGCTGTAACATAACTTCATTACAGAGATGTTGGTGTACAATGGTAGTTAGCTTTGGGTAATGCGTATCTACTCTCATCTGCCTTTTATCTCTATTTTAATTCTCTTGAACTTTGCTCTCAGACTCCCTAGCGACTGCAACAATATGCATATGTTCCACTTCTTCTGGAATGCCATAACAGGAATTTAACATATCCATCAAGTACTTCTTGGAATCTCCCTTGATTCTGCCTCATGCTAGCTTCAAAGACCATCTCCAAAATCCTGAACATGTTTTTGTGGACAAATAATTCCAGTATGCCACTCATTAACATCAACCACAATGTATTCATCACAATATGCTTTTCTTCTGCATTTGAGACAATACGCACAAAGTAACTGTAGCGAGTACATGTGCAAGCCCTTTCAATGAAGAACCTATAATTTCAGTTGACATGCTATGGACTACCTGCACTTTAAATGTGTCCTAGCCAATGATAATAGCTTATAGATCTGACACAGTTCTCTTCCTCGGGCATACACAAACACATCATGTACTCCCTCTGTTGATGGATTGCTTCATTTTGTACTTGAATATTCTGCTAACATCCCTTTACTGCCTTGATGGAGTATATCTGTATTTATACCTTCCATTATGACTGCACCAAGGCTTGTTTCAGGCTTTATGCACATTCATTGCAGTCCTTTGTTCTACCTGGCTGTTGATGTCTTTGCCTTGTTGCTTTAGCTAGCCATTTTTTAGCTGAAACTTCCCTTTATACTCATGACAGATCCTCTAGTTTTGTTGCATTTTGGGTCATTCTTTCCACTGTTGCCCATTGCAATTTCAACTGCCATTTACAACAGAAGCAGATATTACTTTCCTGTTTATATGAACATTTAAGAAGTCCACTTCATAAGACTCAGTAATGCACTCATGCAAAGCAACGTGATTATCTGAGACACAGGTCCAGTGATGCCTTCAGTAAGTTAGGTGGCCAAGGGAAGAATTAGGTATCCCTTGGATATCTTCTTCCATGCTGGAAGAATGGGGAATTATGAGCCTGAGGAATTCATGTTGAAGACTGCTGGTAGGCCATACTGCTCACAGGAGGAATGATGGTTTATATGCAGAAGAGAGTGCCACCTCTGTGCTGACATATCCATCATACCTGCTTATAGTCAATCCCCAATTACGCTCATAAAATGGCTAAATTATAGCCTGGTTCAGCATCTATATAGTGTGAGACTGGACCTTAACAATACTAAGAGGGGTGCTTAACAATTATTAAGCACCCGTAGGAGCTGTTAAGATCACATCTGCACTAAAAGCACACAGCATTGACCAGTAAACAGTAGCAGCAGCAGGACATGAAGCTGCTTCATCTTCACTCCTGTTTCTGCCTGTCTGTTGGATCTGCCCAGTTTTGAATGAAAATGATCCCCATACACACTGTAAGACATCAACCACTCCTCCACTGCTAAGGCTTTCAAAGACAAAACAACACTTTTTTGTTTGTTTTTTTTTAAATCTTACTTTTGATTAATTTGTAGAACGTGGACAAATTAAACCTGCATGTGCTACAAAGCATTGTGAGCACTTCAGCAGATTGTAACCCTGTATTATATATTCTCCACATGGATGTCAAAATTCACCGCTCATGCTTTGCTCTCCAGGTGAATTTTTTGGCATCCATGTCTTGGCCACATAATAAAGTGGTTAAGATTGCTGACCCACTCATAAACCTCTACATGTGTTATTGCTTCAAAATGGTAGACTACAGGCATGCATAGCACACATTAAAATCAGAAGAGCTTAACATTTAAAATTGCAGTTGAACACAGGAGAACCATGCCCTCTCGTAAGGTCCATAAAGACATTTCACACATTTGCTAAATATTGCACAAATGTCTTGAGGGTTCAAAAGCTCCTTTAATGAATTTTACAACTAATATTAACCTACATATGCTGCATTTGGCTTCTACAGTTGCCTGGATTATTCATCTACAGACTGATAAACCCATTTCTAGCTTTACTCTACTACGTACTTCTGAACAATACCGGTGATCTTTTGTAAAAAAAGAAAGAGAAATATATAGAACTCTCCTCTCCTTCACTAGTAATCATCTTGCATTTATACTTTTTTTTTATTAAGCGTATGCAGCACAGCCTTATAGCAAATCTTCCTTGTGAGTTTTCTGGTGATTAAACTTTTAAAAACAATCATTGCTACAGTAAGTTGTGTTGTTATGTCTCAGGAAATAACAGCAGGTTCTTTCTAGTGAAAGAAATTGTGCTTGTAGGATGAAACTTAGTGTGTTAGTTGAGCAGTGAAGTATTCAAGGCTAGCTATAAAGGTTTTGTACACCTCATGCAAATGTTATTTTTTCATCTTAAGCATTACCTGCTGACCACAAGACAGAATACAAATTCAGTGTTGCTTATTTGTTTAACCTCTGATGCTATGTGGTTAGTCTCTACCAACAAACCAATGACTGCCTGACAAACATGTACTTCGTAACATAATGCAGCCAAAAATATTTAATCAGTGTATCCTGTTTCTAGTGGGTATACATTTATTATTCCTTATTAAGTATATAAACTAGAAGCTCAAAAACAATATTGAATGTTTTTGATCCTGAAAATTTTCATTCAGCAAAGAGTAGAGTCATCAGTATGACCAACCAGGGGGAGGAGTCAGAGTGCTTTCCTTTCTTAGCCTGGCATAATAGCTCCTGTACTTAGAATGTGGAAGGATAAGAGACACATCTCATTTTAAGTAACGGCATATAAGACATACAGACTAATTTTATTTATTTTTTTTTGTTTATTCATTTATGACCAGGTTAATCCGAATAAGCTAGTGGCCGTTTTCAGAGGAGACTCAAGATGGTACTTATACTATTAGTGGAAGTTTGACCAGAGCATTGGAAAACTTCCCCTATACATTTTCATAGAAGATTCATGATCTTTTACATCCACCTGAGGTACCACCCATTCAAGCAGATTGGACCTCGGTTTAACATCTCATCTGAAGGATTGCACAATCAGAAAGAAGTACAGCACCCTTCTAATAATGTACTGCAGGGTCAGCAATACATTTACCTGGAGTAGGAATAGAACCTACAGTCTTCTGCACTACAGGCACATGTGCCACCTGTTGCACCACTGACACTGTTAAACAAAACGGAGGCACTCTCAGTAGTCATGCACTCTAGCCAAGAAGATCCACACTATCACAGACTGGCCACAGATTATTTCTGGAATTATCTAGAAAATGCCTTTGTGAGAACATACTACTTACTGATAAAACTAGCCACCAGAAGGGGAAGTTCTTGCAAGTGAGGAGGCAAACTAGGAGGTTCTACATCTCACACTATGGGGTCAACAGTGTGAGTGATTAAGTCATTCTGAGCAGCAGGTATAAGAAAAATAAAGAGAGCAGGTCAGGCTGTTAAATCATTGTCAGCATGGAAATCAGTTGAAAAAAATATACAGCAGTGTACATCTCATACAGATCTACAGGACAGTGAGGGAAGATGTGCTTACGCTTGCAAAATATCAGTCCTTGAAAACAGCAATAAGGCAGAAAACTCCACATTGAGCCAATAAAATGTTTATTCAATAAAATCACAGTTAAAATAAGGAGGGTGAAATACTGAATTGTGATAGGATGTTTGCTATTTTAAAAGTGATCTTCTCAATCTGTTCTGTTATCTGATGAAGGGCATATGGCCTGAAAGCACTTATTTTAACTGTGATTTTATTGAATAAACGTTTTATTGGCTCTACTTGGAGTTTTCTACCTTATTGCTGTTTTCAAGGACTGATATTGTTTCGGCAGAATACCTCAGTGCAAAGAGATTTTTCTTTTTTGATATTGAAGCTTGCAAAATACTGAGGACATCAAACATTCCCTCCTAAAGCCATGCCCACTTTCTCTCAGTAACTTTACTGATACCTTGTTGATAACTGCCAGGTTATATCAGTATATTTTTCAAGCAATATTTGTGGACAACAAATGTGTAAATTATCTTGTAAATGCGCCAAATTCCCTTGCCACAAATTTCTTTAAGTGTGCATTCACCATGAGGTAATATGGTCATTATTTCTGTCATTTCCAGCAGTACTCATTTGCAAAAGTATTGTTTATCATGACCTCCACTAGTTGAGAGGTCTTGGAGGTGAGAGAAAAATAAGTTTTTGGACCCGTGCAGTTTTAATTATCAAATGTATACAATCCCGGCAACTTATCAACAGAGCTGTTGCATAGACCCTATCAGCAGAGCTGAATCATTTTTGTCACAGTTCTACATTTGCAAGGTAAGGCAAGCATTACTTGAGTGCTAGAATTAACATATTGTACAAAGACACAGACAACTAAAGAATAAAATGTGTAAAATTAAGACTATAAAACATGTACATAGCAGATTTTATAAACTTGAGAAAGTACTTATTTAAAGCCAAAATAGAGTGGGCTAATTAAAAAAAGATCAGTGATGTCAGGGATGTCTTGAAGGGCAACAGAGACAAGCTTGCTAAATGCTGGTGAAGTACTTAACTCTGCAGGAAAGTAGCCTGGTATGACAATGAACTCATGCTAGAGTTGCCCAGACTTATCCTGGGAATCACTAGCATACTCTTAGCTGCGGATTGAAATGGATATGGTTAAAAGTGTGGTAAAAGTTATGTTACATAGATAGGATGCCAGAGGGATATCTAGGACTGGGTGAAAGAGGCAGATCAATCTTCAGTGCAATACCAGCATTCAGAAATGAATGCTGGTATGGCATTTGCCATCAGAACTGATACGCCTTAGCACTCTGTGTTTAGAAACTGCAGCAGCTGTTTGCTACAAATGTTGCAAGCAGTTTGCTCAAGTCTGAGGAGAGAAGCTGAGAAGCATTTTTTTTATATTGCTCATCAAGTTTGAGGACAGGATCTTTTTTCATGTTGCCCTGCAACTTATCAAGACTGGAAGAATAATTCTGGGTACAAAGTCAAAGACTGGAAAGTCTAGCAAGACAAACCAATAATCACAAGGTTATGCCAAGGATCCACAGGAAGGCTCTCAAACAGTAGTAATTATTCTACAAAAATTTATTTATTTTTGTTTACTGGGACAGAGCTCATTTTCAGTGGAAGCTTGGGAAGAAAATGTACAGACAGATGTCTTTCAAATGTGGGAGGAAACTGGAACACCTGGTGGAAACCACACAAACAGGAAGGACATGCAGACTCCACACAGAAGGCACCACAGTCAAGAATCATAGGTTCATAGGTTCATACTAGGCTATCTGCCCTAGGGCATGTATAAGCCTAGCCAGAATGTGTTTGGCTTTCGCCACCCATTTTAAATTTATTTTGCTATGCCCTTTTTCGAGGTTAGTATACTATGCCTCTATCTAACAGTGACACAGAAGTGATACCCGGGGTAAACTTACGATCTCCCATCCACTCATCAAGATTCCTCTTGAAAAGAGTCAATGAGGGACTCTGCCTAACCTGGACTGGGATTTTATTCCAGAGTGAAGGGAGCCTCTGGGTTATGAATCTGTCCCTCCAGCATGTCCTATTTATTTCAGTGCTGAGGTTCAAGTCTCTCGAGCGCGTAGCTCGATGGGATTTGGATTTTCTGAGGTGCAGCATGTCCATTAATTCCGGGTTGGACATGGCTTTATACGTCAGGCACAGATCTCCTCTGAACAGGTGGTATGCCACTGAGTAGAGCTGGAGTTTCTTTAACCGGGCAGCATATTGCATCTGTTTGAGCCCTTTGAACCTCTTGGTGAGGTACTTTTGGGGTCTTTCCAGTTGCTGCAGGTGTCTGGTAAGGTACATCCCAAAAGGGGCATTGTACTCAATTTAGGGGCCTGATGAGGGATGAGTAAAGAGGCACGATGACCTCCCCTGATCTAGATGTGAATCCCTTCATGATTAGGTGGGCTATATAAAATGTTTTTCTAACCACTTTGGCCACGTGGTTGTCAAATGAGAGATTGCTATCAACTTGGGTCCCCAGGTCCCTAATTACTTCTTCTGTACTTAATGGATTTCCACCTATGTGGTAATTTGTGGGCACTTTGTTTTTGCCAAAGGGGATGACTATACACTTTTTGGCATTTAGCTTGAGGCCATGGCTCTGGCACCAGTTGTCTGTTTCTATGAGGCCCTTTTGGAGGATGCTTGTGTCGGCTGGAGAGTCGATTATGGCACCCAGTTTGCAGTCATCTGCGAACTTGGTCAGCCACAGTCCTTCCGTGTTGGCCTGTACCTCCGAGAAATATATACCGAACAAGAGAGGTCCCAGGACTGAGCCTTGTGGGACACCACTTGTAACTGGTTTGGAGTCTGACATGGCTCCAGCAATTCTAACCATGTGGGTTCTGTCCTTGAGCCAGTTTGCAATCCATCTAGTGACGTAGGGGTTTATATTTAAGCTGGTGAGCTTATCTATAATGCCCAGTGGGGTATTGTATCGAAGGCTTTTGCGAGGTCCAGGTAGGCTGTGTGGACCACCTTCCCCTCGTCAATGGCCTTGGTGACTGTTTCAAAGAAATCAACCAGGTTTAAGAGGCAGGATCTGCCCTAAACAAAGCCGAACTGGGTAGGATCCAGTGTTTGTAGGTCCCCAATATCTTTATTTATGAGGTCCATGATGATCCTTTCCATAGCTTTGCAGACCAAGCTAGTCAGGCTTATGGGGCGATAGTTTCCAGGATCCGTTGAGGCACCACCTTTATGGAGAGGGACCACTGTTGCTGTACGCCACTCTTTGGGCACATATCCTGTAGTAAGGCTGAGATTGAACAGTAGTTTTATGTTTGGGTTTAGCTCTTCTTTGAGTTCATGTAGGACACAGCCGGGACACCATCTGGTCCCATTGATGCTGTGTTTTTGCTTTGGAGAGGGCGGCTCTTACCTGAGCATCTGAGATGTCAGGGGCAGCACTCTGCTGGGATAGATATTTGCCCTTTTGGGGGAGAAGTTTGCGCTGAACCTGTCAGCTAGGATGTTGGCAATGTCTGTGGGTTCGGTGTATTTTTGTCATTTTGGACTAATTCTGAGCATATCTGGGAATTACCACCCAGGTTCCTAACATAACTAAAGAAAGCCTTGTGATTATCCTTAGTGTCCTGTGCAATTTTTCTCTCGAAGCTGGCCTTAGACAATTTTATGTGTGCCCGTAGTTTTTTGCTAATACTGATCAGTGATGCCTTCCCTTTTTGGGATTTTGCTTTATCATTTAGTAGCTTCCTCCTTCTATTGTATAGTTTGTTTATGGCTGGGGTCCACCAGACAGGACGTCTGCCTTTGGAGGATTGAGTCTTGGTTTTATTTGGGATCGCATGATCCATGCATTCCTGAAGGTGTTCATAGAATGCGTTTATAAAGGATTCTGCGGTCTGGGCTGTATTTTCCACAGGCCCGGGGGCTTTGAAGGATTCCACCTCAGTTTTGAGGAGTGTAAAATTAGCTTTAGAGAAGTTTTTCACTGTGGTTTTCTGGGCAGGGGGTGGGGTCGGGATGTGAATATCCAGTGAGATTAGTTTATGGTCTGATCTTACCAGTGAGGGATACACTTCTGGTCTGGAGCATAGAGTCCCCATGTTGGTGATGATCAGGTCCAGTACGTTTTCCCCTCTTGTGGGAGTGGTAACAAGTTGTTCCATAGCATTTGAGTTTATAAATTCCAGGAACCTTTGGGCCAGGGTGTTGGAGCTAGAGTAATGCTCCCAGTCTATGTTTGGGTAGTTGAAGTCACCCAATATTTTTTTTTTTTTTTTTTTTTTTTTTAACATTTGTTGACCGGGAATGTCCGACTAGGTTCCACAGAGCCTGTTTTCAGCGGAGGCCCAGGGAGAAATGCTCCAGATGCATGTCTTTGGAATATAATGGTGTTTGGAGAGACCTTCATATTTTCCAGTGTTCTCAGGAAGGCCGAGTGGGGTTCCTGGTTTTGGGAGGGTGGTCTGTAGCAGGCTATAAACTGGAAGGCAGTTTTACCCACCGTTAGTTGCACATGGATAGTCTCTGATGCTTCGTGCTTTGCCACCAACCTGGAGGTGTGGGTATCTTTGATGAATATCGATACTCCCCCTCCTTTTGTGGTTCGGTCCAAGTTTTGGGGCCGAAAAGCATGGTATGAGGTATAACCTGGTAGTGCTGGGGTGCTCTCGGAGCCCTGAACCAGGTTTCTGTTACTGCACAGATATCGATGTTCTCCATGCTAAGGAGAGTTTCGAGTGCGTGCATCTTGAGGTTTAGACTTCTGGCGTTGAGTAGCATTACTCTTAGTTTCTTATCCCTTGTGATACCTATGGAGGTGGGTTTGTCTTTTGAGCCTTGCCTAAAAAAGGCACTATGGGGGTAGCAAGAGCCTTTGCCAATATCCGAAAGCCCAGGGGTGACAGGTGCAAGCCGTCCCTAGCGAAGCATCGTGGCTTGTCGAGCATATCATCCCAAGCTGACAGGCATTGGATCCCCTTTGAGTGACACCAGTACTTAAGCCAATTATTGAAATTGATCATCTTGTCTTTATATTGTGGCATCATTCTTGGTGAGGGTAAGATGCTACTCAAGGTCAGGGTCATACCGGCCTGGGCTACATGCTCAGGGAGCTCCTTTATGTCTCTTTTCATGTAGTCCAGGGAGGTACGTCTCAGGTCATTCACACCAGCATGGACAATGACTGAGTCATATTTGTACTTGCCTTGGAGTGACCTGAGTGCTTGTGTTATGTGACTGATCCTAGCACCCGACAGGCTGCTCACCATGACCCTCTCCTTGTTCAGCCTGGTGAGTGGGACGTCAGTGTGCCTGACGATAGAGTCACCTATTACAAGTGTATCAGGTGTGTTGTTTAGTCTTAAGGGCTGTGACTGTTTGGCACACTGGCTTTGTGAGATATGTGTTGCACGTGTTTTGTTTTGGGGTAGCGGCTGCTTGGGTGTCTGCTTTGGAGGTCTCTGCTGCTTCGGCAGATCTTTATTTAGAGCCTCCGAGTATGTTTTTGTGTGTTTATGTGTTTGGTTTGCTGTCGTGGTAGGTCTATGTGAGACTGGAATTGTAGTGAGTATGGTTTCCTTCTCCTCCTGACTGGTTATGCCAGTACTGAGTTGAGAGAGCTTAGCCTCCAGTTTGGCTATATGGTTGCATCTCTCACATGTGTTGGAATTTGTTGGGAGGAGGAGAGGGTTGTCTCTCAAACCAAATCAAACCAGAGAACCTCTTGTTGTGAGGCAGCAATACTACCTGATGCACCAATGCACCTCCCTAGAAAGAGCTAAGCACTTTCATCCAAGAAAAATGAACTTCATCAGAACTGGATGCCAGAATAACTGGCTACACCTCTGCTGCATCCCAGTCATGAGGGGCATAATAAGTTAACAACAATCTCTTTAAAGTTTTAAAGCAGAAAATACACATTTTGTGTCATGAGTTAAGTGCCGCAATATATATATTTCTCTCTAGCATTTATAATCTATTTGGTATTTTTTTAATAATGTAGACTTTTTGTTAAGCCATGGTCCAAATAAATCTACTGAAACTCTGTGATCTCAGGGAGCCTATAATGTTAAAGGAGAGCTACACCCATCTGTGGTGCATCCTTTAAAGTCTAAGGACACATGCACATGCTATACCTACCTTGACATAACTGGTCATAAAGGTCAACTTTCAGTCAGAGGAAAGGCACTGTAGGGAAAATATATATTTTATGAAATGTATTACAAATAAGCAGGTAAATGCTTTGAATCTTTTTCACTGCACTGGAAGATGGCCTTCCCCAGTATGGGAACCATATCATTAAAGGTTGACTTGTGCAGATGTCTGCACTGGTGTAGTTCAGAGTTAGTGACTCCATTCTAAAGTGAACAAAGTAGTGACCAGTGTAGGAAATAAGCTTTGTAACCATGTTTGAAGTGTTCACTGTAGTCTGAAAGACTGGGTACCTAGAAAATTCCTTTTATTGGGTAGCAGATGAATTGGATAAGTTGAAGTCCTACATCATCTGGATGAATTCCATGAACATGTAATAGATCCACTGTATTTTGTACTAAATCATTTTAGTAGAATTTTTTATTACAAGCTTGCAATATCCAACTATACACAACCAACAGTCGGACTAAGAATACATTGTAAATAACAGTAAATAAAGGAAGTACATAACAGCAATATAGCATCCTTCAGCATTTCAGAAACTAAAGATCAAATGAGAACTGAAAGCAACAAGGTACAGTCATCCAAACTGAAGAGTCTGCATAACCAGAAATTACTTTTGAAATCCATGATCTCCAGTACAAAATACTCAGGTAATAGCACAGGTGGCACACCAGAAGGTATCTGCAGTTTGTTTCTGCTCCCAGAATGCACCCAAAGGATCTGCATCTGAGAATATTCTGAAAACATCTTGTTCATTTACTTTTGCATCCTTATGAATTTTAGTGAAGATTTAAAACAGATTACCACACTCCTGTTTCAGCGCCCAGTCAACGTCAATGAATAGTGTGTCACACAAAAGGATATGGCTGCAACTAATTGGGGTCAAATTTTGTCATCTAGCCATATCTCCATTACATATCTGAGGCATACTTTTTCTGGTAAAACATTGAAGACTGAAGCCACTAAATAATAAATAATGACAGACATTTGATTTTCAGACTTCATATCCTACAGAAAATACATAATAATAGAAAACCTGTTATTCTATAGCAACTATCTGACTCTATGTTTTGGCCTCCCCCATTATTTTTGGTTTGTCCAGATTTCTTGCTCTGAGAGGTTGAGAGTTATGATCTGAGGTCAGAAGCTATTATCAACTTTTTTCAGGCAGACCACACATTAAATATCAGGATGCTTTGTAGATGAAGGCCATATCATAGATGCTATTTATTGTGGTGGACCTCTCTCTCCCCTTTTATACTGGGAAAGCAGGTGTGCTTATCTATGTGTGGAAGTAGTGTACTGAGGAAGGTTGTGCGTAGTCTCTCAGTATTTTACAGGGTGATACCTGCAAAATATCCAAAGCATCCCTAGATTTCTCTGAAAAGTCAGTGTGATAAGTAGGATTGCTAACACATTAAAGAAAAAATCCAGGACATTAGATATCCGAGCGCTGAAGACATGAGGAAACATTTTTGGGGTGTGAGGCTCGAGGGGTATCACCCCTGGAAAAATTCTGTAATTTTGCATTATAAAATGCGCGTTTTAAAGAAGTTTTGTGATCGTTTTCTAGAGTACAAAACTGTCGCATAACTGCTGTAAAATATGTATTTCTATCAAATTATTTATGCTTTTTTGCTTATTGGATTGGATATCAGGTATTCTAGAAACAACAAACAATAAGCCTACAGCAAAATTTACCAAGGCCAATGAACAGATCCAGGAAAGAGTGGCCTAACAGCAACTTGAGACAGATAATTCAGCACGTAATACTTTAATTTCGGCTAGTTTAGTATTATAGTAGTATCTATAATTTGAACAACAGTACAAGCAGCAAACATCAAGAACAAGTCAGCATATTGTACCAGGTGACTAGTGGGGATGGTTTGCTACAGTGAAGAGTGGAAAAACAATAATGGCAGTGAGTATGAAAACAGCTGACGACAACTATACATGCAGGGAACCGCAAACAGAACTACAGGTGAAATCGGTGCTTTCTCCAATAATCTTTCTCACTGCTACCTGCTGATAACAGCAGCTTGTCATCATGTAAAACAAATTCATAAAACTCATTGCAGGTCTTGCTGTAATTCAGGAAAACCGCAGTTCCGCTTTCACCAAAGCAACGGTGGCTTTGTTTCATTCCAAACTTTACTTGGCATTCATCAATGAGAAATTTCTTTCCAGAAAGGCAATGTTCCCGGGGAATGACAATGTGGCTGACACAATATTAAACAAGTTAACTGGAAACGCTTCACCGGTGTGGGCGACACTGAAAAACTTCTGTCATTTGTCACACAGTGATGGCAGAGTCAAATGAGCAACAGTGCATGTCAAGCTTTCTTTAGCCATGCAGAATTCATCCAAGTCAACTTTCTGCAATAAGTCCATGGCAGCGCATGAACCTTTTGCATGTTTAAATTCTGGTTGTTTGCTGAGTGACAAGTGACTTAGTGTAAAAGTGATACCGTCTTTTGACTCTGAAAAATTAAGTCACTTGTTCAAGTACGTCAAACCCTTTTCAAGAGCAGCACAAAACCATTTCCATGACAGACATCTGCAATGGTTGCATATATTTATAAGAAAAGAATGTGTTTTGGATCCAAAAAAACTTATCTGGTACATGTGATTCAATATATGTTCTCAAGTCCAGCATTACCAGAAACAGCTCAATGGACATAAAATCTTCCAGCTCCACATTCTGAATAGATAATTCAAAAAGACTGCATATATATTTTGCACAAAGAATAAGTAAGCTTTCTTGATGTTAGTCTTCACTGATTCAAGATTATGTGTGTTTTCTCCCATGTCCAGACTTGCAAGAACTCTCTTAGGGCATTCACTGCCTAGAGAAACGAAAATACGAAATGATTGCCGGACAAGATTCCAATAACCTATTGACAGCAGGACCCAGAGACAGCCATCTGTTTGGTACATGTCTCAATAGTTCATGGTACTCCAAGTCCATGAATTCAAAAAAATTTTGCAGGTCCACTCTGCAGTTCACTGATAAGCTGAAGTGACTATAAATGGAGGTCACCGTTGTTTCAGCATCGCAGTCCAGTTCATGAATTACCTTCTTCACTGCATTGTGAATCACACGTGCATTACAGTTAGTTTTGATGATCTTGTCATTTCTTTTCAGCAACTCTGTGAAGACTGACTGACTGTGCCCGTAATCGACACTGGTATTATCAGCTGAATACGACAATATGTGTACAATGTCAAGACCGTTGTCAGCCCAGACCTGAAATATCATGTTTGCTACAAAAGTAGAATGTTCATCACTGAACTCAACAAAGTGAAGAAGTTTTTTTGTTAGCCAGTTTCCGCAATAAAATACTGGACACATATAGGAAACATTGCGCTATTCTTCAACTTTGATGCATCTGGCAACACAGAAAATCTTGAAGTCAATTCCTTAAAAATTGATTCGACTGAATTAGGAATGATTGATTCTACTGACTTTGGAGCAAGGACAGTGGTCATCAACGTCTCTGCCTTAATGCAGCCACAGGTCATCTTCTTGTAAATGGATGAGTCCAGATACAGCTGGTGATCGAGCTTAGCTTCTACCATTGCCTGTTTCTCAACTCCAGTTAATGATGCTGCTCTCTTGAAAAAACTGTCAATAGCAGCTGATTTCACAGAACGGTGTGCTTTGATGAGAGTCTGTGAATGGCTGTGAGTTAGCAAATCACGTTTTCCACTGTATGCCATCCATATGCTCTTTTTACAAACTGTGCAGAAACAAGCTGTCCTGGACTGCTTCACACCATGCAAAATCAGTTTGCCATTCATGACGAAACTGTGACGTTCTCTTTTTAGCTTTCTTGGTGTTTACCTCCTTGGGTGGCATGGCCATGCAAACCTGGTCTGAATCATTGTCCACACTTCCACTGCCTTCATTCATATCCTTTAAGAATGCAACACTCAATGAAATATGCACAGTATCACAAAAGAAAATGAATACGACTAAAACAGTACGCAGAAATGGAAACAGAAGCTTTAATGATGTTATTTGAAAAAACAAAAAAGATGTAACTTAAGTGCAGCTGATCAAAAAATTAATTACTGGTATTTACAGCATGTTTTGAATGGACAGCATAGGTTTCAACCTCTTAAGTGGCCAATGTGGAATATAGAATGTAGCAATGTGTGACAAATAGTCAAAATGTGGAACACCCTATTTTCCACTGTGCGATAATGTACCATTTCTGTGTGGCATGAACCCTTCACAGGTTTTGCATCAATTGACACTCCCTAAATAAACACAAATATCTGCACTTAGGTGCATAGGTAGGTACTAGGCTATCGGCCCAAGGGCCTAAGTAAGCCTAGCCAACAAGGTTCCCTGGCTTATGCCACCCAAGAAAGTTATTTTCCTGTGCCCCTGTGAAGCAGAGACATCGAAGTGATCCTCGGGGTGTATTTCCTATTTCCCATCCACTTAACAAGATTTTTCTTGAAGAGTGCTAATGAGGAACTTTGCTTGACATAGATGGGTAGCTTGTTCCAGTGTATGGGAAGTCTCTGGGACAGGAATCTATCCCTCCAGCATGTCCTGTTTATTGTGGTGACAAGCTTTAGGTCCTAGAGCATGTAGCTCAGGGGGATTGGGAGTTAGGTGTAGCATGTCCAACAGCTCTCTGCCTAACATATAAAGCTATGTTCATAGCTTTGTATATTAGGCAGAGATCACGTTGGAGTAGGCAATATGCTATGGAGTAATGCTGGAGTTTTTTGAGACGGTCAGTGTAGGGCATCTGTTTGAGGCCAGTAATCCTCTTTGTGAGGTACTTCTGTGGCCTTTTCAGCTGCTGCAGATGTCTTGTGAGGTACATTCCAAAAGGGGTATTGTACTCTATAATGGGTCTAATGAGTGTCAAGTAAAGGGGAACAATGACCTTTTTTTTTCGTAGATGAGAACCCTTTTGTGATGAGGTGTGCCATGTAGAAGGATTTCCTGACTACTGTGGTGATTATCAAAGGAGAGACTACTGTCCACCTGGGTCCCCAGGTCTCTTATCACACATTCGGTGTTAAGTCGACTGCCGCCTATGTGGTAGTTCATAGGTACTGAGTTTTTACCAAAGGGGATGACAATGCACTTTTTGGAATTGAGCTTGAGGCCATGGCTCTGACACCAGGCATCTGTCTCAGTGAGACCCTTCTGTAGGATGTCCACATCATTTGGCGACTCAACTATGGCTCCTAATTTTCAGTCATCTGCGAACTTTGTTAGCCAAAGGCCTTATGTGTTAGCCTGTACTTCAGAAAAGTATATACCAAACAGGAGAGGTCCCAGGACTGAACCCTGTGCTACACCACTTGCCACTGGTTTGAAGTCAGATTTGCAGTCTGCAGTGCAATTACTGACTGCATTGTAACTCATTACAAAAGTTACTAGAACAGATTTTTTATCAACATACATTTGCAACATAATAAGTATGACACTCTAGAATTGCATTGCTGATTATTCGTATTAAAGAAACTGCATCTAACTCAAAATTAAAACCGTAATCTATACCAGTTTTGCATCAAGTTAAATTTGCACAGCAGTAACCAGCATAAAAGTCACTTCTATTCTACAGTAAGTAGCCAGTTCACACAGCTGAGTTACCCAGTCTGTCTAACTTTTTCATTAATAAAATGTAAATAAACAAAATAAATTATATAGGTTCATAGGTAGGTACTAGGCTATAGGCCCTGGGGCCTATATAAGCCTAGCCAAAAAGGTTCCCTGGCTTTCGCCACCAAAGAAAATTATTTTCCTGTGCCCCTGTCAAGGAGTGCCACAGAAGTGATCCCTTGGGTGAATTTTCTATTTCCCATCCAGTCGTCAAGATTTTTCTTAAACAGGGCCAATGAGGAGCTTTGCCTGACATGAATGGGTAGTTTGTTCCAGAGTACGGGAAGTCTCTGGGACAGGAATCTATCCCTCCAGCATGTTCTGTTTATTGTGGTGACAAGGTTTAGGTCCCTGGAGCGTGTGGTTCAGAGAGATTGGGATTTCTTTTAAGTGTAGCATGTCCAATAGATCTGGGTTTGACATAGCTTTGTATGTTAGGCAGAGGTCGCCTCTGAGTAGGCGATATGCGGCAGAGTAGAGCTGGAATTTTTTGAGACGGTCTGCGTATGGCATCTGTTTGAGGCCAGTAATCCTCTTAGTGAGGTATTTCTGTGGCCTTTCCAATTGTTGTAGGTGTCTTGTGAGATATATGCCAAATGGGGCATTGAACTCTATAACGGGTCTGATGAGAGATGAGTAGAGAGGAACAATGAACTTTTTTTTAGAGAGAACCCTTTTGTGATGAGGTGTGCCACGTAGAAGGATTTCCTGACTACTGTGGTGATGTGTCCACCTGTGTCCTGAGGTCTCATCACACTTTCAGTGTTTAGTGAGCTACCACCTATGTGGTAGTTCATGGCTACCAAGTTTTTGACAAAGGGGTGACAATGCGCTTCTTGGCATTGAGCTTAAGGCCATGACTTGGACACCAAGCATCTGTCTCTGTGAGGCCCTTCTGTAGAATGTCTACATCATTAGGTGATTCTATTATGGCTCCCAGTTTGCAGTCATCTGCGAACTTTGCTAGCCAAAGATGACCTTTGTTGGCCTGCACTTCAGAGAAGTAGATGCCGAACAGGAGCGGACCCAGAACTGAACCCTGTGATACTCCACTCATTACTGGTCTGAAGTCAGACTTGGAGTCGGCTAATTTTACTGTGCGGGTTCTGAGTGAGCCATACATTGCAATCTCTAACACAGAAATACTTTTACTTAGCAGAAAATGACTAAATGACATTAATTCACTTTTTAAACAAAAAAGCATGCACCAGTTTTTCCAACCCCTCCACATCTTCTCCTTCATCAACTAAACCTGTAAAGTGTTAGACTTGTCTGGGACAACCTACCCAGTCAGACTTTCCCAGCAATCAAATGTCAATAAATAAGTAAAATAAACAAATATGTAAATACTAAATAACTTTACTAAGTCAATAACAAATGAGACCTACTCCTGTCTTGGCAGTACGAGCCATAACAGGTACCTCTGCCTAATTAAGTGAAGAAAACAACTCTAGCTCTCAGCCTTCAATCTGCAAAATGTGGAGCACTTACTAACAGCTTATCAACAACTTCAACTAGGAAACTTGCAGGATGGTAAAATGCTTTACTTTATAGCTATAAAAAGGCATTTTGATCATACCTCTCAAATGTCCCTGATTTTGCCTCAAATCTTAGCTCTGTCACTCTGAATCCCTCCTAAAACTGGTTAGCTTTTGAAGAAAAGGTGCTGAGCTACACTTAACAAATAATGACAATAATTTGAGTTATAGACTTCTTTTACTTCAGAAAATGTATAATAATTCACATATTCTTATTCAGTGACTGTCTCATGTTAATAGTACTAATATTTTAAAAGTGTCCCTAATTATTTCAGATTTGCCCCTGATTAGTTGAGAGCTATAACTCTGATGAATTGATATGATTCAGGATTATTTGTCATGGTTAATCTTAACTCTAACTAACTTAACACTAAATGTGTGACAGACCCTATCAATGTGGAACAAAATCAAAGTGATACAAACAACATCAGAAAATCAAATATTCAATTACTTCAGACATTTTCAGCAAGTGTTAACATCAAATAGCTCACCTTTCTTATTCACTAGTTTGTAGTTATCTTGTTATAAAGGTCCTAGTCGTTGTCACGCATCACTTCATCTCCACAAGTCCACAACTCCCTATGCTGTAGAGAAGGCAGGACCATGAATAGAAAAAATTCAAATGCAACAACAAAGCCACCAAGATTATCCAGCAAATGGTTTCCCATACTACCCTTTTCGAAGGTATTGCAGTGGTGCAAAAACTGTAGGAGCACTCCATTGGACGACTTCTGTGTGTGTCCTCATTGGCTCACTTTGTGTTAGAAGTTATCAGATTTGCTCATATACCACAATGTCAATTGGCTGTAATTGTGGTATATGAGCCAATCAAAAAACACAAAGCATAACCACCACTGTTCACTGTGGAACAACCGAAAAGTGACTTTTGGCTATGTAAATGCAGAGCATTCTGCACCATCCGGAGCACGTGACCGGTAAGATGGGCAGTGCAGCAAATAAACTATGCCCAATACCAATAATACAATTTAAAATCCAGTCAATTCTCTGCCAGACTTTAAATATAGGACTTTTTACATCCAGGATACAGGACACAAGACTGAAAAACAGGACTGTACTGGAAAATTTAGGACAGTTGTCAACCTACCACTGGTAAGTACTATTCAATATGTACGGAGTTACACAATGCAAAGTACATTACACTAATTATTATTCAAGACATTACAAACTAAACCGGGCAGTTTGCACTAATTTTTATAGTTTGTTAATACAGACAGCAGAGTGCTGATGAGTCATTTTAGTCCTGCTATGGTATGACACAAGAGGCAATCAGTTACAGCAAGAAGCACTGAAAAGATCCATAGTGGCCATGAAAATATAAGATCACCACCAGGCTACTCTAGGAAAACCCCTTAAACACTAGGCAAGAAAGGGAAAGACCCTAGAAATGTCTGTCTCAGTGATCATCTCCCAGTCAATACAACCAAACTTCTCACACATCCACTCAAACAGCATGTTTATAAACCACACAACCTTTCCAAGTTTAACCCAGAAATATTCATTACTACCTATAGTATATTAACTGGAACGTCCCAAAAATCCTCCCCTTAGATGAGGCTATTAATGAATTCAGTACAACTTTCCTGAATATCTTAAACAGCCTTGCACCTCCTAGAAGGATGAGACTGTAAACAAATAATGCAATTTGGCTATCCCAAAACAGTAGAATGCTAATGCAGGCCAGAGAAAAAGCACACAAAGAATATCAAAAATGTAATGCACTACAATATCTTGAAAACTTCAGAATGCTTTGCAATTATACTAAAAAACAAATAAATGAAGACAGAAAACTATACTATACTATACTGTAATAACTTTCAGAATACACCCCTAAAAAATTCTGGATACCCATTAAAGAAATCTTGCATCCCGGCCAAACGTTCACCCCTAACCCCTCTCCCAATAACTTAACACTCGAAAGCACAATACAGTTCAACTCTTATTTCATAGTTAATATAGCATGTCTAACAAAGGATTCCCCAACATTTAATCCTAATCCTGTCCAACAACCACGTATCACCATATCTGCTTTCACCTTCAGACCTGTGCCCACATCATATATACAACTACTATGAAACAAACTCAAAACAAATTCTACTTCAGTTGATGACCTTCCAAGTGAGTACCTTAAAGTAGCAGCCAACAGCATTGCCTATCCTATTCAAACCTTATAAATAGATCAATCCAGGAATCCCATGCTCCCTGTCTCTTGAAAAAGTCACACATTATCCCTCTACAAAATGGAGGAAATTCAACAGACATTACTAACTTTAGACTTATAGCAATCTCATCTCCATCTCCAAAATACTTCAAAAAAATATTAAAAAACAATTGCTACACTATCACCTACGGGAAGAACTCTTATTCCCCACACAACATGACTTCTGTCCTTCCCATAGTACTAACACTGCACTTCTAACCTACAGAGATACTGTAAATAAAGCTACAGATAATGGCAAATTAGTTTCCTCTTTATTTCTAGATTTGTCAAAAGCCTTCGACACAGTTTATCATAGCAAACATCTACTTCAAATGTCCTCATTAGGTATCTCTCAGCCTATCCTTCTATGGTTCAAAAGCTACCTATCTTATAGGTATTGGGTAGTAAAATGTCATTCCACCTTCTCTACATACCTCCCAGTCACCACCAGTGTACTACATGGCTCTGTCCTTGGTCCTCTCCTCTTTAACATTCTTACCAACACCCTCCACATATCCACACAACAGGCCTCACTAACACAGTACGCAGATGACTCCACACTCATTTACAGATCTGACAACAAGGCACACCTCCAAAAAAATTACTTAGGAAGCTTTAACAACTACTGAAACATGGCTTTGTTACTCACAATTCATGCTCAACCCTAAAAAAAAGAAAAGAATAAAAAAAAAAACTTTTTTCCCCAAATCCCTCTTTCATTAAAAAAAAAAAAATTAAAGTCCTCCTTCTTGATAATACAACAATTGAAGTGACTTATCATAGCAAATTATCAGACATGATATTGAATGACAATCATAAATTCAACCTGCATACACAAAATTGTATTTGAAAAAACTCATCAAAAACTGGGGATGCTTTACGGAGCAACAATTTTTTCACCAACGCAACTAAAGCTACAATTGCCACTACTTATCTTCTCCCCACACTTCTTTACACCTCTCCAATCCTTAGTAACTTCAGGCACCATAAAAATAAAAACTTGAACAATACTATAACAAAGATGCTAAATTAACAGCAAATACCCCTTTCAAAGCCCATCACTGTATAGCATTAAAAAGCCTAAACTATTTAGAACTGCCTCATTACTAACATATATATGGCTTCTTACAACCTATACAATTACCCAACATCCATCTGCTTGTCCAGCACTTAATAACATTCTACACAACTATGTTCCCAGTCAGTTATTATGATCCAATGACCAAAAACTCCTGTCTGTCCAAACCTATCAAATCTGCAGGGAATTGTCTTTACCTGTGCTGTGCTGCTAAGGCCTGGAACTTCTTACATGTATCCATCAGGTTAATACCCTCCTTCTTATCCTTTAAAACCATTCAGAAAGACTTCCTAGCCAAAAGCTGTTTCAGTTCTTGCTCAACACCAGGATAAACTATACCCTAAATCGAGCAAGTACCTCTTCATACCTTACACCTCCTTACTCTTCCTTCTTAACTCACTTCCTCACTTCTATCAATTTCTCTGTCCTAGCTTTCTCTCTAAATATACTATAAGCCTGCTTTACTCTTATTTCATATTGTAATTCCTGTTTGCATTACACTAACTTACCTTTACCTTCTCTATAAACTGGCTAAAATTTCTCTAAATATTAAATCATTGTCATATAACTTGTATCTATTTTAGATTCATAGATTGTTACTAGACTAACAACCTAGGCAGCCTTTCTATACCTAACCAAGTTTTTTCAAAGGTTCATAGGTTCATAGATTAGTACTAGGCTAACTGCCCTTGTGAGCCATTTTAAGCCTAACCAATTACCCCCCTGTGAGATTCAAACCCGGTACCCTGTGTTTGTAAGGCAAACACCTTAACAATTAGGCCATCCTCCCAAGGAGTAATGACATTCTGTATTCAAACAGGACATTGGGGGACAGGCAATTATAAACTACCTCTGTCCATAAGGGACATGGGTGCCAGGCCCGGTGAAATTTCCTATTCCCTATCCACTGGTCTAGGTTGTGTTTAAGCTGGGTAATAGACAGGCTCAATTTCACATGGATGAGAAGCCTGTTCCATAGGAGGGGCAGTCTCTTGGACACATATATGTCTCTCAAATATGTTCTGTTTAAATCAAGGACAACATTCTGGCCCCTAGACCTTGGACTTCTGGCATCTTTGATTTACCAATATGCAGGAGATTCATAAGTGTGAGGTTTGCAGATGGCTTGTAAGCCAAGCATAGATCACCCCTCAGCAATCTATAGGAAACTGAGTTGAGGGAAAGGACTTTAAGGCAAGCTGCATATGCCAGGTTTGTTACGCCTTGTATTCTTTTTGTAAGGAACTTCTGAGGTCACTCTAGCTGCTGCATATGCCTGATCAGGTACATACCTAAGGGAACACTGTACTCTATAATTGGTCTGATAAGGGCAGAGTACAGTGGGATAATGCCCTCTCTGGACCTAGATGCCATGCCTCTACTTATAAGTTCAGCAACATAAAAGGATGTCTACACCACTGCGGCCACATGATGGCCAAAAGTAAGGTTATGTCTACATGCATACCCAGATCCCTCACCACTGGGTTGACTCTTAGGGGCGTATTGTCAACGTGGTAACTAGCCAGGATGGTTGACTTTCCAAAGGGTACAATTATATATTTCTTAGTATTGAGTTTAAAACCATGGCTTTGGCACCAATTGTTAGTCAGAGATAGATGACCTTGAAGAATGCTAGTGTCTGCAGGGGATTCAGTGAAAACCCCCAGCTTGCACTCATCTGCAAACTTAGTCAGCCATAAACCTAGATGCCAGAAAGGAGTGGGCCCAGTACCAAACCATGGGGGACTCCACTAGTGACTGGCCTCTTGGTGGAGGTAGCCACCTATTTTAACCTCCTGGGTCCTATCAGTGAGCCACTTGGGTATTCACCAAGTGACAAAAGGGTCCATAGTGCCTGAGAAGGGTATTGTATTAAAAGCCATAATGCCTGAGAAGGGTATGTATGGCCAGGTCAAGGTAAGCTGTGTGCACAGTCTTACCTTCATCTAATGATTTGGTGACCCTCTCAAAACAGTCCACTACATTTAACAGGCATAACCTTTTGTTAACAAAGCTGAACTGTGATAGGTCCAGTATTTACAGATTACCTATACCCTCATTTATCATGTCCATGATGATTCTTTCATGCCCTTACATATGAGGTCAGTAAAAAAATATGGGCACGTAGTTACCCAGATCATTGGTTGGGCCTCCTTTGTGCACAGGAATGACTGTAGCCATCTGTCATTCCTTGGGCACAAAATCTGATTGTAGGCTCTAGATGACCAAAGAGGTCATATTTCATGCTATTAAACATCCCAGGATGTTATTGGGGCCCATCAATGCTGTGTTTTTGGCCTTGGAAAGTGCTTTGATGAACTGTTCCCCAGTAACAATTGGAAGGGATTGCAGTATGCAGTATTTCCTTTGGACTATATGCAGAGGGGGAATGGGGGGAATATGAGCTGAGTCTGTCATCCAAATGGTTGGCAATGGCCTCTGGTTCAGTGTAGGTGATACCATTTACAACAAGTTCACCACATTGTTGCATATTTCTCCTGACATTATGGAAATAGTTGTAGACAGCTTTGTGGTTGTTGGAGGCCAGTAAAAAATATGGGCCCATAGTTACCCAGATCATTGGTTGGACCTCATTTGTGCACAGGAATGGCTGAGGTTATGGAAATAGCTGTAGACAGCTTTGTAGTTGTCTTTTGCCTAAGTAGCTATTTTTTCTTCAAATTTAGCCTTTGACATAATAATTAACCTTCTTCGATGCCTATTTATATTGGTCAGGGGGCTTTTAGTATGCATGGCTTTGTTCATCCTACGCTTGGCCAAAATGTTTTTCTTGGGGGGGGGATTTAAGAAATGTCATCTACTACCAAATTATCCTGTTTCCTTTTGCAAATGTAGAGGATTTTCTAGTGGTCAAATTTATCACACAAAATCATTTGTAGTCCTGGTATAAAGAAGGGTATGCCTTTCCATCCACATCTTTTTTAATTTTACTTCTACAAATGTTGAAAAGGACTGGCCCAAGAATTACCGTTGTGCCACCTTCCTTGAAATCATCCTGCCATCTCAGCAAATTGTAAATGGAGTTTGCTCATATTTCAGTATGATTTACAGCAGGACAGAACAAAGTCCATCTTGTGCCTGGCAAAACATCTGTTGACAAAATGAAAAGTCAACAAAATGAGGAAACATTTATTTATTTATTTTACATTTGTTGACCGGGATTGTTTGACTGAGCTGAAG
Organism: Protopterus annectens; assembly: GCF_019279795.1. Lineage (NCBI taxonomy): Eukaryota > Metazoa > Chordata > Ceratodontiformes > Protopteridae > Protopterus > Protopterus annectens. The sequence continues at coordinate 1,761,912,594 of NC_056726.1, forward strand.
AGCCCTTTTTCAGCAGAGGCCCTGGGAGAAAAGCTCCAACATATTATATAATTTCATTTTAAATTAGCATTAAACAGCAGTGTTACAGGTTTATTACAAGGCATTAAGTAACAATACAATGTTTTACAGTGTCAGTAATCAGGAGTATAGCAAAACTATTTCAAGATGTAAAAAAAAGAAATGTCATTAAGATGAATATAGTTTTTGGGGTAAGTGGTTACAAAAACCCAGCTTTATCATAATGTAGTTGCATGAAGGCAAGACATTTACAATAGATTGTTTCTCTGAGTCGATGTGCTTAATAGATTTTAGAAGACAGTAGAAAGAGAAGTCAAGGAAGATTAGAGAGAGCTAGTGAGAAGAGTGAGTCAAGGGCAGAAAGTAGATTAAGGTACGAAGAAGTAGGGGATGTTTAAGGAGGGAGAGTGCAGTGGCAGGATCAGTGACTTTTAAAGTGCTCTTTGGTGGCTATCTTAAATTGTTTAGGATGTGTAAGGGTCCTGATTTCTAGTGGGAGCCTATTCCAGGCAATAGTGGGGTGATAGCTGTACATGTTGCATCCAAATTTAGACTTGGGTTTGTAGATTTGTAGTAGGTCTTGGTTAGAGCTTCAGAGAGGTCTGGAGGGAGAATAATGGGAGATGAGAGGGGATAGTGCTGGGCAGTAGGAAGGCTGGTATAGGATAGAATGGATGATCTGGAGCTGAGAGAGAAGAAGCTGATGGGGTAATTCAAGCCAGTTTAGGTGTTTTAATGACAGACAGTGATGGGATTTTCTAGGTTTGTTGGGCAGCAAATCTAGCTACTTTGTTGTAGGTAAATTCGAGTTTGGTCAGGAGTGCCGAGTTAAGATTTGTGAGAATTTGAGAATTCTACATTAGACTGGGTAGAATGTAGGTAAGAGAGAGTAATCTTGGCTTCAGAGGTAAGGAATTCCTTGTTACGGTAAAGGAGCCCTTGTTTTTAATGAGTCGTTTTGATACAGTTATTAACATGCAAGTCAAACTTAAACTGATCATCGATAGTTACTCCTAAGAGCTTAATGCTGGATTCTACCTGAATAGGAGTGTTATTAAGGGACTTTATGGAGAAGGAGGGTTTAATTTTGTTGAACCTTTTAGGTAGGAAGAGTAACAGCTTTGATTTTTAGGGTTAAGGATGAGCTGGTTGTTGGAGAGTCATGTTTCAACTAAGTTAAAATATGTCTGAGTAGCTGAGAAGAGCTTAGAGGGAGAGTTGGCTGTGATGATGACTGCAGAGTCATTTGCGTATTGCACTAAAGATGACTGAGGACAGGAGGTATAGAGGTGATTAGTAAAGATATTAAAAAGCAAAAGCCCTGGGATAGACCCTTGAGGTACACCCATTTTTACAGGGAGTGGAGGGGAGAGTGCAGAGTGCCATCTCACTGACTGAGATCTGCCAGTGAGGTAGCTGGAGTACCATGCAACAGTATCAGAGGAGAAGTTGAGGTTGTGCAGTTTGTGCAGCAGAAAAGAGTGTGAGACAGTGTCAAAAGCTTTTGAGAGGTCCAAGAATAGGCAAGAAATAAGTTTTTGGTCATCCAATGCTATAGAGACAGTGTTGAAGAAGGATAATAAAGCTGTAGTGGTGCTATGTTTGGGTCTGAAGCCATGTTGAGTGGGTGTAAGCAGATTTTCCTGTATTAGATACTGCATAACTTGTTTATGGATACATTTTTCTAGTACTCTAGAGGGAGAGGGGAGAGGATAGCAATTGGTCTAAAGTTGGAGATATCAGAGGAGTTACCTCCTTTGTGTATAGGTAGAGTGTAGCATTGTTTCCATACAGAAGGGACTTTAGATTCAGAGATAGAGCGATTAATTAGGATAGATACAGGGAGAGCAAGAGAGTCAGCTGCTAGTAGAAGAAAAGTGAAAGGAATATTGTCAGCTGATGCTGAGCATGATTTTAATTTAGAGAGTAGAGTTTTGATGTAGCTAGTAGGTACAGGTTTGAGGGAGAAGGTTTGAGGGAGAAGGTATTTGAGGAAATAGTATTAGTAGGTTCAGAAAAGTTGGAGATGTTAGTAGTAGAGGACTTTGGGTTAGGGTTCAGTAGCTTAGATATTGAATCGATAAAATAGGTACTGAAGATAGTGCCAGTTTCTTCAGATGTCTTGTCTGGGCATGGATTGGGGGAGCTAAGATTACCGGGATGTAATATTTGATTACTAGAGTTCTAGAATTTTTTAGGATCAGATTTTAGGGCTGTGGAAGGTTTGCTATAGACGTCATTTTTATCTTTATGTGTATAAATACATCTATATTACAGATTTTGTTTTTATATATATATAAATATATATATATATATATATATATATATATATATATATATATATATATATATATATATACGGTTCTAGGACGGAAGATAGACATGCAAAAGACCGACACCGACTTCACCGACGCGAAAACACCGACACAGAAATAACCGACACTACAAACCACGGACATTTTACAGGTAAGGGGTTAAAATTCGCTAATCAAGCCTACCATGTTCAGGTAAGGTGGCAGTGTTATGCATGTGTGAAATTTAAACCCCTTACCTGAACATGGTAGGCTTGATTAGCGAATTTTAACCCCTTACCTGTGAAATGTCCGTGGTTTGTAGTGTCGATTATTTCTGTGTCGGTGTTTTTGCGTCGGTGAAGTCGGTGTCGGTCTTTTGCGTGTCGATCTTCCGTCCTAGAACCATATATACACACATACACACACACACACACACACACACATATATATATATATATATATATATATATATACATAGCCATATATGCATATATATATATATATATATATATATATATATATACATATACCCACACACACACACACACACACACACACACACACACACACACACACACACACACACACACACACACATAGAAACTTACATAACATGTGTGAATTATATCTATAAGCAAGCTAAATTTTACAACAAGTCATGAGAGTGCATGGTCTGTGAAGAGGGGGAGATGGCAGGTGTAGATATGGTTTTCTTTTCATACCTTCATAAGAATAAAAATAAGATAAAAGAACAAGACTTGGGACGAAACTAGTGACCTGTCCATTTGTCCATAAATGTAGATAATGTCATTAAAACACTGCTGAAGGAGAAAACAGATCATGTCATTAAAACAATATTGAAGCAGATAAATGGGGCCTATATACACTCTAGAATCCAGAGAAAATTTTGACCCAAGCAACACTTCACATCAGAGGGGTCACTCCAAGCAAATCTGCTAGAATTATTTCTTTCCTTTGGTACCAAGCGCTAAAAATGAAATGGATATGAAAATCACCAGGTTAAGGTTAAGAAAAACATTTGACACAGTACTGTATAAAATCTTAGTAAAAATGAAGACATCCTCAAAGTAAGGGAAAGGGTGTCCGAATGGAGAGATGAAAGTCAGCAAACAAAGGAGAGTAGCAGTGCTGAAATTGAATTAATCCTGAAGTCTTGGTGAGTAACTTTACGAGGTGACCCTGTTTTCTACAAAATCTCACTAAGGTGACACTGATACATAGACTGCATTTATATTGCGTACATCATAGACAGACGTAGGTTAAAAATTAAAAGAGATAGCTGGATGCTCAAGACCCGGGATAAAAAAGTGCCCAATCCGGGTAGGTGCATCTGTGCCAGGAATGAAAAAGACAGTGTAGAATCCTGAAAAAAAGGAATCATTCCTACAATGGAGCCAGGCCAGGCCGAGGGGGAGGAGTGTCCCCCTATTGTAGAAGGAAGTAGCAGTCCACAAAAACTGATGGGCCAAAGAAGGGCCATAAAGACGATAGAGTGGACTACTGAGGAGAAGAAAGAAATTATGTATTGTTACTATTAAGCAGAAAGTACAGAATTTCCAGACAGAAGATATACAAAATGATTAAGAGAGAAATTAGAGGAAAGAAAAATACTGCCACAAGAAAAACTGTCAGAAGCTTCAAATGAAAATTTGCATTCATTAATACAACAGATTTCTGAAAAACAGTACATAGATCAAGAAACTTTGATGGGTTTGGAGAAAGAAGCATCTGAGGATGTGTGAAAATATAAACAACAAAACCAAGAGATATTTGCGAAGTATAAAAAAGAAATATGGACATGGGAAAGAGAGACTTGATACGGTGCAATATTTATGCAAAGGAGAAAGCCAAATTAATCAATATAAAGAAGGCAGCCCCAAAGATATTCAGAGAGAAATACAGACAAAGGCATTCGGATATAGAAAATTTCACAATAAAAAAATAATATCACAAAGATGGAACATAGAAAAGAAGATTAGTAAAGTAGGAGTTAAAAAAATTGAAGTTGGAAGTTATGGAGTGCCTGCGAAGGGAAGGATTTGGTGTAGAAGGTCTAACACAGGTTACCTTACAGCATGATGAGTCCACAGAGTAAGGAGAAGCAGATAGATCAGGAAACATTTGAAGAAGAAATGTGGACATGGGAAAGAAAAAGAGAAAAAGCAAAAATAACCAATATAAAAAGAGCAGCACCAAAGATATTTGAGAGAAATACCGGCAAAGGAATCCAGACATGCAAAACTTTACAATACTAAAAATAAGAAGACAAAGAGGAAAGCAGAAAAGGAGATTAGTAAAGGAGAAGTTAAATAAATAGAAATTGAGATTATGGAGTACCTGCAAAGTGAAGGATTGAGTGCAGAAAATCTAATGCAGAAAGCACCACAACAGGATAGAGCAATGGATATCCAAATTAAGGGGAAACCAGCGAAAAAGGAAGCAATTGGCCAGGCACCATATGAAGATAATTTGGAGGCTTCCACAGGAAACCAGTATAAATGTTCACTTGAAGCTGGACAGCAAGGGAAGGAACAGGAAACTGGAAACTCTGATGCAGTCAATGTTGAGGAGTGATAGGCCAGTGAGTTCCCATATGACAGAGCAACGGATGGCACAGGATGAAATTGGAAAGAATGTACCACAGCAAGATGCTACAGAACTTTCTATAGAATGCCCGCAGGAAACAGAAAACAAGGGGTGTGCCCTAGTTTGGAAGAAAGTGAGCTAAGAGAAGAATTACTTGATCTAATAGACATGGACAGCTATATCAAGATCAATGAAAGAAATAGACTGCCAAAGGTTAATAAAACCCCAAGATGCTACAGAACTTTCTATAGAATGCCCGCAGGAAACTGAAAACAAGGGGTGTGCCCTCAGTTTGGAAGAAAGTGAGCTAAGAGAAGAATTACTTCATCTAATAGACATGGACAGATATATCAAGATCAATGAAAGAAATAGACTGCCGAAGGTTAATAAAACCCAAAAAGTCAGAGGTTTGATAAAACAAATGAAAGTAATTAGGACTGTTCATAGAGATTCATGTGATATAACAGAAGTAAACAGGATATATTACTGTGCAACTAAATTAATTACTGATAAAGTTATACCACAAGAACACAGGGTAGTGAGGAAAAAGAAGGGGAAAAATTGCATACCATTGTGGAAATATCGGATAGAGAAAACTATAAAGCAGTTAAGACGAGAAGTACCACTGTTAGAAGACTATAGAAGAGGGAACAGATCAACAAAAAGATAGATGTGATGAAAGCATTGTGCAGTACTAGAACAGATCAGGATCTATCATGCACTATCGCAAATAAACTAAAAATTTCAACACAGGTAGAAAAACTTAGAAGATATGAAGATAAATATCAAGGAAAAGTACAAAATAAGCAATTTATTGATAACCGAAAACAGTTTTATAGAGAATTGGGAATCAAGGTAAAAGGAATTGAAAGGCAGCCAAAAAAAAAAAAAGAAGTAATAGATACATTTTGGAGAAACATCTATTAAGATCCTGTGGAACATAACAAAGATGCTAAATGGATAGAAGAAGGTAAAGAAAGAATAAAAAGTTTAAAGTACAGGATATGAAACGGGATGAAGTAACAGCCAAAGAGATTGAAATAAAGTTAAGAAAAGCCTCTAAATGGAAAACCCAGGCCCAGATGCAGTACCTAACTTTTGCTAAAAGTATTAACATCTTGCATGAAAATTTAGTCAGGAGTAAGAACTATTTATATACACACCCCAACAGACACCAAGCTAGCCAACAAAAGGAAAAACAAAGCCCCTACTTAAGAGTGAACCTGCAAGATATCTTAAAAATTATAGCCCAATAACTTGCCTTCCAATAACATATAAACTATACATGGGAATTGATGCCAACAGAGTTTGTAGTCATTTAGAAGAAAACTCAATTATGGCAATAGAACAAAAGGGTAATAAAAGAAAGTCATATGGAACAAAGGATCATTTGCTGTTAAATCAAGTCATATTGGAGAACTGTAAAAAGAGGAAGAATCTAAGTATGGCATAGATTGACTACAAAAAAGCATTTGATGGTATCCCACATTCACGGATAAAAGAGTGCTTAAAAATGTATAAGATACATCCTACACTGATCGACTACATTACAGTGACCATGAAACAGTAGCAGACCACTTTGCAATTAAGCCATGACAAAGGACAAATTATTATCCCAGGGATAAGAACTCAAAGGTGGAAATTCCAGGGTGACTCTTTGTCATCGTGTTTTCTGCCTTGCCCTTAACCCTTTAAGCTGTCTGCTTAACAGCATAGGCCATGGCTATAATTTATCTCCAAGAAAACAAAAAAGTGTAAAGACATCTCATCTTCTCTTTGTCTATTTAAAACTGTATAGCTCATCAGATGAGGAACTGAAAGCACAACTGCAAGTTATCAAACTTTTTAAGATGCTATAAGGATGTCATGTGGTCTTGATAACTGTGCAAAAGCAACCTTTAAACCAGGAAAACTGCAACACCAGTAAAACATCAGTTTGGGACAAGAATGTGATATAAAAGAACTTGAGCAAGAAGGGAGTGGATACATATTTGGGAATTAATGAAGGATCAACAATAAAACATGAACAAATGAGAATAAAATGTAGTAAGGAATAGTTCAGAAGACTTAAATAATTCCTGAAAAAGGTACTGACATCTAGGAACAAAATCCAAGCTATAAATCAATTTGCTCTTCCTGTCCTAACGTACAGTTTTGGAGTGACTGACTGGACCCAAAACATGTTGGATAGATTAGACAGGAAAATAAGAAGGATGCTTCATGCTCACCAAATGATTTATAAAAATCAATGCATACCAAGATTATATACAGAATACAGAAATAGAGGAGCTCTCTGAGCATGTAGCCCAGGCCGGTATGACCCTGACCTTGAGTAGCATCTTACCCTCACCAAGAATGATGCCACGATATGAAGACAAGATGATCAATTTCAACAACTGGCTTAAGTATTGGTGTCATTCAAAGGGGATCCAATGCCTGTCAGCCTGGGATGACATGCTCGACAAGCCACGATGCTTCGCTAGGGACGGCTTGCACCTGTCACCCCTGGGCTTTCGGATATTGGCAAAGGCTCTTGCCACCCACATAGTGCATTTTTTAGGCAAGGCTCAAAAGACAAACCCACCTCCATAGGTATCACAAGGGATAAGAAACTAAGAGTAATGCTACTCAACGCCAGAAGTCTAAACTTCAAGATGCTCGCACTCGAAACTCTCCTTAGCATGGAGAACATCGATATCTGTGCAGTAACATAAACCTGGTTCAAGGCTCCCGAGAGCACCCCAGCACTACCAGGTTATACCTCATACCATGCTTTTCGGCCCCAAAACTTGGACCGAACCACAAAAGGAGGGGGAGTATCAATATTCGTCAAAGATACCCACACCTCCAGGTTGGTGGCACAGCACGAGGCATCAGAGACTATCCATGTGCAACTAACAGTGGGTAAAACTGCCTTCCAGTTTATGGCCTGCTACAGACCACCCTCCCAAACCCAGGAACCCCACTCAGCCTTCCTGAGAACACTGGAAAATATGAAGGTCTTTTCAAACACCATTATATTGGGCGACTTCAACTACCCAAACATAGACTGAGAGCATTACTCTAGCTCCAACACCCTAGCCCAAAGGTTCCTAGAATTTATAAACTCAAATGCTATGGAACAACTTGTTACCACTCCCACAAGAGGGGAAAACATACTGGACCTGATCATCACCAACATGGGGACTCTATGCTCCAGACCAGAAGTGTATCCCTTACTGGTAAGATCAGACCATAAACTAATCTCACTGGATATTCACATCCCGACCCCACCCCCTGCCCAAAAAACCACAGTGAAAAACTTCTCTAAAGCAAATTTCACACTTCTCAAAACCGAGGTGGAATCCTTCAAAGCCCCCGGGCCTGTGGAAAATACGGCCCAGACCGCAGAATCCTTTATAAGCACATTCTATGAACACCTTCAGGAATGCATGGATCATGCAATCCCAAATAAAACCAAGACCCAATCCTCCAAAGGCAGACGTCCTGTCTGGTGGACCCCAGCCATAAACAAACTATACAATAGAAGGAGGAAGCTACTACATGATAGAGCAAAATCCCAAAAAGGGAAGGCATCTCTGATCAGTATTAGCAAAAAACTACGGGCACTCATAAAATCGTCTAAGGCCAGCTTAGAGAGAAAAATTGCACAGGACACTAAGGATAATCACAAGGCTTTCTTTAGTTATGACAGGAACCTGGGTGGGAATTACCAGATATGCTCAGAATTAGTCAAAATGACAAAAAATACACCGAACCCACAGACATTGCCAACATCCTAACTGACAGGTTCAGCACAAACTTCTCCCCCCCTCCCCACTAAAAGGGCAAATATGTATCCCAGCAATGTTCTGCTCCCCTGACATCTCAGATGCTCAGGTAAGAGCCGCCCTCTCCAAAGCAAAAAACACAACATCAATGGGACCAGACGGTTTCCCGGGCTGCGTCCTACATGAACTCCAAGAAGAGCTAAACCCAAACATAAAACTACTGTTCAAGCTCACCCTTACTACTGGATATGTACACAAAGAGTGGCGTATAGCAACAGTGGTCCCTCTCCACAAAGGTGGTGCCTCAACGGATCCTGGAAACTATCGCCCCATAAGCCTGACTAGCTTGGTCTGCAAAGCTATGGAAAGGATCATCATGGACCTCATAAATAAAGATATTGGGAACCTACAGACACTGGATCCTACCCAGTTCGGCTTTGTTAAGGGCAGATCCTGCCTATTAAACCTGTTTGATTTCTTTGAAACAGTCACCAAGGCCACTGACGAGGAGAAGGTGGTCCACACAGCCTACCTGGACCTCGCAAAAGCCTTCGATACAATACCCCACTTGGGCATTATAGATAAGCTCACCAGCTTAAATATAAACCCCTACGTCACTAGATGGGTTGCAAACTGGCTCAAGGACAGAACCCACATGGTTAGAATTGCTGGAGCCATGTCACACTCCAAACCAGTTACAAGTGGTGTCCCACAAGGCTCAGTCCTGGGACCTCTCGTGTTCGGTATATATTTCTCGGAGGTACAGGCCAACACGGAAGGACTGTGGCTGACCAAGTTCGCAGATGACTGCAAACTGGGCACCAAAGGATCCTGCTTCTTAAACCTGGTCAATTTCTTTGAAACAGTCACCAAGGCCATTGACGAGGGGAAGGTGGTCCACACAGCCTACCTGGACCTCGCAAAAGCCTTCGATACAATACCCCACTCGGGCATTATAGATAAGCTCACCAGCTTAAATATAAACCCCTATGTCACTAGATGGGTTGCAAACTGGCTCAAGGAAAGAACCTACATGGTTAGAATTGCTGGAGCCATGTCAGATTCCAAACCAGTTACAAGTGGTGTCCCACAAGGCTCAGTCCTGGGACCTCTCTTGTTCGGTATATATTTCTCGGAGGTACAGACCAACACAGAAGGACTGTGGCTGACCAAGTTCGCAGATGACTGCAAACTGGGCGCCATAATCAACTCTCCAGCCGACACAAGCACCCTCCACAAGGGCCTCATAGAAACAGACAACTGGTGCCAGAGCCATGGCCTCAAGCTAAACGCCAAAAAGTGTATCGTCATCCCCTTTGGCAAAAACAAAGTGCCCACAAATTACCACATAGGTGGTAATCCATTAAGTACGGAAGAAGTAATTAGGGACCTGGGGACCCAAGTTGATAGCAATCTCTCATTTGACATTCACATGGCCAAAGTGGTTAGAAAAACATTTTATATAGCCCACCTAATCATGAAGGGATTCACATCTAGATCAGAGGAGGTCATTGTGCCTCTTCACTCATCCCTCATCAGGCCCATAATTGAGTACAATGCCCCTTTTGGGATGTACCTTACCAGACACCTGCAGCAACTGGAAAGACCCCAAAAGTACCTCACTACGAGGATCAAAGGGCTTAAACAAATGCCATATGCTGCCTGGTTAAAGAAACTCCAGCTCTACTCAGTGGCATACCGCCTGCTCAGAGGTGATCTGTGCCTGACGTATAAATCCATGTCCAACCCAGAATTAATGGACACGCTGCACCTCAGAAAATCCAAATCCCATCGAGCTACGCGCTCGAGAGACTTGAACCTCAGCACTGAAATAAATAGGACATGCTGGAGGGACATATTCATAACCCAAAGGCTCCCTTCACTCTGGAATAAAATCCCAGTCCAGGTTAGGCAGAGTCCCTCATTGACTCTCTTCAAGAGGAATCTTGATGAGTCGATGGGAGATCGTAGGTTTACCCCGGGTATCACTTCTGTGTCACTGTTAGACAGGAGCACAGTATACTAACCTCGAAAAAGGGCATAGCAAAATTAATTTAAAATGGGTGGAGAAAGCCAAACACTCTCTGGCTAGGCTTATAAATGCCCTAGGGCAGATAGCCTAGTATGAATCCATGAACCTATATATTCCATGTTCTGAAGGAGGGATGGGTCTCCTTGAAATTGATTACATGTATAGATCTGCAATTCTGGGACTACACACATATCTGCTGTCCCAAATGTAGTGAAAGTTTTGAAACATGAGGAGAATAAGTCTAAGATGACTGCTCTGCTTAATTCAGCAGAAGCATATCGGCATCAAGCAGGAATGGAAATCAAACCAGAAGTAGATAAAAACCAGGCAGAAACTGAATGTGCCAAAAAACAAAAGAAAAAATATAAGGTGAAGGACCAGATAAGATGACAAGAAATGTGGAAAATGCATAAATACATTTGTAAGTATAGAACACTTCTGAAAGAACCTCATGTTGCTCAGGAATGAATACAGAAATGGTTAAGGAGAGACAAATTCAAACAAAGAGATGAAAGGTTAATATTGGCTGTAGAAGACAGTGGGCTACATACACGTTGGTTTACAGAGTCCACTGGTGACCAGGAGAGTATACAGAGAAAGAGGTTGGTGAAGAAGAAGTGGGATTGTCAAAAAGATGAAGAAAGTAGACAAGAGTATAAGGAGATGAGGTGCATGGCAAAGAGAGAGGTGGTGAAGGCTAAGGATAAGGTGTATGAAGAGTTGTATAAAAGGTTGGACACTAAGGAGGGAGAAAAGGACCTGTACCGATTGGCTAGACAGAGGGACCGAGCTAGTAAAGACGTGCAGCAGGTAAGGGTGATAAAGGATAATGAGGGAAACGTACTCACAAGTGAGGAGAGTGTGTTGAACAGATAGAAAGAGTACTTTGAGGGGTTGATGAATGAAGAGACTGAGAGGGAGAGAAGGTAGGATGATGTGCGGATAGTGAATCATGAAGTGAAGTGGATTAGCAAGGAGGAAGTAAGGATAGCTATGAAGAGGATGAAGAACGGAAAGGCTGTTGGTCCAGATGACATACCTGTGGAAGCATGGAGGTGTTTAGGTGAAATGGCAGTGGAGTTTTTAACTAGATTGTTTAATGAAATCTTGGAAAGTGAGAGGATGCCTGAGGAATGGAGAAAAAGTGTTTTGGTACCGATTTTTAAGAATAAGGGTGATGTGCAGAGTGGTAGTAACTACAGAGGGATTAAACTAATCAGTCACAGCATTAAGTTATGGGAAAGAGTAGTGGAAGCTAGGTTAAGAAGGGAGGTGATGATTAGTGATCAGCAGTATGGTTTCATGCCAGGAAAGAGCACTACAGATGCGATGTTTGCTCTGAGAGTGTTGATGGAGAAGTACAGAGAAGGTCAGAAGGAGTTGCACTTTGTCTTTGTGGATTTAGAGAAAGCATATGAGAGGGTGCCTAGAGAGGAGTTGTGGTATTGTATGAGGAAGTCGGGAGTGTCAGAAAAGTATGTAAGAGTGGTACAAGATATGTACGAGGGTAGTGTGACAGCAGTGAGGTCTGCGGTGGGAGTGACAGATGCGTTTAAGGTGGTGGTGGGATTACATCAAGGATCAGCTCTGAGCCCTTTCTTATTTGCAATGGTGATGGACAGGTTGACAGACAAGATCAGACAGGAGTCCCCGTGGACTATGATGTTTGCAGATGACATTGTGATCTGTAGTGAGAGTAGGCAACAGGTGGAGGAGACTCTGGAGAGGTGGAGATATGCTCTAGAGGGAAGAGGAAGGAAGGTCAGCAGGACTAAGACAGAATATATGTGTGTGAATGAGAGGAAGGATACAGGAATGGTGAGGATGCAGGGAGTAGAGGTGGCGAAGGTGAATGAGTTTAAGTACTTGGGATCAACAGTTCAGAGTAATGATGAGCGTGGAAGAGAGGTGAAGAAGAGAGTACAGGCAGGATGGAGTGGGTGGAGAAGAGTGTCAGGGGTAATTTGTGACAGACGAGTACCAGTAAGAGTGAAAGGAAAGGTCTACAAGAGGGTAGTGAGACCAGCTATCTTATACGGGTTGGAGACAGTGGCATTGACAAAAAGGTAGGAGTTAGAGGTTGACGTGGTAGAGTTGAAGATGTTAAGATTTGCACTGGGTGTGACAAGGATGGACATGATTAGGAATAAGTATATTAGAGGGTCAGCCCAGATTGGAAGGTTTGGAGACAAAGCCAGAGAGGCAAGATTACGTTGGTTTGGACATGTGCTGAGGAGAGATGCAGAGTATATTGGGAAACAGATGCTAAGGATGAAGCTGCCAGGTAACAGGAAAAGAGAAAGGCCTAAGATAAGTTTTATGGATGTGGTGAGAGAGGATATGCAGGTGGTTGGTGTGACGGGGCAAGATGCAGAGGACAGGAGGAAATGGAAACAGTTGATCTGCTGTGGTGACCCCTAACAGGAGCAACTGAAAGAAGAAGAAGACTGAACATGGGGAGAAGAGACAAATGCAGGTTTTGAAAAACAGACTTGGAAACAGGTTGTAAACCTTGTTGCTGGTTACAACATACTAATGGCAGAAGGACTGTATAGTGAAAGGCATAATAATGTGGCAAGACTGTTGCACTGGGGATTGTACAAACATTATGGTACTGAAGTGGCTGAAAAACACCGGAAACATAAGCCACAAAGCATCACAGAAAATGATGAAGTCTACATCACATGGGATCATCTATTGCCAACAGTTCAAAATACAGATGTTAGAAAACCAAATATAGTGGTCCAAGAAAAGAAGACAAAACTTCATTAAAATCGCCATACCCACTGACTACAGTATCCTGCGTACAGAGAGACACAAAGTCATAAAATATCAGGATTTGCAAGCAGAAATGAGATCAATGTGGAAGAAAGATACTCAGTTAATTCCAATAGTAGTAGAAGCAATGGGTCTTATAAAAAAAGAGTCTACAATCATATTTAAATATGCTACCAATACATGTAACTTGATATGAATCGCAGAAGAAGTAATTACTGGGCACATTGCGGGTGCTGCAAAGAGCACTTTTTGCTGATATCAAAGAGTGAAACAATATTAATTTCATGAACTTTAATTATACTTTAACTTAGGAATGGGGTCCATTCCCGTCATGGTATTAGAAACCCAAAAGTTTTGTAGAAATTAAAAAATGGGTGATGGGGGCATAACACGGATGCAACAGTGAACAAATAAAAAGACACAAATGACCATAGTAATTGGAGTTTACTCAGATGACAGGGTGATTTCCAGTATGGGATCATAAAATGCCAGTTTCCAGTATGGGATCATAAAATGCCAGTTCTTGGGCCATTCCTTTTCAGCATCTGTAGAAGTAAATTACAGAAGGTCTGGATGGAAAAGTATGCCCTTCTTTAAGATATTATAAAATATGTATCAGAGTTTATACACAACAATGTGTGTAAAAAATGAAACAAGGTGGGGAAATGAAATCAATCTTCACCTCTTAAGTTCAGTAAAAATTACAAATAACATATCTTGGGAAGAAATAAGCAAAAGGAATGCACATTTGGAAGGGAAGAAATAGCAACAAAGAAAGCACATAATAACATGGGAGCACCATAACAGGTTTTGTACAGATAAGTAACCAGTGTCACAAAAAGTTATTATCCCTCTCCAGAGACAGCTGTTAAACTACCATCTGGGTTATATGTCCATAACTTCATACCTATTAGGACAGAAGTAAAACAGAGTTGTAGAGAAGGGTGAGGAAAAATTGTGCTTATTTTTTTACCAGAAGCCATGTAAATGTCTCTCTGCAGGCAAAGGAGTTTGTCGTATGCTCACAAGCTGGGCTGCATTTAGACCCAAAATGTAGGAAGTGAAGATATGGCACTGGAAAGTTTTTTTTTTTTTAGTTATTAGGGATGATGTCACAAAGGTAAAGCCTTTACTGACTTTTCCTCAGTTGCCTTCATTGGCAGCTTGTGCTAACGGACTGCAGGACTGCAGCCCCCCCAGCTGTGAATCACAATGGAACAGTCCTAATCCTCCAAACCTGCACATGGAAAGTGAATCCGGACTGCTGCCTTACCAGTCCGGATACAGGAAGAAGGCAGCAGACTGCTGATGCTCCAGACGTCTATGCGGTGCTAACCACATAGACTGGAAGGGGATCGGACTGCAAGGTCAGCAGTCTTGATACATTCAAACAGAACACAGGAAGCTGGAAGTGAGGTGCAAACAGAGACAGCCGATACTTGGCTACTGCTGTGGATTACTCTCTGGGTGTGGATTTTTATTTTAGAAGCTGTGGAAAGCTAGCAGTTCGTGAATGCAAACAGAGACAGCTGATACTTGGCTGCTGTGGATTTACTCTCTACCTGGGTGTGGATTAGTTTGTGAATGGACAGTCGATACTCAGCTGCTGCTGTAAATTGTGCTACAGATCTCATTTGAAGCAGGTGCAGTGTGTGTGTGTGTGTGTGTGTGTGTGTGTGTGTGTGTGTGTGTGTGTGTGTGTGTGTGTGTGTGTAAAATGCCCCCAGTGGTATATGGTGGTGGGTAGAGAACAGGCTTGCACCCTATATCTTGGGCCCAGGTGGCAAGAGCCTGAATTCCCTACCCACCACCATTTGTAAAAACAAATTGCAGATTTTTCCCTCATACTTGTTCTGTTCCTCCTAAAAATCTGAGGTTTCTGTATTTTTGTGTCCTTACAAAGTCAGTAGTGCATTGGTGCTGTGGTAGCATTGTTGCCTGACAGCTACAAGTTCTCTGGTTTGATTCTTGGCTGAGGTGCCTTACCTTCTGTGTGGAGTCTGCATGTCCTCCCTGTGTTTGTGTGGGTTTCCTCTAGTGTCCTCCCATCTTACAAAGAAGTGTCTGTCTGGAGTGCTTCTCCCTGGGCCGCTGCTAAAAATTGGCTTTTGTTCCAAGTCAGACTTTCCTGGTAATGTTAAATAAAAATGACAAGCATTTGAATATCAGACTTCATATTCTTCAGAAAGTACATGGTAACACAAAAGCTTTCATTCTAGCAATTTGCTAAGTTTATAAGATTGATATTTGAAATTTGTCCCTACTTTTGGGACTGTATTCCACCATTATTGGCTTCATCCAGGTTTTTTGTGCTAAGGTTGAGAGTTATGGTAAGAACCGAATTCACTGAAAATGTTTGGGGGCTGTATTCCCCCATTACTGGCTTTGTCCGGGTGTTTTTTGCTAAGAGGTTGAGAGCTATAGTGAGAACTGAATTCACTGAATGTTTGGGGGGCTGTATTCCCCCATTATTGGCTTTGTTCAGGTGTTTTGTGCTAAGAGGTTGACAGCTGTGCTATGGTGAGAACTGAATTCACTAAATGGTAGCCATTTAAGTTTCCGTCTTCCTCTTTTACAAAACAGCTGATTTGGCATAGTGGTATGTTGCTCTGACTGTTTTGTTCAGGGTCCTGGGTTCAAGACTTGGCATTGAAATGTATGGTGGTTGTTGTTGTTTGTCTTTTCGGCTTTTCCCAGTTAGGGGTCATCACAGCGAAACTCTGGTCCACTAATGATTGGCAGTAGATTTTTTTTTATGGTGCCGAGTTGCCAGCCTGATGCCCAACCTTCAGCAAAGGCATGCCCATTCACGCATGTCTTTCGGAGGCCACTCGACCGCAGGGATGACATGCAGACTCCACACAGAAGGCACTCCAGCCATGAATCGAACAGGAGAACCTCTTGCTGTGAGGCAACAACGCTACCGCTGTACCACCGCGCGGTGGTAACAGAGCATTTTATTCATAGATTAGTTCATAGTTTATAGATTAGTACTAAGCTAACTGCCCTTCTGAGCCATTTTAAGCCTAGCCAATTATCCCTTGTGAGTCTTAAACCCTGCACCTTGTGTTTGTAAGGCAAACACCTTGACCATTAGGCCACCCTCCCAACCTGTGGTGAGAAATGAATCCACTGAATGTTTGGGGGTTGTATTCACCCATTATTGGCTTTGTTCAGGTGTTTTGTGCTAAGAGGTTGACAGCTGTGCTATGGTGAGAACTGAATTCACTAAATGGCAGCCATTTAAGTTTCTAATTGTTTTCAACATTATACAAGCAATGTTTAAAATGTGTCCCTGGTTTTTGGGCTTTTGCCCCCCCCCCCAATAAACGATGGCTTCTTCCAGATTTCTTTGTGCTGCAAAGTTCAGAGATACAGCTGAGTGAGTAGATTTTACAAGGAGCTGAGAGCTGCAGGGGAGCAAAAGTTTAGTGCTGCTTATGCAGAATCTGCTTCCTTTGTTAATAACACAACATGTAGTATACTTGCTTCTGATGCAGAAGGCAGTGGGTTCTACGCCCACAGTAGATGGATGCATTGGTGATACTGTACTGTGTTGCAAAGGGGGTGGATGCTGCACTCCTTTACTGGTGAAGATACCTAGTAACTATGAACCTGTTAACAGTTTGCCATTCATTCCCTATTGCAATATTGCTAGCTTATCATTTTTTTAATGTAACATAGGCAATTTATTCCTCAAGGGCAACAGGCATTTTATTTGTAGATGAAACAATGAAATACAAAGTTGTTTGCTAGCAGCAACCTCTTCATTAGTTACATATCTCTTTAATTTGGATTATTTAGATGACTTTTACTTCTTCAGAGGTTGTGCATATGTACTGATACTGGTGGACTGTAGAAGTTTGAGTAGACTTTTATGATGGAAATGTTCTGAACTGGGCAGCTTTGTCATTATTGGTGCATTCATTTTGTTTCATTGTTTACTGGAAAATTTTCAAAACAATAAATTTAAAACACCCTCTAAAACTGTATTGTATTGTACAAGGAATATAATTTAATACAATCAGGAAGGTGTATGAAAGAGCATGTGTATGTTTTGTGTGCAAGGAGCCTGTGATTTGAAAACAGCCCAAACCCAAAGTTAATCTTTATCTGCCACTAGCAAAATGTATTTTCTTTGAATGTGGTTTTCAATGCTGTTTCAGTGAATGTGAGTTTTCACGGGCAGAGAAGTTTTAATGCTAAGTCTGTTTTCATTGTGAGACTGCATTGCTTTGTTTAGCAGATATGATATCTATTAGTGTTTGCTCTGTAAAATGCAAAATAAAACTTTCAAATGAAGTCCAAATGATCGCAGAAGTCAAGCAGTATGCACATTAGTGTTTATGGTAAATGGGGTGAAATAGCCAATTAATGATTAATTGGAATGGCTGTAGGGGGAAAGCTCCATTCAACCATGATTTTGTGAGGGGGGAAGGGCAGCAAACTCAAAGACAGCCCCGGTTGAACTATACCTCTCAACTGTTCAGATTTTTGCAGAATGAATAGATTTTTGCTTCTTATTTTTGGTTTGTTCCTCCTAAAACTTGTGGTTTTCTGGCAAATCGTTTAGGAATGAAGTCACTAAATAATGACAGACACTGAGTTTCACTTCATAACCTTCAGAAAAATGCATGCTAAAGCAAGACCTGTTATTCTAGCAACTGTCTCAGTTTATAAAAGAGCAATTTTTAGTACTGTTTATATGTTCCCCAATATATTTGGTCTTGTTCAGATCTCCTGCATTAACAGGTTGAGAGGTACGTGCAAATAAATTGCTTTATAGAATTAGGCATATCCAAACCTCTCAACTGTCCCCGATTTTGGCTCAAAATGTTGCTCTTTCCCTAATAATCCCTTCTTAAAATGGCAATTTTGGAAGAAAACATGGAGGGTTTACAATTAATAAATAACTGTAATAATCACTTATAGATTACTGTTATTTCAGAAATGCATATAGATTATTTTATTTTGTCAGCTGCTCAAGTTAGCAGTACTAATATTAAAAAGTGTCCCTTCTTTAACAGGTTCCCAGCTGTATTGTGTGGCAATTTTATATTTTTACATCACATTTTTGGTCAATTTTTCATAAAATTGTATTTTTTTGGCAAATTAGTGGCAAATCATTAACGACTGAAGTTAGAAAATGACAGACATTTCAGTTTCAGAGTTCATACCCTTCATAAAATTCATACTAATGCAAGACCTACTATTCTATTATCTTTCTAAGTTTATAAGAGCAATATTTAAAAATTGCCCTTATTTTTGGGCCTTTGTCCCACTTCTATGTATGGCTTTGTCAAGATTTCTTGCTCTGAGGTTGAGAGGTATTACAAATGTCAGGGCCATCGCAGTCAGCCAGAGACATTTAAAATTGTGACATACTTGTTGCACCCCACTCTCCCATGTAGTGACTCTGGATGTGTCCAGGCAAGGCAAGGAGCAGTTATGCAGTGTAAATGTGCAGACTATCCCCCCATCCAAGGTAGACACAAGTACTACAGTGACTTTTCATCTGTCCTTGATTTTGCAGAATGTTCTGGTTCCTGTCATATTTTTAAACTGTTGATTTATGCTTATTATTATTCAGAAAGTGCCTGTTGCTCTGTGTTTAAGTAGCAATGCTTTAATGACCATCAGGTAAACTTGTCTGTGATTGTAATATGCAAGTAAGTTTTAATAAGCATACTGTTAAAGAATTGCCAACATTGAAAGCCTTTCTGTTGTTGCCATGCAGAGAATACTTACATAACTAAATAATGTATAAGCCTTGGGTATTAAAATGCATATGACAGTATTTGTAATAAAGGACAGGATTACATTATTTTAAGAAGCTCATTACAGGCTTTACCTGCAAACTAAACAGAATGCCAATCTATCATGTGTGGTCCATATCCTGTGCAGTAATCCTTTAAGCAATGTCTGTTGAGCTTGTTTCTTGTTTGCTTTTCATTTTTTACTTTGATCATGTTTTCCCCATGAAACAAGTAGATAGTTGTTGTCAGGCAGCAGGTCTTTTTTGGATAAGAAACATTTTTACAAGTGGGGGTATCACAGAGATTGCTACATTCAGCATGTTACTTGGTACTTTAATAAAGCTGAATATAAATTATAATTAGAACTGGAGTGCAAAGAGAAGTGGTTTGAGTTGAGTGCTGCTTGTTTTTCTTATACTTGATTTTGACTTGTATTCCAGTAATGTATTTAAAAAGTAATTTATTTTTTCATGCCTCACAATCTTTTTGTTTCCATCTAGATATTAAGTAAGTTGTCATGCAGCCAATGGATTGAAATATTTTTTTCTTCTACACTTCATTTTGTCTTGATTGGACTCTGATAATGATGGTTTGGCACCCAGGGCAGAGTATTTAATTAAAGTTACAGTTTTGTGGTTTTGAGCATAGCTCCTCCCCTTTCTAGTTGGTCACTCCCATTCCCATTGACCCCACCCATTCAGCTGTCTCCTGCAGCCCCCCTTTGATGTGAAGTCACCAGCCACCACTGGTTGCCTTTACCTAGCCAGTAAAGTGCTTCATCATCAAATGATTTGTGAGCACCCAAAGCAGATAGTTCAGCTGATGTGGTTAGGGTGGGCTCTGTCCCCCTTAACCTAGAGGTGTCTACCACAGCTCATATTTCACTGGAAAATAAAGATAAAATCTGCAGGGGATATTACACTAACATCATTAATCTTGTTGATGCCGATGACATGCTGTTAGAGGTGGGAAGTGCCAATGCCAAGGATTTAGTATTAGCCCTCATAGAACTGGGTAGGAAACATATTAGTAAGATTATAGTGTGGAATTGGGATAGCTGGGTGGTAAGGTTTATTTAATACATGGCCATTGTAGTTGAACGGCAACCCCAACAAATGTTGCCCATGTTGCTGTATCTTTTTACTTTGCAGGATGCACAACATGTCAGAGGGTGATTGGCCCAGATGTAGTATGATTAGAAATTTCACAAGCTGAGGGCACTGAACAAAGCTCTTTGCTGGGAATAGCAGTACCTAGACGCATGGTGGAGCATTCTGATTGACAGGCTTTGCCTCTCTGTCCCTAGAAGCTGAGAAGACAAAAAAATCTTAGTAGGCTTAATAAGCCTTTGTCTGTAGTATCATTTTAATATAATTCACTTGAGATATCTGGTTGGCTTGGCAGACTAAAGTGACAGGACAGTAAAGGCAGGATTGAAAGTTGATTCATGGTTTCAGGAGTATATACTTTTTCATAGGATCCACAGGATTGTAAGATCATAGGAGGTTACTAGGCTATTGGCCCTGAGGCCCTTATAAGCCTAGCCAAGAGTTTAGCCCATGTTTGGAAAAGTCAGTACCTGATACCCCTGTCCAGCAGGGACATGGGTGGAATCTCAGGGGTATATTTTCTGTTTCGCATCTGCTTATCCAGGTTGCACTTCAAAAAGGGGTAAAGAGGTACTCTGCTTGATGTGGAGAGGGAGTCTTGAAGAGGGAGTCTATTCCATAGATGAGGGAGTCTCTAGGACACAAATCTGTCCCGCCAAGTCCTATTGATGTCACAGACCAGGTTGAGGCAGAGTGTGCAAGTTACTCGAGTGGAGCTTGACTTGTGGAAATGCAGCAGTCCTATCAAGGTGGGGTCCGTGATTGCCTTGTATGCCAGACAGAGGTCACCTCTGAGGAGTCTGTATGAAACTGAGTAGAGAGATGGGACTTTTAGCCTTTGTATGGTAGATGTTTGAGGCCTTGGATTCTCCTGGTGAGGAAGCTGTGTGGTGTCTCCAGCTGATGAATGTGCTTTGTGAGGTACATGCCGAAAGGGGCGTTGTACTCAATAATAGGCACTATAAGGGAAAAATACAGGGATGTTATGACCTCCTTGTCCCTGGATGATATACCTTTACTTATGAGGTGGACCATGTAGAAGGCTTTCTGTACAACAGAAGCAATATGGTGGTCAAAAGTCAAGTTGCTATCAACCTGGGTGCCCAAATCCCTCACAACTGATTGCGTGTTTAGAATGTTATTAATGTGATAATTTGTGGGGAAGTCACGATCCCCAAAGGTGATGATGATGCATTTTTTGGTATTCAGCTTGAGGCCATGTTTCTGGCATCAGTCATTTGTCTGAGTGAGACCCTCTTGGAAGATGTCTACATCACTACGGGAAATGATGACAGCACCCAGCTTGCAGTCCTCTGTAAACCTGGTTAGCCATAGCCCACTGGTTTTGGCCTGCACCTCAAAAAGGTATATCCCACATAACAGAGGCCCCAAGACTGAACCCTGAGGTATGCCACTTGTTACAGGTCTACTGCTTGAGGTGACTTCACCTATTTTCACTAGGTGGGTTCTATCAGTGAGCCAGTTTACTTCCCATCTGCTAACATACGGATTGATGTCTAGTTGAGAGAGTTTATCTGTTATGCCCAAGTGGGGAATAGTGTCAAAAGCTTTGACCAGGTCAAGCTAGGCAGTGTGCACCATCTTCCCCTTGTCCATGGCTTTGGTGACTGTCTCAAAGAAGTTGAACAAATTTAGCAGACATGACCTCCCCTTGATGAAGGCAAACTGTGTGGGATCAAGTGTTTGGAGGTTGCCAATGTCCTTGTTAATGAGGTCCATGATAATCCATCCCATGGCCTTGCAGATCAGGCTAGTTAGGCTGATCGGTCTATAATTTCCCGGATCGGTGGACTCTCCACCTTTGTGTAAAGGGATGACAGTGGCTGTCCTCCATTCAGCTGGGATGAAGCCAGTACTCAGGCTTTGGATGAATAGGGCAACTAATGGTGTTGCAAGTTCCTGCCTGAGTTCACGTAGGATGCAGCCCGGCATGTTATTGGGTCCCATTGAGGCTGTATTTTTTGCCTTTGAGACAGCAGGGATGACCTGTTCCCTAGATATAAGGAGAAGGGGGCAGGTATTTGGGATTTCCTGATTTACTGATGGTGGGGACAGAGGGGAGAGATTTTTGCTGTATCTGTCAGCCAGCAAGTTTTCTATATCTACGGCATTTGTATATGTGGTGTCCTTGACCATCAGTTCTGAACAGATCTGGGTGCTTCCTTTGAGGTTACAGACATATATAAAGAAGGCCTTATGATGGTCTCTAGTAGATGTGGCCAATTTATACCCAAAGTTTGCTTTAGAGGATTTCACTAGTGCTCTTATTTGCTTGTTTAGGCTAAGGAGACATTGCTTCCAATTGGGCACCTGCTCCTTCTTGGTCTTGGACAGATATTTTTTTCCTTTTGTTGTAGTATTTATTTATTGCAGATGTCCACTAGACCATTTATTCTTCCTTGCGGAGAATGATTTAGTCCTGTTGGGTATTCCTGATTCCATGCATCTATATAAATGCTCGTATAGTGCTTTGGTGTAGTTTTGGATACTGGTTCTAGTTCCTCCAGAGGGGGAGGGGGCTGTAAAGCTGTTTATACTATTCCTCAGGAGGCTGTAATCAGCTTTGGAGAAGATTCTATGTCTGATCCTAGCTAGAGGTGGGTTGGGGATATTGACTTCGAAAGTGACTGTCTTATGGTCTGATCTTACCAGGGAGGATGATACTATAGGGATGCTGCAGTGGCTACTCATGTTAGTTAATACCAAGCACAAGATATTATCACCTCTTGTGGGGGTATTGACTAACTGTTCCAAGGTATTTGCATTGAAAAAATTGAGGAATCTCTGGGCATTTGTGTTCTGGCATGAGTAGTTCACCCAATCTGTGTTTGTGAAGTTAAAGTCACCCAGGATCAGGGTAAAGGGCTGAATCTTTTTTTCTTTTTTTTTTCCTTCATCTGTTGTGTCAGTCTTCAGCATTGGGTTTCTTTCTTCAGAAAGCTTGCTAGAGTCATTGTTTTGATTAGCATGTCTTTCCTAATTACATATTGTGCGCATTTACAGAAACTCAGTGTATGACATCTTAGTCTGACCTATTGGGAAAGCTTGGTGTGATGTTGGCTGGTATCGTAGCTGAATAAGCTTTCCGACAAAGCATACTGGACATTTAAACAATGGCAAGTGTACATGGCTGTTGTGCAAATTCCTCCATATTATGTTCAGATTCTAATAAAGGTTACCAAGCATTGAAGTGCTAATCAAAAGGGGGGCATTCTCCAGGTATTTTGTTACCATTGGGCGAGGAAGGAAAGCAACTTTGAGGAGGGTCAGAGGGACCTTTCATGAGTAGATAACTGCACCAGTAGATAGTAAACCCAGATGGACTACATGTCACTAGACCAGGTGGCCCATATCATTAAACAGTATCAAGGCCCATTCATAGCTACATTGATCATAGAGTCTGCCTTTCAATTACTCTTCATTTATGAAAAAGATTGTTGGCTTCTGCATATGACTTTTGAGGGACAATTTTATTTTGACAAGGGTGTGCCCATAGGGTGCATGGTGGCCAGAACTAGCTTTGAGAAATTTACTATTGCCCTCCAGTATTGATCACAAAAGAGAGCCCCTCACCTTGCAGAAATTTGTTATTTGAATGAATTTTTGATTGTGAGTGACAGACAGCACAATACTCGGGAAGACATGATTACACTTTAGAAGTTACCCCAAGAACTAGAGGTACTACTTATGAAAGACAAAATGGCAGCCCCCTCTCAAATCACTGGTCTTTGTTGGCTTCAGACAATGTGTCTTCTTCATCTTTTGGATTTCCGGAAGCTAAGCTGTAAATGTTGAACCATGCCACAGGCAGGTTTTTAGAGGCCCATACAATTAGGATATGCAATGTAATGGAGGTTTTGAGGCTACCTAATTTTGCTTGTCAAGCAGTGTCCTCAAGTAGGCCATTCCATAGATCAATGGCCAGTTTGTTGAAAGAGGGATGGAAGAAACACCACTGGGTGAGAGTGCCAGGCAAAGTGAAGGCAAACCTATGCTCATGATGGGTCTACCTGTTAAGAGGAGTGTCTTTCTTCTGAAGCTCTTCACTTGTTCACTGATTTGGTAGGGGTGCTCAGGATGGAGGCCTACCTAGACTATTCAAAACATTGGAAAGTAGGCAGAGTTATTAAAGGCTGGAAGAAGGAGAGATGGCCTTCAGAGGACGGCAGACTCTGTCATCTTAGGAACCCACTTATGTGCAAAGGACTATCATATGTATACAGTGTTGGACACTGTGTTTACTTGGTTATATGTTGGAGTCTTTTGGATAAGTCAGCTGGTACATTCCTTGCACTGGAGGGATGTATCTATACTCCATGAGGGGCTGGTGGGTTGGATTACATGATACAAGACTAAACAATGATGGACTGGACAACAGATTATATTAGATGGGACTACATCTCTGGTCACATGTCCAGTCTGATGAGCCCAAACTTTACAGCTGGTAACGAGATTGTGGGTGTTCACAGTCCTTTCAGGGCATGCCATTACACATGGGGAAGTAAAATGTATGTTATGGTGAGCTTTATAGTGCAAGGGTTGCCTAGCTATGGATATGCAGCCCACTTCTTTAGGACAGGATGGGCTACTGACTTGGCCAGAGACAGACATTCAGTTACTGTTATAAACAGTTTAGGCAGGTAGTCCAATGAGTCCTTTTTGTCTTGTATCCATTAGTATCGGTGTATGATTTCAGTTCACTTGTACTTGTTCCCAGGTGTCAGACGAGTGATAATTTTGGGTCATTCATTCTATACATTTGCAGTAGAAAGTGCAGCTGAATGAGAAGAACCTTGGCCTTTCTTTTTCCTGGGATGTCAACTGGAGAGGCTTTTCTGGCCTTCATTTGACCTAACTCTAGCCAGCTGTAGACCTCATTTTCAAACAAGTAGGTTGCTTTTCAATTTTGATATGTCACTTGGGGTAGTGGGGAGCAACATTGGTTTTGTGCTCAAAATACATTTGTTAATGAAGATAGCCATTACCTAAACATGAAGCTTGATACGATAAAATTGCAAAATTTGCCACATTTTCTCCCAATTCCACTCAACACTACACCTCTCTTCGATCATTAGGATGGATAGAGCTACCGCAATGTCTCTCCTTCGTACAACTCTTAGCAGCTTGCAAACGTTATATATAAACCCACTGCCTGCCCTGCTCTAACCTCCATTCTTCCAAGCTACCTTCCCCCTAGATCTCTAAGATTCAAAGACAAACAGCTTCTATAATCCCAATAAAAATGCTGGAAAATGCCTTTACTCCCATCACTTCACCAAAACCTGGAATGACCTTCCAAGAAATATTAGAAATAACTCTAACTTTCTTTCATTTAAATAAGCACTGAAAGAATTCTAAAGCAAAGTATGGACCTGCTCCTGCTCTAAGCCCACTTAGTTCTATATCCCTCTGCCTTGGCTACATTGACTGCTTTAGCTACCTTTTACAACAGCTTTTTACAACAGCCTTCACGGCTCTGACTACTTAATCAACAACCTCTGCTCCTCACTATGGTTTCTCTGCATCCTCTACCTCCTACTTCTGTTTTTATTTATACTTACATGTTGACTGTGCCTCTGTTACCCCTCGCATCTCTCCTCTCATCCCACATCTGCTACTCGTTGTACTTGTCGGACACACTGATTCGCTTCTTCACCCTTTCATCTGCTCCTGTGCTTTCTCTTGTGGTCTGTCCTCAGTTTTTCCTACTCAGATAGTTAATCAATGATTGTAGTGGAGTTCCTCCTTTTGTTGTCTTTGTGAATGTCTGGCATGTCTCTTCCAGTGCAATTTTTTGACATGTATTATTTAATTTGTATAAGAATTCTGTTGTAAAGTATTATCAATTACCATGTACCTTGGAGCTTTTGTCTCCAGGTCTCTGCTGAAAGTGGGATCCTAGGACCCCAGTCAGACTTCCCCAGTAAACAAATATCAAATAAATAATAAAAATAAATAGATATTCTGAGTTCTGACATGACCTATCTGGCAGTTCCCTGGTATGTAGATAGCTTGGTTGACTATAGTGTCTAAAATGCAGTGAATTGTAGCTCAGAAGCCAGCAGCAATGGAGTCTACCACATAATTGCCAAGCCAGCTCCCCAACTAGGTTACTACAGCATTGAGCATCTAGACTTTGCAAACTTAGACCCATAGTGGTACTGTTCAGCTGATATTCATTTATATAGTGGCCTTGATTTATTTAATTTGTTTCTCACTTATTTATTTATGTTTTTTTAAGAAAAGTGCAATGGTACACTTGTTCCAGTATAAGGTAAACTGTAAAGATTAGGTGAAATGTTTTCAGTGAATATTAAAAAAAGTGGAGGTATTTAATGTAATTCCAAGAGTGAAAACAGGGAAACTTGGGTTAAATATGGCTAGGCTTGTAAGGGCTCTTGGGCCATTAGCCTAGTACTCTTCTGTGAACATATAAGAGATGGGGCAGTCACTAATATTGCTCTGAGCATTGGGGTTGAGGGTCAGATGATTTGACCAGGAAAGGGGGAGGGAGCAGGCTGTGTTCATAATCTAGTGGGTGGATGCTTGACACCCTTTTCCCCCTTTGTATTCCCTCCTCGCATTCTTGGGCCTGTTGGTCATGGCTATGACATGTGACTGGTGATGTGTACGGGAGGGAGCAAGCTGTGTTCATAATCTAGTGGGTGGATGCTTGACAGCCTTTTCCCCAGTTGTATTCCCTCCTCGCATTCTTGGGCCTGTTGGTCATGGCTATGACATGTGACTGGTGATGTGTAACACTATGTGGGAGCAGATATCATGCTAGCCGAGGTGGCACTTGGGCAAGCTACTTGGCTTGGAGCTGGATAAGCAGGACAGTATTGGAGACACATTATACCATCTGGAGAAGGGCTGTCCAGCACTCTGAGGCTTCTGAAGGGTTTTGCATGAATTGTTGATATAATTTATGAGAATGCTAATAGCTGATACTGTTATTGGCTGTCTGTTTAATTGTTGTTGTTACAAATGCAGCAAATGGTCATACTGGCTAGTTAACTATTAGAGTTGTTATTACAGTGGGCTAAGGGGAGGCGAATGCCCTCTTGCAGGCAAAGGAGTTTGTTCAAGTGTTTGCAAGCAAGGATGCTGGCCAGACACCACAGAGTGGGGATATTTAAGCTGGGGATGGATGGGTTTGTAGCCAGTTCAGTAGGACATCTCTGTTTCCATCTCACCCTATCCCTTCTATAATAGCACAAAGGGATGTCTGTCATCTGACAGCCTTGCTTTCCTGGGCCACTTGGTCATGGCTATGACAAGGGTCTGAAGGTGTGTAAAGCTATGCAGAAGAGGATATCATGAAAGCCAAGGCGACACTGGGACACACCACGTTGCTTGGGGCTGGACAAGCAGGCCAGTATGGAAGGCATGTTATGCCATCTGAAAAAAGAGTTCTCCAACCCTCTGAGCCCTCAGAAGAGTTTTCCAGCAATTACTAACACGAAGTATGAGAATGGCAAGAGCCGATACTGTTATTGGCTATCTGCTTACATCTGTTGTCATACATTCAATAAATGAGAGCACTGGCTATTGGAGTTGTTACTGCAGCCAGATAAGGAGGGGGAGGAAAAATTACTACAGGTTATCAGGTACTGGTGGTAACCCAGAAATGTTCAAAGGTCTCAGGTGAGTCTATAGAATAGACATACACATGAGTAAAAGGATACAATTTGAAGAAACAAGGCAGAATGTTCAAGACTGACATTAAGATGTATGTTTTTTCAGACAAAGTAGTTGGTGACTAGAACTAACTTCTTGTAGAGGTAACAGCATCAAAAAAGTGACACAATTCCAAAATATTGAGACAGATTTAAAATAAGTCCTATGTTATAAGGAAGAAAAAAAGGAATAAGCTATTGATTACGTAGGGTCTGCAACAACTTATGGAGAAGGTAAGAAAATGGGTGCACAAGGTTGGCCTAATGATCGTTCTCCGTCATGACAAACACATTTTAAGGATGAAATCTTAATGTTACTGGCCTTCAAATATGGCTGTTCCTGGTAGCTGCCTCCTTTGTCTTCTCACTAAGGTCAACCTTGATCAGTGGAACAATGAAGGCTTGTTGCCTGAATAGATGCTATTTCTTACATTGTTTTTAGGCAGACAAATGCAGTAGAGACTACAGTATCTGCTTCACTTACAGGTTCAGGTTTATAGAAATGTGTAGAGACGAGCACAATCATTAATTATTTCCAGCTAATTACAATATTACATATTAGTACTATGATTTTAATATAATTCTGATGAATGTTATTAATCTCTTTGCAGTAATGACACAGGGCCAACTTCTAGTAAACTGATCTGCACAGAGTCACACAACAGACAAATGGAGACTGACAGAATGAAGCCCATGAACAGCACCATTAGCAGCTCATAGATGTAATCCACTGTGCTACCAATCTTTTTCTGATTATGTTTTACAGTGCAGTGCCAAATTCAATTTCTGTTGTCCGTCGGACTGTCAAATGACTGCTTGACTAAAGTTGTTTAGAATTATACATGTTGTTTTACCTCCATTTTATCTCCACATACTTAAAACAGCAATACATCATAAAACGTCTGATATTACGGATCCTACCTTTCTCATAAAGCATTACGCTGATAGTAATACAGCCACAATAATATACCTTTTAAGGACAATGCACTGAAAAATAGATCCATTTTAATTATGCTTAAATAAAGGCAAGAACTGAACTATTTTTAATTAGGCTTATGTAGTGATCAATGCACATTACTACATGTGAGTATGAGGCATACAATATCAAATATTGCTCTAATGTGTTGAATAAATTAGATTTAATCAAGTGTTTGTTTTCCTTAAAGAAAATCATAGTATTCTTATAACATTCACTGTTAAACAAAGTGAGCATTGTGTTAAAAGTTTATTTAGTAATTAGAAGAATTTCCTAAAAGTTTATTTAATGAACTCAGCAGGTGACCAGCTATGTTATTTTATAGCATGTACATTGGTAGAGTTGTCAGACATCAACATATTTTTAAGGCAGTCTTTTTACAATGAAAATCAGTTTGCAAGTTAGTTTTGTTCATCCAATCGTTTTTGGTTTGATTTTCAGGAACTTTACTTGATTAACTTTAACAAGTACACCCACTATAAATCAGTTCACTATTATCCCTTCTTTTTCCAAACCACTGAACACTACATATTATGTACTGTTTTTAGTTACTCATTATTAAGATGGCCCTCTGTCTGTGAATGCTTACATCCTTTTTTTAAATAAAGAAACAAAAGTAATTCATAGGTCCATAGGTGTTTACTAGGCTAACGACCACATGGGCCTTTTTAAGCCTAGTCATGCATCCCAAATCTCTGGCAGATTCTGATACCCATGAAAAGTGTAAGCATGGGCCTGGGAGATGAACCATTTACAGTTTACCTGTTTGCATCAGAGACACAGGTGCCAAACCAGGGATGAATTTCTGGTTTCTCATCCAACTGTCCAAGTTGCACTTGAATGGGATTAGGGAGGAACTCTGCTTCGCATGGATGGGGAGCCTGTTCCATAGACAGGGTAGTCTCTGGGATACATACCTATCTTTCCACTACTGAGCTATGGATTAGTTTATATGTATTTTTATTTTATAAAAAAATATAGGCTGCTAAAATGAAAAAAAAATTTCTGCATTAGAGTGTCTTTGCGTGAATTTAGAATTCTGCTGTAAACGAGTGACATTTATGTTCTTTTTGGCATTCATCCAGTTTCTTTTGGCAATTGGTCCTCACTCCTTACATACCTCACTTTCTCCATAGCAAAACTGCTCCTCACATCGCAGGTAAATCTGCCCCTCCTCCACGTATCATTCACTGGCGTTCGGCTTGCATGCTTTTAAAAAGGCGCACCACTCAGAAGATGCATAGTGATACCCTTGAGGTATGCTTTTTATCTTTTTTCCTAACAAATACTTGCATACTCCTTGATTCTGACCTAACGTGGCTCCTGGCACAATGGATTCATCACCTTGATTTTGTTTTCTTTTATCACTTCTCAATGGCCCATGTTTTTATCTAGCTGAACATCCAAATCACAGTTAAGCTTCTCTAAAGTAATTTACAAACCATAATAATTTACATGCCATTTTTATGGTGCACAGCTATCTATTTAGGCATTCACCTTTACAGGAGCTCTGCAGACTGCTTTACAAAATATGTATGGCTAGAATTCCTAAATTCTAACATGCTAAGAGACAATTTATAATGCATGCTTTTATAGTAATATTAGGACATTTTTGCCATTATTTAATAAAGTGAAACTACAGTCTGCATTTTATAAAGAGAGTATGTAATTCTTAACTGTAGTTTATGGACAGAGTCTTCTTATACAAATAATGAATACGCCTTTTTGCTATGAGCAGATAATCTGCGGTTGTCTCTTTAAATTGAATTTTTGTATGTATTTTATGCGCATTGTAAATTAATGGAACATACCACAGCATTGTAAATTAAAGGAACATAGCACAGTTAGGAGACAAGCTAATACAGTACATCCCAAACAATCTGACAGACTGTACTGTAGAAACAACTTGTCATAAAGAATGCAGACATCGGCTGAGTTTACTGAGGACACCTCATGCTGAAATGATTGTTTTTGCAATCAGGTAAAAGAAAACAGCTGTAAACCAAGAAAGAAAGAAGAAATATGTTTGTGCTGAAGTGTTGAATTCCAGCTGCCTATAATCAGAATTATGTGACAACACAAAGTAAGACAGACCATGTAAGAAGATACTTTGGATTATGAAACTACTTTATGAAAATAAAATGAGAGACCTGGACTTGACTGAAACTAAATGCTAAAAATGCATTATTGTATCCTTTTGGGAACTTATCCACCTCAGGGAACTACCACATTTACAATATGCCCCTAAGAGTTGACCCAGTTGTTCAGAATTTGGAAACATATGAGGACACTGATTTAACACTTGACCAATGTGTATATTATTGTAAGGAAAACCTTCTATACAGCACAGATTATTAACAAAGGGATTGTGTCTAGATCTAGGCATGTCATTGTTATCCTTTACTAAGCCCTCATTAGTCCAGTCATTGAATATAGTGCACCCTTTGTAATGCTTCTGTCAAGACACATGCAGCAACTGGAATGCCCACAGAGATACCTCACTAAAAGGATATAAGGCCTAAACAACATGCCCTACATGGACTGACTTGTCCTGTCACTACAGTCTGTATCATACAGACTGCTAAGAGGCAACCTGTGTCTGGCATAAAAGGCATCTGCTGATCCATTACTGAAAGATGCACATAGCAAGTCAAATGGCATCAGAAAGACTCACAATAGGGAGCTAAACCTCTTCTGCAACATCAACAGAATGGCTTGTAGGGACTGGTATATCTCACAGACAATACTGCTGTTGTGAAACAGACATCCCATCCACATAAACCAAAGTTCATCTTGTCCATATTTAAGCATAGCTTAAATCTATAGATGGGAAATAGAAAATTGATCCCAGGACTGCCCACTGTACTACTAATGGACACAGGCAGCTGTTAAATGCTTTATCCCATGCATGTGTCACCTCCAATGATCCTAATTATTCTCATTAGGGGCAATATATAATTATTGACCACGGGGTGGGTAAGGCCATTCACTAACCAAATGGGATAGGTTAATTTGAGCATAAAAAGGGAAAATGGGTAGGCTTAAAATTGCCCACAAAGGCAGCTAACCTGGTACTTACCTATGAACCTTTTGATATGTTTAATGCTATCCGCAGTGTGTGTGCGTGTGTGTGTGTGTGTGTGTGTGTGTGTGTGTGTGTGTGTGTGTGTGTGTGTATGTGTGTGTGTATACATATACACGTATGAGAACGATGAAAGTGATAAAAACTCTCAAATATCAGCATCTGTTTGGTTGACACAATTTGGTCGACAAAACAGATGGCAAACAGGTGTGCAACACTTACAATTCCTGGAGTTGGGGAATATGCCCCTTCCCCGGGGACTGTGTGATCTCAGAGTTAGTATATATAATTAGTAAGGTGTGGGGATGCAGCCTCAAAATAGAGGGTGCAGGGGGAGCTTGCCCTCTGTAAAAAGCAATGTTTTTGCATTTCAGAAAAATCAGATGGAGTATAGACCCAATCTGGTCAAGACTATGACTTTTTGATCTGTGCTATTTATAAAGCGTCCTGCCAAGATCCATGATATTTATTCAGTTTTACACTCTCTCTTTAAGATCAGTCATGCATCTATCAATAATATTTCTCGAGCAGAGTTTGACCTTATAAATGCACTAACTTTGAAGCACAAAGGAAACATTTGTGATGTTTTCATACACTTGACTGCAGCCTAGTTTCTGCACTTTTAGAAGGAACAATATGTTTGCTTTCTTGGGAAAAAAAGAACAAAAAACAATTGTCTGGATCAATGAAACAGCTTTAAGATATGTAGGTTCAACAAATGCAATGTGATCATCACATCTGACCATTTATACTACCACTGGACAGAGCTTCTTTACTTTACTGTATGCAGGTCACCCCTGGCTACTCTGCACCTCTGGGTATTTTATGTGGAAAAATAACCTACTTTAAAGATTAATGTGACTCTTCCTGTAGTTACATTGTATATATTTATTTTAAGTACATAGATCAACTAGCTGCATTTGTGTATAAATGTAAATACCGTATATTATACATTGTGTGTGTGATTTATGACTTCCTCTCTCTTTCTCTCACATGCACAGAGCAAGGCTAAGGGCTACCATTACACACATCAATAACCAACAAAGGCAGAGAAAATCAGTTAAAAGGACAACCACAAAGTCTTTGGGAAGAGTTCAAGAGTAAATGAACCTCTTAAGAGAGATTTTCCTACATTAACATTAAGCACCACAGTCTTTTAATGAAAAAAAAAAAAGGTTGAGATCAGCTTTAATGTTTCCATCTGATGATAAGCAAGAGAAAGAAAACAGAAAACTTGTGTTGTTTAATTACTGGTGTGGCATAAGTGGAAGGTTGGATACAAAATAAAAAAATACAAATGACTGCTTACTTTTCAATTCAATTCTATTGGGTCAAAACCAGAAACACGACTTAAGCTCTGAGAAGGTATTTCTATCTTTTTTTGCCTGGCTTGAGCATCTGGCAAGAAAGAAAAGCTGGCATTCTAGGAAGTCAAGCCTGAAGCAAACCTGGCATTTTTGGCTAATAATTTCCATACTATCTGTAATTGTTAAGGGTGAAATCACATTTAAGTTGTCCTGCTACAGGAAGACCTGGGTGCAGGTATGGTATCTTTAATACAGCAACCAAAACATAATAAATTAAATTAAATTGCGCAATTCATATGCATGTATGTAACAATTCCAGCAGACACAACATTCACACACACACACACACACACACACACACACACACACACACACACACACACACACACACACACAGACACACACACACACACACACACACACACACACACACACACACACACACACACACACACACACAAATAATACCTTATTGTAACCTCCATGCATCTTTGTTAGAGTTATACAAGGCAGGTGAGGTGCACTAGAGTACTGAAGCCCTATTTAACAATTTGGTGCATTTAGATAATCATTCATAGAAGAAGCCTTATCCATTTAACTATACAGACACAGGCATCGCAGTTGTCAATTTGACAGCAATAGTCAAAAATAGTATTTAAACAATACTGGGGGCTATTTCTTCATACAAACCCAAATGATTATTACAAGGCAAAAACATGAGTAATACAAAATATTTGCTATAGATATATAAGAGAGAGAGATACAGAGACTACATATATTATGTAGAGGCTAATAGTGGAACTAGAGAAGAAAGGACTGAAAAAAAATATAAAGGGATATCTTTACTTCAGCCAACTTTAGTTGATGTTATCTTCAGAAGGAAAAAGCAAAACTGTCACAAGGAAAGTGTGATGAAATTCATGTGAAAGTTGGAACTTTCAATTAAGAAAATGACTTGTTTTCAAAGTTTAAATTACTTATAATGTTTAATTCAACTTATTCTGAGGAATAGTGATCAGTTAATACACTTTGTATTGTGCATGTGTGTGCGTGGCCTGGTATGCTTGCTTGCACACACACACACACACACACACACACACACACACACACACACACACACACACACACACACACACACACACGCACTCATATAGGATTCAGCTTCATATCCCCTGATGTGGTTGAGGTTAAGGCAAAAGACTGTATTATTCCTGAGGCAAATAAAAAAAAATAACGTAGAGTAAAACCATCTCAATGCCAATAAACAGGAGTGCAGACAGGTGATATAGGACTAACTGGATCTAAGGGTCACCATATAGACTACTGTACGAGTAACAGGTGATTGTCAGTATGCACTGCCCACAGCAATAACATATACTTTCCCTGTATGATGTCATTCTATATCACTGGTACAGAATTCTTCATAGAAGGGATGTCCCACCATGGGCAGCCTGATGTTTGTCCAGTATAACAAAGCCCAAAAAAGATCTTGTATGCACTGTACATCACACTTATGCTCCTTGCGCAAAACATAGGGTATAAAAGGGACGTACAGAGACAACTACTTAGAATTTCTTTCGCCACCAGTTGGTTTGAGTGCCTTGTTGCTGTATTGAATATTTAGCAACACCAGATAAGTGCCCCATGGGGGGGGGGGGTTGTTTTACTTTTCTTGGTCTTGAATTTTATTTTACTACCTAGAGTTCATATCATCCAAGAAGGGAAAATGTCCGTGTGGAAGGCAGATTCCCCATAAGGATCATTATTGTACAGTGTCTTTTTTTGTTTGCATGCTTCCCACAGCAATACCTCTTGTAGTATCCGTTTGGCATTTGTATCTAAAACACTCAGAAGCCGTTTGTCTTCCCTGGCCATTTATCTTGAAAACCAGTGGTTAAACAGTTAGCCCAGGACACTGTGGCAGAATCCTTTAACCCTGAGATACTCCTGCTAGGTAAAAAGAAGGCCAAGAAGTCTCAGACAGATTAGTTAGTTGCCCATCCTCCACTGGACATACTTCTATAAGCAGATAATAGCTCTGTAGGTCGCTTGGTGTTTACATCAGATTCCTCTGCCAAAACCCCACTGGAGGCCGGCATGGATCCATCTTTTTGAATGCCCTCTGAGTCTTTACAAGCGTCTGCTCAAGACATTGAGGGGGAACTGCAAGGGTCCTAGAGGGATTCTGCAGATACTGGTCAGGTAAGATGTTCTGGATTCTCTTCTCGAATCTCGCCAAGGGTCAGAACCTCTGTTATTCATTAGGACTGATGTGCATGTTTTGATCCATCCTATTTATTGCCAAAGGGGATGGCAAGAGTTTACTCAGGGCATATTTTCTGCCTTAATGGCCCTAAAGCCTCCTCAAGGGTTTTCAGTACCCACTCCTCCTTAGACCTCTAGCTCTTCTAAATGGATTATGAAACCAGATTCCACAGATGAGGATTCAATGCCTAGTGAGAGGTCTTTGTCCTATTCTTCACAGATACCTTCACCTTTGGCTTACGGTTCTGATGAATTGGAGTCTGTTAGCCCAGAGTCTCCTTTCGAGTAATTGTCTTTGGGGCACAATTACTAGAATGATGGAATTCTTTAAATGGAATTCTTCTCAAGTGTCTGATATTCAGAAAATATATTATGTGTTGCTTCAGGTGGATACCCCTAAACCAATTGGCAGTTCATCCTTTGTTGGCTGCCTTGCTAGATACTGTCATTGCTGCTTCCAAGTCTCCTGATTCTCAGCTTTCTGCTCCTAAGAACATTGATAGATTCTATAAGGTTCCTGAGGATTGCCTATTTTTATTTAAATTTCCTTCTCTTGATCCTACTGTGGTGTCAGTCTCTTCTGACACACCTTCTAAGCTTTTGCCCTCTTCCAAACTTTTGCCTTCTGATGAGGATAGTAGAGCAATGAAAAGGATTGGTAAGAATGTTTACATTGCTTCTAATTTGGCCTTTAGGGCTATTCATTTCCAGAATCACATGACCAGGTACGCTCTGGCCTTGACTGCTCAGACCTGTCAGGTTATCTGTGCCCTCCATGATTCTGATGACAAATCCCCTGCCTTATCTGTTTCAGGCTCTGCTTCTCAAGTGGCTCGCCACTCTATCAAGTTTAGCTGTGATGCTGCTGATGCCTCTTCTTGGGCTGCAGCTTTTGGGTCTATCATGGGGGAGTTATTCTTGGTTTTGTCTCCAGTCTCTACCTGAGGACATTATGCCGAGTTGTTGGATGTTCCTTTGGATAATACACATCTTTTTGGGACTTCTGTTGCTGCTGCTGACATGATTAAGTCTCTTCAAATGAAGGGCAAAGCCTTGCAAGATCTTAAACATATTTTTGTCTTTCCTATCCCTAAGTTTCAGAGGAATTATCCTTCTAGGTCTGTTTTTGTTTGCAGGCACCCCCCCCCAGGCCTCTAAGGGTTGCAAGGGTGGGAGACAAGCCCCCTCTGCTAAGGCTTCTCAGATTTCTGTGCCCAGAAGCCTCCTTTACCTGATGTGCCTGCTTCTCTTTGACAATTCACTCCCCCTTCCTTTAGATCAGGTTCCTTTGTCCCTTTGGCTCTCCCATTGTCTTCCAAATTGGCATCTCATTACTTCAGACTCTTGGGTTCTTTCTATCATCCATCAGGGTTAGTTTATGATATGAAAATCTTTCTCTCCTTTTTCAGGGATGCCGCAATTTCCTCTAGAGCAACTTCCTCATTTCCT
The DNA here is from genome assembly GCF_019279795.1 of Protopterus annectens. Taxonomy (NCBI): domain Eukaryota; kingdom Metazoa; phylum Chordata; order Ceratodontiformes; family Protopteridae; genus Protopterus; species Protopterus annectens. The sequence continues at coordinate 1,761,949,737 of NC_056726.1, forward strand.
GGAGGTTCTAGGGTCCCTGTTGAACTAAGGAACCATTCGATCTGTTCCCCCTTCCCAAATGGGAAAGTTTTTTTTTTAATTCCAGACGTTCCTGGTTCCTCAAAAGGTGGACACTTTGAGACCTATTTTGGATCTCTCCCAGCTCAATACCTTTGTCAAGATCCCTTCTTTTTGGATGCTTACTCTTCAAACTCTGTTTCCTTTTTTATTACTCCAGGCTTTCCTTCTGTCCTTGGATCTGAAAGATGCTTACCTTTATATCCTTATTCGTCCTCTCTTCAAAAAGTTTGTACAGTTCTGTGTATCTTCCTCTCATTTTCAGTTCTCTGTTTTGCCCTTTGTCCTCTCTACTGCCCCAAGGGTATTCACAAAATGCCTAGCTTCTGTGATTGCCTTCTGCAGGCTCCAAGGTATTCAGATTTTTCCTTATGTAGATGACCTGTTGCTTTAGGTGCCTTCTCCCAGTCGATTGTTAGAGTATCTGTAGTTCACCTTCTCTCTTCTTCAAAGTCTGGAGTTTACTATCAACTTCCAAAAGTCTGTCCTGACTCCCTCTCAGGATCATGTGTATCTGGGATGCAAGATTCAGACAGTGCTAATATTGGCCTCTCTTCCACCACCAAAGGTATTGTCGTTTCCAACTTTCGAGGATTTTATAACTCTATTGAATGAGGTAGCTTTGTTAGAAATCAAAGTTAAGGAAATGAGAATCTTTCCTAGGAAATGGACCAACAATCCTTGGCAGAAAGTTCTCTCCTGAATTGAGACACTCAAGATGGTCACAAATTAATCTGCATAAGAAGAGAAGTCGCAAGGAATCATCATTTATTTGTCCAACTGTTTGTTTAATAATGTATAGCATCTGTATATGCAATAATGATTTGTACTTCTTATATACAACTGACTTGAGGCCTATGTACATTTGTAAATAGTTACTTAACTTAAATATTTGATTTATAAAATTCATTAACTATTGTTTGTAAAAAATTCTTGCAATAAAATTATTTGAACAAAAGGTATTGTCGTTGACAGCCTTCTTTCAGTCTCTACTTCCTCTGACTGCCATACCAGCCAGGGAGTTTCGGGCCCTGGGATACATGGCTTCTTCCATTCCAATGCTTCTTCTTGCCAGACTGCACAATGGTACCAATGGTGCAATAGTGATAATAGAAGGATAGTACAGATGTGTAAAATCTTACCATAACAGTAGATGTCCTCTTCATTGTTGCAGTATTTGCTCCCTTCAGCCCCCTTGTGTTTATTCTGCATATTTTTTTTCTGGATGTGCATGGACTCCATTGTCCTATGGGGAGTCTTCTCTTACGGGGCAATACAGTTCTAGGTAGTTGCATCCATACATCCCTTTATGCCCTACATTCTGTGTTGGGAGCACAGATGTGATGTACAGCACATACAAGATCTTTTTTTAGGCTTTTTCATACTGGCCAAGTGTCAGGCTGCCCAGGGTGGGACATCCCTTCTATGAAAAATACAGGTCTATATCACATCGTCAAACTAGTATAAGTTCGAACAACGTAAGATCGAATTCAAAAGTCTGAAATGCAAAAATAGCGAAGCCACGGCACATTGATTTTTTCCCAGGGAAAAAAATTGGTGCGCAGTTTCGGGGCTTTGCTATTTCCTCCACTGTGGTGCAATCTTGGAGTTGGTATATTTAAGTAGGGGGGTGTGGGTGGCACAGCCCCCCAAGTTGGGGGGTGTGGGGAGCAATCCCCCCACTTTAGTTTTAGTTTAAGGTTTATGTTTTTTTTTTTTTTTTAAGGGAACAGCAATTTTTTTCCATGTGAAAGAAAATCGCTGTTCTGTGTGTTTGTTATTGTGCGGTTTCGGACTTTTGGGTTTGATATTACATCGTTCGAACTTACACAAGTTCGATGATGTAATATAGACCCGATGAATACTGCAACAGTGAAGAGAACATCTGCTATTATGGTAAGATTTTACACAACTGTACTTTCAACAACAGATTCCAGAAACATAGCTCAGGTACACATGCAATCCAAAATAAGCACATTTTATAACTGAAATGTTATTTTATTGTGGTTATGGGAACTGGATGTTTTAATTTCTTTTGTTTTCTATAATTATTATCTGTGTATTATTTAAACTGGTACATTAATAATACATATTTCTCTATAGAAAGATATGTATTTTATTTGGTATACACTTTAGTTCTTTTTCCTGTTTAACATTTGCTTGATCAAATTTCATCTGTTTTGTGATAAGGCACTATGGCATAAATTAAGCTGAACAGAAAGTTCAGCACTGACAAAATATTTCAGCAACTTTCTTTGATTATTAAAGCATGTAGACAAGCTAAGTGTATACTTTGTCCAGGTTACAGATAGAACTGTAAGCATGGCAGGTTTTCAGAATGTGAGTTTATATAGGAGGAGCACGAACTATAGTACGTTTGTATGGGTCCTCCCTGTTAAAGCTTATTAGGGATGTATGAAGAGAAGGAGTAAACAAGCCTGCCTTTTGATCCAAACAGCATTACAAAGTCATTACTTGAGCAGTTTCAGGATATACTTATCTAATAATGCTTAAAATGCATGCAGATGCTAAAAGATAAAAAAGTACAGGTATCTTGGCTAGCATAGAAGAACATTGGCTATAATGTATGAATCTATGAATGCAGGTTCAGCCAGTGGACAAATTAACCCCTTTTTTAGCACACGCACACATGCACGCACAACACACACACACGCACACGCACGACACACACACAAACACACATGGCACACACACACACACACACACACACACACACACACACACACACACACACACACACACACACACACACACTGAATGCTGAGTTTCTGCTTATATCCAAGAGAAATGTATCCTTTCCTTCAGTACACGAGTATGTAGAACACCTATACTCTCAGCCAGCAGTCTCTAATTACTGTACTGGTCTTATTGCATGACTGCTGTTCTACATTAAAATACACAAGTGTCTCCAGAGTGGCATTGTGGTAAGTTGAATAAGATGTCATGGATGTCAATTTCATCACCTCCATCATGCTGTAGTTTAACAGGTCTCATTCAGGCATTTTCAACAGACAGTCAGCCATCTTCTTGGATGCATGGAGTGAAATGTGTATCTTGTAGTTGGGCATTCTCCATTTTCCTTACTTGTTCTGGTGTTTCTTGCTCTACAATTTTATGGTTCACAGTTAGTGAGACAGAATCAGACTAATATGCTCAGGTACAAACTAGCCTTACTGCAATAATTTTAGAAATAACTGGATTGTTTACTGCAATGTTATAGCACTAAATTTAGTTTTCTAGTTTTGCATGTGTCCATGTATGTGTGTGTGTGTGGGGGGGGGGGGGGGCAGAATTAAATATGAGGGTGAAGGAAAGATGGCATATGTCCTCTATTCCTACCCTGTGTCCAAAATCAAACCAGTTAGATAAAACCTGCAACACAGGCAATGTATTATGTATAGGGAAGATTTGAGCTAATGGACAATCAGTGCAAAGAACAGGACACCTGTATAGCATAAGGGTTAGACCATGAAGCTGGTCTGTCTGCTTGAACATGCTCTGACCTTAACACAGCAGTCAAGTCATACCTCTCAACTGTCCAGAACTTTGTAGAATGTCCAAACCTTTACTTGTATTTTTTGTCTGTCCCTCATAAAATATGTGTTCTGGCAAATTATTAAGGATTGCAGTAATTAAATGACAACAGACATATGAGTTTCAGACATCATATCCTTCATAAAATGCATACTAAGATAAACCAGTTATTCTAGCAACTTTTTAAGTTTATAAGAACAATATTTAAAACTCTGTCTCTGATTCTGTGTCTTTGTCCTTCCATTAATTTCACTTTCATCAGGATTTATTTTTTAAGAGGTTGAGAGGTGTCATGAAAATCTCAGAATAAATGTGGACATACAGCCTCTCTCCTTTGAAAGCTAACAGTCTGCTGCATACAATTTAGGTCTTTACATGATTCGCAGACAAAAAAAGCCCCCCCCCCAAAACATCTCTCCAGCTGCAGCATCCCTTTAATATACACTTGTGTGACAGTGTAAGAGAAGCTGATATTCCATTACTTGTCAAGACAAAGGTTTTACAACATGAGTAGAGCAGCAACCATGGGGGGGGGGGGGGGGGGGATGACTGAACCTACAACAGAAATGTAGTAATGAAAGGGGGGGGGTATTAAGTTCTTTAATGAGCCCATCTTGAAAGCCACTTTCCATGTAGCAAAGCTCAAACCATCATACATACATGCATTAACTTTACTCTATATTCCAAGACTTTATAGTCTGACCCGATTGCTAAGCATACTTGTTCCCCAGAAACTAGGCCAATGCCACTGATTAAAATGACCCTTCCACGCACAAAGCAAGTCAAGCATAAAACAGCTCTCTCCTCCTCTTTTTGTTATTGAAATATGTTGCCGTAGCCATGGCTGCACAGCTACGCATTCAAAAAAAAAACACAACAACAACAAGCAGCCTTGAAGCCGAACTAATTTCCTAATACCATTTGATTACAATCCTGCTTCTAGGCAGTGCCAAATGAGTTCTCAACCTGCAGCATAAAGATAAATAAATTATACTAGTCAGTCCTGAGAGCAAAATGTTTGATAATGCTTTTCAGTATGGCATTGAATTACTAATATCTATTACTTTGTTATGTTCTCAGTCCGTTGTAAAAAGTTCTTTATAAACCTTCTTATATATATATATATATATATATATATATATATATATATATATATATATATATTGAATAGAACAGCAGTTTGAGAAGTACTGCACAATAACTGGTCCACTAGAAGTCATAGTTTCAGATGCTCAGAATGCCAGCTTTTTGCATTGCCTTTTTAAATACATAGGGTTATTTTCTCAACCTTGAAATAAGTACTTCTCTGTTAAAACCACACATAAGTTATACACTTTATAGTCTGGCTACTGGAGGCAAGCCTTCAATAGTAAAAATAATAACTGCCCAATCTTGTAAACTGAATGATGATGCCTCTGTGATAACAGGGGTAGGGGTCATGAGAAAACTGATTCCTTGCTTTTTCTACAATTTTTGCAATTTTGATCTCACTCTCAAAAATTCTGAGATGTATAATTTATGATAGTAAAATAAAGTTTGACTAAAATTACAGAAACTACTTGCAAATTCAAATAGTTATAATGAAAGATGGCAGGAGTTAACAGAATACTGACGAAATCCTGCTGATAACCTAGCTTTACATATTTATATTGTAATCAACTGCTCCATCATTGAAAGCTATGTAACACCCTGTGGAAAAGGTGTTACATTTTTCTCTCCATAAAGGCAGAAACTTAAATGAGCTCACAAACTTCAGGCCTACAGCCATACTGTCTTCGCTGTCAGAAATCCTAAAGTAGTATTTCGGGTCATACCTCCTCAGCTTTCTCAATGACTGGTGCCTCCTTCCCCCTACATAACACAATTTCCATCCTTTTCATAGCACATGTACATCTGATATTAGTGTATTAAAACATCTGTTAACCAATGCTGAAACTCTGGGAATTTAGTCTAAGCACTATTCCTAGATTTATTTAAAGCTTTCACCATGGTATCCCACCAGAAACTGCTTTAAAAACTAGCTTACCTAGAAATACATAAAATTTCACTATCTTAGTTCTCCATCTACTTCTCAAATAGGTAAAAGGCAATAAAATGGTAAAATGAGAGCTCCTCTTTCATTCCCATTACAGTGGATATCCCTCAAGGATCAATTTTAGGTCCCCTGCTGTTCAATATATTCATTAGTGATTTCCACCAAAGCTTATAAACAACCCACTGTTGTACAGTACACAGACAATTTAGCAATCATTTGTTCTGATAAAAACATAATTTAAAACAACTCACCAAAGAGTATTTTCCAGCACAGAGGCCCGTCTGTCTGACAGAGTTACTCCTTAACCCTAAAACAAATCTTAGTGATCTAAAACAAGTTTTAGTGGAACCACTTGACACTCTCTTTAACCATATCCTGAGCACTGTCTTTTTTTTCTGATAGAATGGAGAACAGCAACCATAATCCCCTTGCATAAGGGAGTCCATCAAACAACCCAAGAAACTATCATCCCATAAGCCTGACCAGCCTTATCTGCAAGGCCATGGAAATAAACATCAGAGACCTTATTAACAAGGATAACTGTCTCACTGATAGAACGCACACTGTCAAAGTTGGTGAGTCCTCCCCACCCAGTAAACCAGTTACCAGTGTGCTACCACAAGGAACTGTGCTGGGTCGTCTACTGTTTGGAATCTATTTCCCTGAGGGCCAGGTGAAAGTAGATAGCCTGTGGCTTACCTAGTTTGTAGATGACTGCAAATTGGGCACAATCATTGAGTCCCCCAATGATGTAAACATATTACAGAAGGGGTTACACAGAGAGATGACTGGTACCAAAGTCACAGACTAAAACTAAATGCAAAAATAATGCCTCATTATCTCCTTTGGCAAAGAAGTAGCCGCTGCTAATTTTGATATACATAGCACTCCTCTAAGCTCAAATCCAGTCATGTGAGACTTGGGAACACAGGCTGATAATCTAAACTTTAATCACCATGTGCCCATAGTGGTAAGGAAAGCATTGTACATTGCACATTTCATAAATAAGTGCACTGCATTCAAGACTAAGGATGTTATAACTCTACTGTACTCGACTCTTATCAAACCACCAATTGAGTACAATCTTACCAGACACCTGCAGCAACTGGACAGACCACAGAGGTTTTTCACCAACAGAATCCAGGGCTTCCAAAAAATGACTTACGGGAAAAGACTGAAAGCCCTGTCACTGTACTCTGTATCATACAGGCTGCTGACAGGCAACCTGTGGCTGGCCTACAGAGCAGTCTCTGACCCTGCCCTAATGAAAATGCTGCACATCTACAAATCAAATGGGACAAGAGTCACTTGTTCCAGGGATCTCAAGCTAGCCTGTGCCATTAATAAAACAGGTTGGAGAGACAGACACATTTCCCAAAGATTCTCACTACTCTATAATAAGCTCCCATTTCACTTGAAGCAGAGCTCCTCAATGACCCTACTTAAGTGTAACCTTGACATTTGGATGGGTGACTATAAATTCACTGCTGGGGTGGCACCTATGTCCCTCATGGGCAGGGGTAGTTGGTGCTGATCATAGAATCGCTCTACTAACAATGACCATCTGGACTATGGTCAATTAAAGTCCATATGTTTTTACATGGCTAGGCTTGTAAAGGCCCTGCAACCGTTAACCTGGAAACCTCCTATGAATCTAAAAAAGATCCTATTTATCCCAGAACATTTGAATAACAACACAGATATGTCCTTTAATACCAAATTAGAATTAGTAAAGTCAAGCTAAGCATGTAGCAGTCACTACTGAAACAAGCAGTAAAAAACACTGACCAGAATCTAGGTGCTCTCTACAGAGTCAAACAATACCTCAAGGATAATGCCAGAAAAAAAGTATTGCTCAATCCCTCCTCATCCCTACACTATTTTATGCTGCTCCCACCTTGAGTAACACACAATCCACTCAACTCTCACAACAGTGCTATAATAAGCTGGCAACATTTGCCCCCAGTCACCATTACAGGACACACCATTGTCTGGCTTTGAAATACTTCATTGGATAGAGCTAAGGCATTACTTTGCACTTTTTCCAACTAGTCATTTCCCATAAATTCACCCATCATGCAGACAATGCCCAAGTTTGAAAAATATTCTCCAGCTTTATAACCCAAGTAGACAGTTGAGATCCCCCAACAAAATGTCATTAACTGTTACAAAAGCAAACAGCTCCGATAGTGATACTTTGTACTCCTCGTTCCTGGCCAAAATTTGGAACTTCCTTAATCTCACCGTAGGCACAAACTAAAGAACACCTAAAAATATACCTCTGTACATGCCCCACTCCTGGATGATAAATGTCCTGCCCTTTCTCCTTTTCATTCCAATCACTTGGTCCAAAATGACCTCCTTGTTCTCTACTTCTTTTTCCTCCTACCTATCCTAAAATGTTCTCTCCCTTGTCTTATAATACTAATCCTCCATCTTTGTCATTTTCTCTCCTTCTATCAAGTTCATTTCCAAATATGTTTCATAGCTCATCACATGATGCTGCTATTAATTAATGATATTCTAAATAGTGTATATCTGCTTACTTGTATACCTCTGTTGAGTACTTGTACACCTCTGTTTACTATGTTCTTTATGTAATGTTTTTCCTGTGCTTTTCTCCTTAGAAAAAGTTTCATAGCAGCTCATTACATGCTGCTATTAGTTAATGATACTCTGTTTAAATTTTGTATATTTGTTGATTACTTGTATTACCTCTGTTTACTATGTTCTTTATGTAATGTTGGAATTTTTCTGCAGATTTTCTTCCCAGGCCTCCGATGAAAAGGGGTAGCTCTCTGCCCATTTCGACTATTCCAGTAAACAAATGCAATAAATGAATAAATATGGAAAGGAGATTATTGTTGTGCACCTGGTTCCACCATTTATATTAAATGCGTTTTTGATTACAAGAAACATGAATTAAAACAGATAACCTTTCAGTGATGAGGAAAACTGATCATGTATGAGATGTGAAAATGGCCCAATTTAACAAGATGGTGCAATGACCACAACATTTTGTTTGGTATAACTGAAAGGCTCCCTACCACAAATTCTTCATTGTGAAAAGATTTCAGTTTAATATGCATGAGAATTTCAGGTTTTTTTTTTTTACCATTTAAAACTTTCCATATGATCAAAAGATCTGGAGAACAAGATTTCATAGTCAACAAACTGCACTCTCATACACATACAAAAATTTAACTCCTTCATTAGTGCCGATTTTCATCAAGGCTGTACCCTTAATACTAGTTCTAACATCTTTGGCCCTATGCCCAGTGTAATAATTTATATTATACCATGACCTCCCCATTAATATTCCAAAACGTGCACGCTGATTGGCCAGCATGCACGTTATAAATCGACTTATATTAATGGAAAAAGTTCCGGTCGCCCGGACTTTTTCCATTAGTATAAGTCTCTTTTAGAACACTGTCTCGCTATGTTAAAAGAGTTTAACATAGCGACACAGGTTTAAAAAAAGCAACGGAGATCTCCGTTGCTTTTTTTACAGCTGTCTCGCTATGTTACAGGTTTAAAAAAAGCAACGGAGATCTCCGTTGCTTATTTTAAAGCTGTCTCGCTATGTTAAACCCATTTAACATAGCGAGACAGGTTTAAAAAAAAAAAAAAGCAACGGAGAAAGCAAGATCTCCATTGCTTTTTACTGTTTCGCTATGTTAAATGGGTTTAACATAGCGAGACAGCTTTAAAATAAGCAACGGACATCTCAGTTGCTTATTTTAAAGCTGTCTCGCTATGTTAAACCCATTTAACATAGCAAAACAGTAAAAAGCAACAGAGATCTTGCTTTCTCTGTTGCTAACCACAGCTCTGATGTACTGCATAGGCATGTGCAGTACATCAGAACTGCTGCGGATACCAGACAGCTGCGGAAGGGCAGCAAAGAGGCATTATACAATGCCATTATTTAAAAAAAGTAATTATTTCTTTTCTTAAATAATGTCATAGTATAATAGCAATAACCCACTTCTGGGTGTGGGTAATGTGGGATTTACCCACGGTTGTCTTTGTTTGGTCCCGAGGGCGAAGTCCTGCATTACCCACACCCAGGCGTGGGTTATTGCTATAATATACTTTTTTTTCAGTTTCAGGAATTTGGAATTAAATGCTGGAGAACATTTCACTGACTCATTTATGAATTTATTTTCAGCAATACATGGTTAGGTAATTATTAGGTTCTCAAAGTAATCTATTTAAAACAGCTCATAGCCTTACCCCTCTGTACTAACTGCAAGCTGTTATGTACATAGCATATGTAAGTAACAATGTACACTTCACTGTCTTATTTAGTGACAAGCTTTTACCAAGAGGGTTTTACAGAGACAGTTTTAAATAATTAACATTCTGGTACAGTCAGAAAAGATAGCTGAGCTGTTTACATAGAACATTTGCATGCCAGACTTCTTATGCTTTGTCAGTTTCATAGTAAGCTTTTAAAATGACAAAACATAAGAAGTCTACCATGTGAATGGCTCAGCAACCCAGCAGCTTTCTGGCTATTGTATTATGTTACCCACCCCAACAACACACCTCCCTGATTGCTACACTGTAGCAACCAGTCTAGTAACCCTCCTTTCTTGATGCTAAGCTGTGGCACTGCACCTCCCTGTCTGCTTTATTATGACAATTTATAATTCAAACTTCCTGCTGCCAGATCCACAGCATAATGAAAACATGACAAATCTTTCACAGAGACTGATGACCGGACTGTTGATATAACATGCTATGGATAGATACTAATGCAATGTCAGAAGCAGGTAACGCTTTGTCTATGCTCAAGGCTGCAGGTATGTGGCCAGTGAGAAACCTGGAACAGCACAAGAAGGGTCTATATTATAAGTTTGACCACTTAGCTTGTCGAACATTTAAATGTTGACAGCTAAACGGTGAAAGCTTAAAATTGCGAACGGCCACTTATGCTAATTTTTTCATCATGAAAGAATTTGCTTGGCAGTTATCAGGAATTTGCTCTTTCCCCAACGTAGAGTGATCTCGGAGTTGGTATATTTAGTTAGGGGAGTGTGGTGGGCACAGCCCCCCACTTTGCTAGGGTTTGGAAGTTTATTTTAATTTGCGATGGCCAAACAAGCTTTTTCCTGATGAAAAAATTTCAGTAAGTGGCTATTCGCGATTTTAAGCTTTCGCCGTTTAGCTGTCAATGTTTCGGCGTTCAACAAGCTAAGCGGTTGAAATTCTGATATAGACCCCATAAGAAGACATTAGAAATTAATGCAATTATAATTACAGTCCTAACTTCTTTTACTATTTTTCTTTTATGTCCATCAGTATGGCAAGCAAAAGGCTTAGAATAACTTTTACCGTTTAATCAGGCTACTACCAAGCAGAAATAAATGTAGCAGAATAAGTACAATTGAGTACTTTCAAGAAGAGGCAAAAGCAAAATAATGTAATAAAGTAGGAAGAAACACAAATACAGTAAGAGCAGATGAATAAAGTGCAATTTTCTTTTCTGTATTGGGTAGAATGAGCTAATGACACTAGACTGGGAAGAGTGTCACAGATCAAATATACAGCAGGGGTGGGCAATTGCAAAGCCACCAAGTATAAGAAGAAAACAGCAATAGGGAGGGAGGGTCGGAAATGCACAAACGTTGTTAGACCACTGTTTACCACAGCAGGAATAAGGGTGGGAGAAAAAACAGCAATTTCAGCATAGATCAGAATCCAGCAAATATATATATCTAAATCAATAAAGCAAAAATATATTAGGATAATGCAGAACTTTGAAGTGCCAAAAAAATACTTATCACTTTATATTTTGAATTGTTTCAGAAGCACTTTCAGTCATAACATAATGAGCTTCAAGCAATGAATGCAGAGGTTAACAATAGGGAATATTGATTATACTAGCAAGCCTTGAGACAATCAGATAAAACACAAAAGTTGTTAGACTACTATTTAACACAGCAGAAATAAGGGTGGGAGAAAAAATGGCAATTTCAGCATAGATCAGAAGCCAGCAAATACATACATCCAAATCAATAAAGCAAAAAAATATTAGGATAATGCAGAACTTTGAAGTGCCAAAAAAAATAAATAAATACTTATTACTTTATATTTCGAATTGTTTCAGAAGCACTTTCAGTCAGAACATAATGAGTTTCAAGCAATGAATGCAGCTGTCCCCTCGTTCCATCACTTTTAAGTTTTTGGTTTGTTGCCAGGATGTAGTGATACATACAAACACACACAATTTTCCTGGGTGGCCAAAGCCAGGGTACCGTTTGGCTAGGCGTATATAGGCCCTAGGGCGAATAGCCTAGTACCTACCTATGAACCTAAATTTTTGAGATGCAGAGATGGCAGGGCCTGTTACCTTATGACTCAATTTCTGCTTACAGTAAAAGTAGCCTTTCACTGTTACAGTATTTGGTGAGAATGGGAAGAGTACACATGTAATGGATGACCCCTTCTCCCACACGCACCCATACAAACAGGGAAAGATCTCAGCACATACACATTTACAGACTTATAGAATTTAAAGACTTTACTCTGTTAGAAAATGGGATAAGCATTTCCACTCTTGTAATAGCATCCTGTGATTACAAAACTAGAAGCAATGCAAGTACCCTTTACCAGAAAATAAAGTTAAACCGTGCTACAACCATGATGATTCCCAGGTCATATCTAAGAGTACGAAGGCTTATTTCTCACAGATGTAGGTCCCTTTTAGACTAGGTACAGACTAGTTAACTAAAAAATAAAAGCTGTCAGCCATACAGAATTGTTATGTTCTGTGGTGGGACTAATAGCATGAAGGCTTAAAGAAGGGAACTAGAGTGAGGACCACTAAACATGTCAATTAAAACTAAAACTTGTACACATGGCTATATCAGGTCAGGTGAATCAGTCGACCATTACTGACAGATCAGAATCATTGCTGATCAATGACATATTTGTCTGTAATATAGACAATCTGTCATTTTTAAAGGACATTTTGAAAAAGTGACTGCAGTACAATAAATTTGTAGTACTGAGTGATCTCATATATAGCCACATTTAAGTAAATATTTTTTGCCGATTTCTGTTCTACATATTACATGATTTTTTTGTGCCTTGTAATAAAACATTACTTCACAGGTTCTTGTTAGCATGTGAAATTGGATTGCATTCACTTTCACTAACTTTTAATTTTAGACATCCATCATTATACGAGACATTAATTGAACATGTTTAGGACCATACTTTGATCAACTTAAAGCTATTTATTTTAATCATTGAATTAGGCATATATTTATAACACCTATTTTGAATGAAGCAGGCATGGCCACATAATTCATAAAAAAGGAATTGATATGATTGGATGTAATTGTTTTTAACTTGTGGTAATTATCTAGAAATCTGTCAGATTATGCACTTTTAGCTAATGCACGGTAAAATAAAAGAAAAATAATTTGTTAACAGATGACTCCCTCTGTAATTTCATACTTAAAAGTTTGTTATCGTGCAATATGCTCATTCAGTATTACTTGGTTGTACAAAAGTTAAATGTTAGTCGTGTAGTAGAGATTATTTTCCCCTCTGTATGAGATTCTTTACAAAAGCTATAGATTTTAGGAAGTAGAACTCAAATAACTTTGATGCCAAGCTATAACATGATGCATTAGTTGATGACCAAAGTCCAGTGAGATTGCCAAAAAGACTTCCACTTATACAGACACAGATGATGTAGTTGAAACTTTGAAAGCCAGCGTTAAACCATTGTCATTACTTAGAAGCAAAAAAGTATACCAATCATGAGTCTGGTGAAAAAAAGCAGTTTCAATACTGTGCTTTCTGAAATTATATAGTCCAACTGAGTGGAGCAGTGGTGCAGTGGTAGTATTGTCACCTCACAGCAATAGGTTTTCTGGTTCGATTCTTGGCTGAAGTGCCTTTTGTGTGGCGTCTGCATGTCCACCCTGCATTTGTGTGGATTTTCTCTGGGTGCTCCAGTTTCCTCCCATGTTACAAAGACATGCTTCTGGAGCATTTTTCACTGGCTCTCCACTGAAAATTGGCTTTGTTCTGAGTCAGACTTTCCCGGTTAACAAAAGTTAAAAATAAATAAATAAAATAACTGTATTATCATCCATTATCAAGGAAAAATGCAAGAAAGATTTACTGAACACTACTCCTAAACATGCACTAGGTCCTTCTATGTAAATATGACATGGAAACTTTGTGTCACACTTATTCAAACGTAAAAGTAAAATACAGACAATCTAAAATAAAATATTTTTATTTTAGGTGGAAACTGCCCTGCACCATGATGTAGGAGGGTATACCCTGAACCCCTACTTAGGTATTCTTACTGTGAGGTCATATCACATTGAGGATATAACCTATCCCATTTACAGTTATTTCCTTTTGTACTGTTATGGTTGAATAAGTACAATGTGAAACTTAAAGTAGCAAATTTTGCATAAGTGATTTGATGTATATATCATTTTTGGAAAAGGAATGCAAAATCACAATGTTATTATTAATATTGTGGGGCTAAACAACTCCCATCTTATAGGTTCATAGGAGGTTACTAGGCTAATGTCTCTAGGGCCTTTACAAGCCTAGCCATGTAAAAAACCCATGTACCCTAATTTACCATAGTTAGCTGGTCATTGTTAGCAGAGGGATTCTATGATTAGCACTGACTACCCCTGTCCATGAGGGATACACGTACCACCCCTGGGGTGAATTTACAGTCCCCCATCCAATTGTCAAATTGCACTTAAGTAGGGTCATTGAGGAGCTCTGCTTCACATGAAGTGGGAGCTTATTCCAGAAGAGTTGTAATCTGTGGGAGATATATTTGTCTCTCCAACATGTTTTGTTAATAACACAGGCAAGATTCCTGGAGCGAGTGATTCTGTCTTATGAATATGCAGCATTTCCATTAGGGCAGAATCAGAGACTGCTCTGTAGGCCAGGCACAGGTCACATCTCAGCAGCCTGTATGATACAGAGTGCAGTGACAGGGCTTTCTGTGTATTCATGTAATTCACATTTTAGAAGCCCTAGATTATTTTGGTTAGAAACCTCTGCGGTCTCTCCAGCTGCTGCTGCTTCAGGTGTCTAGTGAGGTATATACACAAGGGAGCATTGTACTCAATTAATGGTCTAATAAAGGTGGAGTGCAGTGGAGTTACAACCTCCTTAGTCTTGGATGCAATGCCCTTTCTTATGAAATACACAATGTAGAAGGCTTTCCTTACCACTATAGACACATGGTGATTGACGTTTACCTTGCTATCAACCTGTGTTTCCAAGTCTCGCACCACTGGTTCTAAGCTTATAGGGGTGCTAGCTATATCATAATTAGCAGGGACTACTTTTTAGCGAACCGGAATGAGGCATTTGTTTTGCATTTAGTTTTGTAGTTTAGTTTTTAGTATCTTGCATCACTATCACCAGCTTTTGCAGCAACATACTACAGAGCAGGAAGATCAGCTGTTTACAGATATTGATATCAGATTTTAAACCAGACTCAAATTAGCAAGACTGGAAGGGCTAGTAGGAAGTAAATAGTTATGGTCACAGACGTGACAGTAGGCAAAACATAGGTAGAGAAGTTTTACGGATAAGATTAAGACGAGACCATACTAAAAATAAATTAATATTTCTGCTTTACTTACATGCATATTATTTTAGCTACATGACAGGATCTGATGCAAATGAATATATTATTTGCATGATTTACTGCCTAGATAAGAGTAGTAGCAGATACATGGAGGTTACCTCACCCAAAATAGTTCTGTATCAATTAATTTACTTGTAGCCACAACAGTTAAGCTGTTACAATGTTTCATGTTATACTGCTTCACTAGCCACTTCAAATTCTTTGCCGCTGTCCTTTCCATCCTACTGCATTTCTTTAGAATTCAATAAATTGCACGGTTATACCCTTGCTTTAACATTAAAGTACTTAGGTTACTACTACAGAACACAATTTTAGCTTTTGTGCTGCGTTTTTGTAGTATACTTTTTATATACATCATAAATTATGTTTTTTTATCATAATGAGATTATAACTGCCAAACAGTGACATGAATTTTTGTGACGTCTAGTATAAATACACTTCTGAAGGAACTTGATGGTTAAACAAGACTGCTACATCAAAACTACTGTGCAACAATATATAAATTTACACAGTACTAGCTAACAGAAAAAGAAAGTTATATGAAAAACTGTGCATCAATCCAGGAATGCTCATACGCCTAGGCTATAAATGCAGTTATGTACTACACATAAAACCATTCACAATGCTATTGTTTCTCAATTACTGTTGCTGTTAAACAACATCGTTAGCAGTTTCACGTTGCTGAGAGTCAAATTTTGGCATTAATCAGGTAAGACTTGTTTCATATGTAGAAAGATTGTTCAGCTTCAGCGCTGGAAGCTGGGATTCTTCTAGCTTTTAGTACAGTTTCAGTGTGTGTCGGAATCTACACAGCCTTTGAGAACCAGTATTTGTGTATGTAAACATGCCCAGACATTTCATTGAATATAGACATCCCGGATGCTTAAAAGTCTTAAAATGGGCATGCTGGTTGCATATGACTGCAAGTCATAGGGAACTTGATGGCCCCAAAATTCTACAGATATTTAAGTAGGGAACATAATGGTTACTATCTAACTGATTGTCCAATGGTGGTAAGCTGACCTTAAAGGCAGAACTGAAGAGTTTTAGATATTGTCTTCCTTGACTTTGGCCATAAAATGATGAACAGAATTAATCAGTTTTCTCCCCAAAGCCTGCCGTTTTCATTGCCTGAATTTTTCAGAGACTCCAATTTAACATTAGTGTATTGTACGTGGAGACTACAATGGATTCCCCCTGAAACTGTATGGCTTTGATGGCTGTAATAGACTCGGATGAGTTTTCTGAGAAGAAAGCCAGTGGAATTTCAAGCTCTAAATACAAGTTATGCAATGGAGTCTTTAGCTGACTCCAGGATGCCACACCACTCTCATTTTTGATGAATAAGTCCCCCAAGTATTTCAGATGTTGTTCATGGCACTGCACAGCTGTGAACCATATGTTCCACATCACCAGCAGTGGCATACGTGGCAATACAATGAGGTATTTCTTCAGGCAAAACTCCTCCAAGAGTGCTACATGTTCCTGTTTTCAGTTTGAAGAGTGCAAGAAGACACAATTTACAACTGCCACACATTCAAAGAGTCACAAACAATGGACAAGACAGGAGTACAGTAAGAAACATGCATAATATGGTCTCCTAGCATTCCACAAGGTACTTCCTTAAAACTTTTAATCATGAAGTGGTTTCTTTTACTAATGCAGCCACTTTATGTGGGTGATCATTGTAGTCTGCACTGATGTCACCACATCCTGAGCTGCAGTCATATGATTTACAACTGAGAGCTCCATACAGCTGGCATTGTATGATTTTATACCTAGAGCACAAACAAAACAAAACATCCAGAATGCAGTTTGCATTGCTCCTTGTCTTTTTGCCACATACAACTGCTGGTGGCCTTCCTTGTGGAACAATACATACAATCGCTTTCATGTGCTCCTGAAACTCCGGAAGGTTCAGCCTGCAAAGAATATCTGACTGTAGCAGTACTCCAATCCCTTTTACACAGCTGTCTACCCAGTGTCAAAGCTAAAAATTGTCCACTTTCTCAGTCTGGATATTTGTAGCTCACCATGCTGATAGTGTAACCGTGACAATTTCTTTTCTGTCTACTGATTTTTCTTTACTCACTTTAAACCTTGTGACTAATGCTGTCTGTCACGCTGCATTATCTTTACTTCCCTTCTCCTTATTGTACTGGTGTTTTTGGTCCATGATGGCATCCTTCCTGGTGTGATCCAGACGACAGCTGCAATTCAGAACACAACAGTTTTTCTTCCATCTTAGCAGAGCTCTCAGATGTGAAGTGATGAACATAATCTGTTGCAGTTTTGTGACAGATCTTAGCTATTATGCTAAGCACAAGCACACGACACACAATCATTTTACTTATTGAAGGTAAATGTAACAAAACCTGAAAGAATGAGCAAATGCAGTAAAATCGTGGCATTTGGGCTGTTTATTTATTCGGACTTGACTCATTGTACTCTGCACAGGTGATAAATTGCACACGCTGTTCATGGCCTTTGGTAACTCTACAGAAACATACCTTTTCTGCATATGCAGTAAAACCGGAACTATCCAGGACAGCTTGTTTGTGTCTTTCGGCTTTTCCCGGTAAGGGGTCACCACAGCGGAACTCCGGTCCGCTAATGATTGGTAGTTGATTTTTACGTGTCAAGTTACCAGCCCTGACACACAACCTTCAACGAAGGTACGCCCATTCACACATATCTCCACACAGAAGACGCTCTAGCTGAGAATCGAACCGCACAGCGTCTTACTGTGAGGCAACAATGCTACCGCAGCACCACCACCGCAGGAACTATCCGGGACAGCCATGGGCTAAAATGGGATTAAGCATGCAAATCCTGCTATCATAGAAATGCCTTACAGTTATGATGTTGGTCTTTCCAAATAAATATACATTTTAATAGCAATGGAATTGCCCTGCAGTTATTCAAAAAAGAGGCATAGACACGGAACAGAAACAGAATGTAAAATAGTAATTGCTTATATTTATCATTATGGTGCTGGATCACATGGGATCTGTTGTGTGACAGCAGTAAATTAGCATGTCCTCCATCCTTTGGAGAGGCAGTAGTATCAGTTGCTGAACTGATGTCTCCTAACCTCTATCAGGCTATAAATAGCAGAGGAAACAATCATCTTCTACTGAGGCAATGATGAGCAGTAGATAAGTAAAGTTCCCACCCTGCACTGGGGCAATGGCAGCAATAGCCGAGTATGGCTGCCATTCTCCAGTGGCATCAGCTATGTATGGCTTTCATCCTCTGATGGGCACCAGCAGCAGTAGCTTGGTATCTGGTAGTATGAAGTGAGTGGACTGTAACAGACTGAATCCAATCCATTGCATTAACAAAAAAAAAAAAAAAAAAAAAAAAAAAAAACCTTCCCAAAGTATCTCTTCCCTTAAACTACTGATGGAAATGTAGTCTCCTGTAAAATGGTAAGCTGACCAGATTGCTAAGCACTGCATGCGGGCCACCTAAACATCAGTCTAACTAACAAATACCTTAGGTCATAGGTACTTCCTAGGCTATTGGTCTGTAAGGATCGTTAGAAGCCTAGCCATACATTTCCATCACATTTTAGCCCTTATATTTTAAGTACAAATAATCCAGAGATGAGCAGAATATTTATAGTCAGACATTTACATGTAGTTATTTATTTTACATTACCGGGATAGTCCGACTGGATACATGTTCATTTTCAGCGGAGGCCCGGGGAGAAAAGCTCCACATAAACAAACTTACATAGATTACACAGAAGTTAGCAAACAATTATAAAAACAAAGTAATTATATCAAAAGTTTGTGGTGTCTGTGTTGGTGCCGCCTTTGTGTAAGGGGAGAATGAATGCTTTTTTCCAGATGTCTGGAACAAGGGACTAATTGATCTGTTAATGAGGATTTATTTATTATTTATTTTATTTAGTTCCTATCCACGAGGGGCAAGGGTGCTAAACCAGGGTGAATCTGTGGTTCCCATCCATTTATCCAGATTCCATTTGAATAGTGTAAGAGAAATACTTAGTTTATAAGTCTTTGAGACTGTCTGCATAGTTTTACTATTTAGGCACTTAAATTGCTTAGTGAAAAAAGCACTGTGGGTGTTCAAGTTGTATCAGATGTTTGGACAGGTACATACTAAAGGGAGTGATTGGCCTGAAAAATCAGATTACAATAGAATGATTACATCCTGGAATTCTGGAATCTGGATGACATACCCCTAGTAATAAGATATGCAATAAAAAGGGACTTTCTTACTAATAAGATATGCAATAAAAAGGGACTTTCTTACAACAATGCATACATGGTGACTGAAGGACAGTTTGTTGTCTACATAAGTTCACAGGTCCATGACCACTGGATCAATTTTCAGTGGTATGTTGTTGATGTGATAGTTACAAGGGATGTCTTACCTACCAAAGGATACTTTCATACATTTCTTGTATTTAGTTTTAGTCCATAGATTTGATACCAGCTGTTACTTTGGGAAAGGCCCCTTCACCCCCAGATCTTTCCCATCCCACTGGCAGCTATTATTTCTCAAAGAACTAATGGTTAGCTGCACAGGAAAAACATTCTGTAGTCACTTTCCATGCAGTCTTTTAAAAAATAACTAGAATCCATTCCAGAAATATAAAAAAATGACCACAGTAATATATTGCTCTACCAAAAAGCCATTAAAGCATGAGAAAGTACACAACATTATTTTCAACAGTCATATATATAATTGGAAATAATTTATCTGACATTTTCAACATGTACACCACTACAAATGCAAATTTACCAAAAATTACAATACTGAGCTGAAGTTTTCAATATGCCATGTGTGGACCATCACTTCCTGAACTGCGACAAACTCTGCCCATTTACAAAAACTGAAAAACAGCATTTACAAATGAACTGTACAATGGCATGCAATTTGATTAAAAGGTCCCTAAAAATGAAAACCCTGCAAAAATTATACCAAAATTCCATATTACATATTTATAAACCTACACAACATTTAGTTAAAATGATTGCTAACAAACTATAGAAAAAAGAAAACAGCATTTTTGACATTATTCAATCTCTCACTCTGCCCTGTAAGGGAGACTGCTAGGAAGGTGCTTGGTTTGACATCTGGACAGAGGAAGGAGGACAAGGAGACATGGTGGTGGAATGAGGAAGTACAGGAGAGTATACAGAGGAAGAGGCTGGTGAAGAGGAAGTGGGGTTGTTAAAGAGATGAAGAAAGTAGACATGAGTATAAGGAGATGAGGCGCATGGCAAAGAGAGAGGTGGCGAAGGCTAAGGATAAGGCATATAGAGAGAGTTGTATGAGAGATTGGACACTAAAGAGGGAGAAAAGGACCTGTACTGATTGGCTAGACAGAGGGACAGAGCTGGGAAAGATGTGCAGCAGGTAAGGGTGATAAAGGACAGTGAGGGAAACGTACTCACAAGTGAGGAGAGTGTGTTGAGTAGATGGAAAGAGTACTTTGAAGGGCTGATGAATGAAGAGAATGAGAGAGAGAGAAGGTTGGATGATGTGGGGATAGTGAAGCAGATTAGCAAGGAGGAAGTAAGGACAGCTATAAAGAGGATGAAGAATGGAAAGGCTGTTGGTCCAGATAACATACCAGTGGAAGCATGGAGGTGCTTAGGAGAAATGGCAGTGGAATTTTTAACCAGATTGTTTAATGAAATTTTGGAAAGTCTGAGGATGCCTGAGGAGTGGAGAAAAAGTGTTTTGGTACCTATCTTTAAGAATAAGGGTGATGTGCAGAGCTGCAGTAATTACAGAGGGATACAACTGATCAGTCACAGCTTGAAGTTATGGGAAAGAGTAGTGGAAGCTAGGTTAAGAAGGGAGGTGATGATTAGTGATCAGCAGTATGGTTTCATGCCAGGAAAGAGCACTACAGATGCATTGTTTGCTCTGAGAGTGTTGTTGGAGAAATACAGAGAAGGTCAGAAGGAGTTGCATTGTGTCTTTGTGGACTAGCATATGACAGGGTGCATAGAGAGGGGTTGTGGTATTGTACAAGGAAGTCAGGAGTGGCAGAGAAGTATGTAAGAGTGGTACATTATATGTAAGAGGGTAGTGTGACATTGGTGAGGACTGTGGTGGGAGTGACAGATACGTTTAAGGTGGAGGTGGGATTACATCAAGGATCAGCTCTGAGCCCTTTCTTATTTGCAGTGGTGATGGACAGGTTGACAGATGAGATTAGACAGGAGTCCCAGTGGACTGTGATGTTTGCAGATGACATTGTGATATGTAGTGAGAGTAAGGACCAGGTTGAGGAGACCCTGGAGAGGTGGAGATATGCTTTAGAGAGGAGAGGAGAGGAATCAAGGTCAGCAGGGCTAAAACAGAATATATGTGTGTAAATGAGAGGGAGGGTAGAGGAATGGTGAGGATGCAGGGAGTAGAGGTGGTAAAGGTGGATGAGTTTAAGTACTTGGGATCAACAGTTCAGAGTAATGGTGAGTGTGGAAGAGAGGTGGAGAAGAGTGTCAGGAGTGATTTGTGACAGACGGGTACCAATAAGAGTGAAAGGGAAGGTAGTGAGACCAGCTATGTTATATGGTTGGAGACGGTAGCATTGTCGAAAAGGCAGGAGTCAGAGCTGGATGTGGCAGAGTTAAAGATGTTAAGATTTGCACTGGGTGTGATTAGGATGGACAGGATTAGGAATCAGTATATTAGAGGGTCAGCTCAGGTTGGACAGTTAGGAAACAAAGCAAGAGAGGCGAGATTGCATTGGTTTGGACATGTACTGAGGAGAGATGCTGGGTATATTGGGAAAAGGATGCTAAGGATGGAGCTGCCAGGTAAGAGGAAAAGAGGAAGGCCTAAGATGAGGTTTATGGATGTGGTGAGAGAGGACATGCAGGCAGTTGGTGTGAAAGAGCATGATGCAGAGGACAGGAAGAAATGGAAACAGATGATCCACTGTGGCGACCCCTAACGGGAACAGCCGAAAGAAGATGATGACTCTTCCCTGTTGAAACAATATTTGGGGGAAAGTGTCAATGTACCATCTATGGATGTCCCCTGCTTGAGCTATGACACAAAATTACTACAACCTGCATAAAAATGTGATTCACAAAAACATCTGCTTTAGTTCATATATTGGTAGGCATGGTGGCAATTAAAGTCATTTAACTATGGGTACCCTAAATGCTTGATTTCACTCATATAAAATAAAAAAAAGAATGGCAACATTAGCATATTGTAACTTGTTTCACGTGAATGCATATCAGTCCTGTGAAAACAGATCTCTGTCAAACAGTATTCAAATGAGTAAACAAACAAATATTCAAATGAGTAAGCAAACAAGCAAATATCAAACCAAATGGGCAAACAGTGATGGTCAAAAGAGTAGACAGTGGCAAAATGACAGCAGGGGTTACTTTAATATGTGGACTGCCATCATACTCGCTAACTATGTCCTCAAATAAAAATATAAATGAGTGGTCACAATAATATATTTTAGCTTGTTTCATGCAAATGCACAGTTGCCTTGCAAAGCCAGATTAATGACTGTCAGACAGAGGGTACATGACCAAAGATATTCAGACTTCATGATTCAATCACTTTTTCCACAGACTCCCATTAAACCCACCAGCTATTTAACTAAGTATACCCGATATGTTTAACCTTTTTATACTTTCAGTAACTTCACACGCTACACAGTGACATAGGTACTTGTACAGTTTTAAAGGAAAAAAAAACATTGCAAAGATTTTTCTTTCCATGCATTATACTTCTGAGATATTTAGTTTTTGTTACAAACAACAATAAATAAATAAAATGAGTGGCCCAATGATGTAGTTTAACCTGCATTACACAAATGAACAATAGCCCTGTAAAGCCAGATCAATGTTTTCAAATGATCATGTGACGCCCCATGCACTGGCCCAGGAATCAAGGAGCCTCAATCGTCACCACTGGCAACAGTGAGGGATGTACACAATGGGATGATGACAAGTACACACACGTAAAGTGCAATTTCCCTTAAGAACACACAGAGATCACATTCAGTCTGGGGCTAGTTTACCCTTCTTTCTCCAGATCCCCAGTAATACTTGCCACTGGCACAGCTACAGGATTAAGATCTCAGCTGAGGGGTTAAGCCAAGACCTCCAGCACCCTCTCTGTCCAACCAGGGCTTCGTGTCCCTGCAGAAGTAGCTGACACACACACACACACACACACACACACACACACACACACACACACACACACACACACACACACACACACTCACGCATATCTGGGGAAAGCTGGCACAGGTTTACTAGCTATAACTCTTCTGCCCATAGTTATCACTGCCACCAACCCCCCCTTATCAGTTACTATAAGGCCCTTACAAAGGGTGACCAATCCTACTGTATAATGTTACTATTATCCAAAGTGTAGTTGTGATCAAGAGCAAGGCTATTTTAGGAGTGGTCTGTACAGTGTCACCAAATACATATGTAACTACTCTAAGAGCTTAAACATGTCTCACAGATATCAGCCACAAAGATAGGTTTAAATATATTTAATAATAAATAATAAAAGAACAAGACAACACAGTAACTACAGAGTTCAAATCACAGGAAATATTTTAAAACAACAATGCAGGACAGTCTCAAATAAATACAGAAAACATCTAAATTAATCTTTACTAAGATAGACACTATGCCCCAAGTCTTACTTACAGACAACATGCAGGCAGAAGTGCTGAGTGGATTTTCTTAGCTCCAAGACAAGATACAAAATGTACAGTCTGTCTCTGAGAAAGTACTTAAATTAATAATAAACATTACTGCTGGGTCAGCTTGGATGACATCACTCTGTCACCTGCCTTCCATTCCCAGGTGAACAGAAACTAACATCTCTGTGTTAAAGATACATTTCTCTCAGATATACAGCTGCTAGGAAGTCATAAAGCAATACAACAGTTTACATTTTAAACCCAGTAATTACTTTTCTCCAAGACAATAGAAAGAAACTTCTAGTTCTAGACATCCTGTCTCCTTGCTGCATTAGCTAACTTTTATAGCACATCATAATGCACTTAATTTCAATGTATTTTCTTGAAGTTTTGTAAGTTAATCTTCTATGTTCCAGCAAGATATGCTGTGGTTACATTCTTGAAGCTCAGTACATAACATACAGTTCTGTATAAATCATATCAATATTCACAAATGACATAGAATTATTTACAAAATTCCAGATAGCTGAGCTGGCAGTGTCACAGACCGCAAGATTATAAACATTATTGACAGACAGAAACAGAAGAGATATAATAAGAAGGCAGCATGTATTATATAATGAAAGGGGATAATGAGAAGGCTGTGGCGATGCAGGGTCCTTAGTGTTTAAAAAAGAAGATGTATATACAGAGTAAAGAAAAATAAAAGGTATGATTTTCATCAAAAACATTTAAAAGGAAGAAAATAAGGAATAAACATTTTAGGAGTAAAGAAGTTTTGATTACTGAAGTACTTGAGTAGATTAGACTAAAGAAAAGGCAGAAAGAAATTATACAGTTAGAGAAGAATGAAATAAGGACACTTATAGAAAAGGCGATTAGGAGAACAAAGCGAACAAAATTAAGTATGCAATAAAATGATAACTGTGCAGAAATTAAATTAAATATGGCAAATATGCCAGGGTGCGACTCGCTTTTTCTCTCTCTTTTCCATTTATGCACCATGTGGTACAATGAGCAACAAGCACCTTTCAGCGCTCATTGCCCTAAACTCCCTGCAATGGCTTGAATTATCACAGCTACTGTTAATATCACAATTCCAATTTGTACAATCTATACTATATAGACTATCTTCCTGTCTAGCTCTCGTATCCACCTACTCCCCATCTCAGTCCCTACGCACTTCAAACCAGCAACTACTAGCAGTCTATCCACCAAAGAAAAATGTGGGCAAATTACTATACAAATGCTCAGTTGCCTAGTCCTGGAACAAACTTCCCTTAGACCTACGTGCCATTATACACCAATCTCACTTTAAAAAGGAACTTAAACATCATCTGCTCAACTCCAAAACTTGTCCCTGCCATAACCTCTCCTAACCCCAACTTTCAAAGTTCATAACTCCCACCCAATCTACCTAGACTGCCAAAAACAGCCTTCCAAATCTCTCAAAAAGTATGAAACTAATACACTTCCTAAGCACATGGTATTCTTCATCACTAAAGATTATTACATATACAAGGCCTTATGCTGGTATACTATCCTACTCTTAATTCCTTCTCTGCTCATCCTATTATATATATATATATATATATATATATATATATATATATATATATATATATATATATCTTACCCCTCTTTTTGCTTTATCTTTAGATATGGCTAGCAGATTTCTAGATGTACCTGGACCTCGTTTTACCATTACTGCACAACTTTCTCATACTGTAGACTAAATGGGAATCTTTTTTTTTTGCAAAATGTTAAATGAATGTAACTAACTATAACTTGTTTTTCTCTGTAAAACATAATCACTGAATGTAACTACATTTATCTTGTATTCTCTGATAACATGTATATTAAATATAACTGGAACTTTTATCCTCGGGTCTCCACTGAAAATGGGTTTCTAACCCAGTTGGACTAACCCATTTAACAAATGTCAATAAATAAATAAATAAATACATACATAATTGTTCTGGAGCAGTTACATGTTTTATGGGCTCAAGTTGCTAGCCCAAGGCCCAACCTTCCAAGGAGGGTGCACCACACACATTTGCATGCACACTTATACCTAGGGCCAATTTGGAGTGCCCAGTCCTTCTACTGCATGTCTTTGGAATGTGGGAGGAAACCAGAGCACCCAGGGGAAATCCATATGAATGCAGGGAGAACATGCAGACTCCACACAGAAGGCACCCCAGCTGAGAATCGAACTAGAGAACCTCCTGCTGTGAGGTGAAAATGCTAACCACTACACCACTCCACTGCCCCAGGATTTGACAGGATTTCATAAAAGTAGTATAAAGAAATTGTAGAAAAATATTTTGCATATATTGTGAATGAATGGCTGGAAGAAGTAAGGAATGGAATGGTTATATACACTTATAAATTTTACTTGAACTTGGATAACAGAAAACATATAGGTTCATAGGTTAGCACTAGGCTATTGGCCCTAGGGTCTGTGCAAGCCTAACCATAACAGTTCCATGGCTATTTCTTCCCACAATATTTACTTCCCTGGACCCCTGTCTAGCAGGGTGATGTGATCCCCGGGGTAAATTTCCTATCTCCCATCCAGTTGTCAAGGTTCCTTTTGAAGAGGGCCAAGGAGGCGCTCTGCTTGACATGTATGGGCAGTCTATTCCAGAGTATGGGGAGTCTCTGGGTCAGGAACCTATCCCTCCAGCATGTTTTGTTCATTGTGATGACAAAGTTTAGGTTCTTGGAGCATGTGGCTCTGATGGATTGGGATTTCTTTAAGTGTAGCATGTCCAACAGCTCTGGGTTTGACATGGCCTTGTATGTTAAGCAGGGATAGCCTCTGAGTAGACGATATGCGACAAGAGTATAGCTGGAGTTATTTTTAGTCAGTCAGCATAGGGCATCTGCTATAGGCCTGTGATTCTTTTAGTGAGTTGTTTATGTGGCCTTTCCAGCTGTTGCAGATGTCTTGTGAGGTACATGCCAAATGAGGCGTTCTACTCTATGATGGGTCTAATGAGGGATGAGTACAGTGGGACAATGACCTCCTTTTTTCTGGATGAAATGCCCTTAGTGATGAGGTGTGCCATATAGAAGGATTTCCTGACTGTTGTGGCAATGTGGTTATCGAAGGTGAGACCACTGTCCACCTGTGTTACTAAGTCTCTTATCACACTTTTGGTGTTTAGTGTACTGCCACCTATGTGGTAATTCATGGGTACATGTTTTTTCCCCAAAGGGGATAACTATACATTTCTTGGCATTAAGCTTGAGGCCATGGTTCTCGCTCCAGGCATCTGTTTCTGTAAGGCCCTTTTGTAGAATATCCATACCATTTGGGGATTCAGTAATGGCTCTCAGTTTGCAGTCATCTGTGAACTTTGTTAGCCAGAGTCCATTGGTGTTGGCCTGTACTTCAGAGAAGTAGATGCCAAACAAGAGAGGTCCCAGGATTGAACCCTGAGGTACTCCACTTGTCTGGAGCTGGATTTGGAGTTGGCTACTATTACAGCGTTTTACAGTGCTGATTACGAGATTATGAAATATTGATGAACATTATACTGCAAAGATTTTCAAAAGTATTGAAGGATATTATAGGGTAGGAGTATATGCAGAAGTTGGGAAAGAGGTGAAGGAGATGGGGGTAATAAAGGAGGTAGCAGATACTAATGTCAGGGAGAGGAGTATAGGCAGATGACTGGAATGTGAAATATAAAAAACCTTTGATAATATCAGTTAAAGTCAGATACATTGAAGAAATATGGGATAGCAGAAAAAAGATAATACAGTTATTATAGTCTGTGTATATGAAGGCCAAAACAGTCGTAAATGTTAATGGATGACTGGTTAAGTAAGAGACTTATCACAAATAAAATGTTGACAGAAGGTTACCTAATGAGTGGCATTGTTTTCCATTAGTGATGGATAGAAAGGAGAGAAAACTGGGGGGAATACACATGAGAAACAGGTTATAATGACATAGTTATGGGTCAATGTTGTACTGCTGGATGAGTGACTTTAGTACAAAAATGTAATAATGTAGTGGATTTCACAACAACGTTTTGTACTATGTAATCCAGCCAGGGATTTCTTAGGGTTTTGTCCTTTTCATCACTGTGGTGTACCATGGAATTGGATGTGTGTGTGTGTTTCTGTACACACACACACACACACATATATATATATAAATAAATAAATAAATAAATAAATATGTATATATATATATATATATATATATATATATATATATATATACATATATATATATATATATATATATATATATATATACACACACACACACACACACACACACACACACACACACACACACATGGGTCTACTTCACATTACCTAAAACCCATTTGACTGACTTTCATTTCACCAAATCACCTAATTTTCAAAATACTGAAAACTCATTCGATTGAACCTCATTTCACTGAAAGCTAACAATGCTAAATTTCAAAAGACTAAATGTTAAACCACAGACAAACACACAACACTAATGACTACCTCTTTCCAGAGATTAAAATATACTTACTTACCCTCTTAACACAAACCGGACAATATAAAACCAATCTAAATGGGGGGCTGTGCCTCCACACACCCCGTAACTATACACCCCTCCCCCAACTATACAGACTCCAGGATTGCACTACAGTGGGGAAAAGGGCATATAACTTTTACTTGCTTTACAGTACTTTACAGGCTGCCATTACTGCTGGGAACACACAAAACATCTACCATATTACTTTAGATACTTCCCATAAAAATGTAGAGAGACATTTAAAAACACTACAACACTACTTTCTACATGACTATCGGTATTCTGACAGCACTGTAAGATACAGAAATTCTTTTATCACAAACAAGTCACAGGTGAATGGAAACCCATATCATGTCTATGGCTTCCAATTCATAGGTAGGTACTAGGCTATTGGCCCTGGGGCCTATATAAGCCTAGCCAATAAAGTTCCCTGGCTTTCGCCATGCAAGAAGATTATTTTCCTGCACCCCTGTCTAGCAGAGCCACAGAA
The DNA here is from genome assembly GCF_019279795.1 of Protopterus annectens. NCBI lineage: Eukaryota > Metazoa > Chordata > Ceratodontiformes > Protopteridae > Protopterus > Protopterus annectens. Next base: position 1,761,978,746 of record NC_056726.1, read on the forward strand.
GTGATCTCTGGGGTGAATTTCCTATTTCCCACCAATTGTCGAGATTTTTCTTAAAGAGGGCTAATGAGGAGCTTTGCTTGACATGAATGAGTAGTCTGTTCCAGAGCATGGGAAGTCTCTGGGACAGGAATCTATCCCTCCAGCATGTTCTGTTTATTGTGGTGACAAGGTTTAGGTCCCTGAAGCATGTGGCTCGGAGGGATTGGGGTTTCTTTAAGTGTAGCATGTCCAACAGATCTGTGTTTGACATGGCTTTGTACATTAGGCAAAGGTTGCCTCTGAGTAGGCAATAAGCGATGGAGTAGACCTGGAGTTTTTTGAGGCGGTCTGCGTATGGTACCTTTTTGAGGCTGGTAAACCTCTTAGTGAGATATTTCTGTGGCCTTTCTAGTTGTTGTAGATGTCTTGCGAGGTACATGCCAATAGGGAGTTGTACCCTATAATGGGTCTGATGAGGAATGAATAGAGAGGAACAAAGACCTCTTTTTTTCTGGAGGTGAACCTCTTTCTGATAAGGTGTGCCATGCAAAAGAATTTCCTGACTACTGTGGTGATGTGATTATCAAAGGAGAGATTACTGTCCACCTGTGTACCAAGGTCTCTTATCACACTTTTGGTGTTTAGTAGGCTACTGCCTATGTGGTAGTTCATGGGTACAGTGCTTTTCTCAAAGGGGATGACAATGTACTTCTTGGCATTGAGCTTGAGGCCATGACTTTGACACCAAGCATCAGTCTCAATCAGGCCCCTTTGTGGAATGTCCACATCATTAGGCAATTCTATTATGGCACCTAGTTTGCAGTAGTCTGTGAACTTCATTAGCCAAAGACCTGCTGTATTAGCCTGGACATCTGAGAAGTAGATACCAAACAGGAGAGGACCCAGGACTGAGCCCTGTGATACTCCACTTGTCACTGGACTGAAGTTGGATTTGGAATTGGCTACTTTCACTGTGTGGGTTCTGTCAGTGCGCCAGTTGGCACCCATCTTGTGACATAGGGATTTATGCCCAGTCTAGTGAGTTTATCTATAATTCCAGAGTGGGGATGGTGTTGAAAGCCTTGGTGAGGTCAAGATAGGCTGTGTGCACCACCTTACCCTTGTCCACGGCTCTGGTGACTGCTTCAAAGAAGTCAATCAAGTTTAGGAGACACAACCTACCTTTTACAAACCCAAACTGAGTGGGGTCCAGAGTTTGGAGGCAATGGGGCGGCAGTTCCCGGAGTCCTTGGTAGCACCCACTTTGTGGAGTGGGATAACCCTCACTGTGCACCATTCAGTAGGCACAAAGCCTGAAGTGAGTCTATGATTGAACATGGTACTAAGATGGGGTGTCAGTTCATTCTGTAGTTCATGCAGAATGCAGCCTGGGATATTATCAGTTCCCATGGATGCTGTGTTCTTGGCTTTGGAGAGTACGGTCTTTACTTGTGCAGCCGTGATTAAAGGGATTTTGCATTCTTCCGGTATAGTGATAGGCCCTTTGGGGGGTGAGCAGGGTGAAGTTTGCATGGAACCTGTCTGCCAAGATGTTGGCAATATCAGTTGGTTCTGTATATCTAATGTCATTGTGCTGTTGCTCAGGGCAGATCTGAGTGTCACCACTGAGATTCTTGACATAGCTGTAGAATACCTTGTGGTTGTCTTTAGAATCAGTGGTGATTTTATTTTAGTAACTAGCTTTGGAGGTTTTTATGAGAGATCTCAGCTTCTTACTGAGGGTGACCAGGGAGTTCCTTCAATCAGGAGTTTTTATGCTTTCTTGATTCAGCTTCTTCCTTCTGTTGTATAGTTTGTTTACGGCAGGGAGACCACCAGATTGGCTTCCTTTTTTGGAGGATAGCATCTTGGTTCTGTTGGGAATGGCACAATCCATGCACTTGTGTATGTGCTTATACAGTGCATTTGTATAGGATTCAACAGTCATATTTTCTATCTGTATGGGTGTCATGAAGCTTGCCACTTCTGTCGTAAGAAGCATGAAGTTGGCTTTGTAGAAGTTTTTTATGGTTGTTTCCTTAATAGGGGGTGGGGGTGGGATATTGATGTCGAGGGTGATTAGCTTGTGGTTGGATCTGACCAGCGAGGAGTTGACCTCTGGTGTGGAACATCGGTTGCCCATATTGGTAATGACCAGGTCCAGGATATTGCTGCCCCTGGTGGGGGTAAGGACAACCTGATCCAGGGTGTTGGAATTTATGAATTCCAGAAAGCATTGAGCAAATGAGTTAGTACATGAGTAGTTTTCCCAGTTGATTGTGGGGTAGTTGAAATCTCCCATTGTTAGGGTACTGGGCTGTACCTTAATATTACCCAGTATATCAAGAAATGTGGAGTGGGCATCCTGGGGCATGGCAGGGGATCTGTAACAAGCTACAACCTTGATTACAGGCTTGCCCAGTGTTAGTTGCATTTGGATAATTTCGGGTGCATTATGTTGAGCAATTAGCCTGGAGGTATGGATATCCTTAATGAATATGGACACGCCTCCTCCTTTAGTATTTTGGTTCCAGATTAGGTGGTCGAAAAGTGTGGTATGAGCTATAGCCTGGTAATGCAGGTGTGCTCTCAGTAGCCCGAAATGCCACTTACCTGACTTTCAAAACATTGAGATAAAAAACCCGAAACTCCACAAGACCAACCGCTCGGAATACCGACAGATCACTACTGGTAAGTAACTGCTCACCCAATACACACCAACACCGAAGCAAAGAAAGCCCCCCCCCAACTAAATATATCAACTCTGTGCATGATCACACTACAGTGAAGGTAAGGGGTAAAGGTCAACATGCTAGCCAAAAAGTTACTTACCCGTAGTGAGCTGTCGGGGTTCTGAGCATTCAGTCTTGTGGAATTTTGAGTTTTTTGTCTTCGTGTTTTGAAAGTCAGGTAAGTGGGATTTTGGTCGACTGAACTAGACCTGTACATATATACATACACATATATATATATATATATATATATATATATATATATATATATATATATATATATCTATATACATGTCCAAACACCAATACCACACGAACATAATATTATTAACACAAACCCAAAAGGAAGGCAAGTACAGCTGAAAGTGCACGTAGCAATATAAATCTCGTTCACTCCAGGAACTTATAAAAAACTGGTTTATTAGAAACAGTAGATATAAGCACTTTCGTGGAGTTCACCTCCGCTTCATCAGACATACTAACAGTTCAACAGCAGGAAATAAATATGATACATCAATTAACTAATCAACCAATGAAAGCTAATCTAAAACTTTTTAAATCTATCCACCATAAAAGCGCACATCATATTAAAAACACAATATAACGTGTAAAATACAAACAACTTGAATTAAAACATACAATCTAATATAAATAATCTAATAACTAAACTAATGATGATCTAAAAGACGTAATATTTTAAACTATGACTGTATAAACCAGTATAGTGTAGCAGTGATCCAATCATAATAGAGTGAACAATATGCTAAACAACATGAATGAAACTATCTCTCTAAGTATTGGAGAAAACATGTAAATGAAAATACAATCCTCTCTCTCTGGCCTAAACACAATGCTGACAACGTAGTTGGATATCTATACTAAAGAAGGGAGCATTAATCATATTTAAGACTGTGAGACTGGCAATACGCATAAAGTTAACGTAATCTCCTACCTTTAAGCATAGGTTTGATGCCAACATGTTCAATAAGTCCATATCCCCGATGTGAACCTAATCTTAGGATCCATCTTGTTTCAGCTTGTTCAGTTATGTTAGTAATGTCTCCTAGCCTAATGTTAGGGCACTGTATGTGTAATACTTAAAAATAAAACTTGTGATCTTCACCTTCATTTAGGATATGTTTAGCAATAGCGCTATAGTCTTGACCTCTGGCTACACAGTAAAAGTGATCCCTAATACGTTCTCTAAGGGTTCTATTACTCTTACCTTGTAGATAGAATCAAGTTTTTAGATGTGATGATTATTAAATTGAATGGATACTACCACACTACAGTTAACAGGAAGGATTGCTACAGAGCTTCCTTCTTGCATGTAGATAGTATGCACAAGCCATCGACATTTGCAAACATTGTCAAAGGACAGGTTTTTAGAGTATGTAGACTTTGTAGCAATGATTCCTTGTTAAATGAAGAGTTAATTAACCTTAAACATTATTTTTTGGCAAGGGGATATGATGAATATTTAATAGACTCCAAAATATTGGAAGTTTTAGCAGAGCGTAATACTAGGGCTAGACCTTATTTTTCAAGTAACAGTGTAGGATATGGAGAGGTGAAACACGATAGATCTTATAATAATGTGGGCATTATTGTTCCGTATGGATCAAACATTAATAGTTTTAAGAGAGTGATTAATGACAACTGGAATATTTTGACAGTTGACGATGAAACAAGGGCATTAGTGGGCGATAAACCTAGTTTTGTTTTTAGCAACATGAAGAAATCCATGAAGAATTTACAGCAACAGCTTTGTTATCAAAATATTAGTGGTATGTCTATAGAGATTGATTTTCCATTCTGGGGGACTAGGAGATGTGGGTCATGCCCACAATGTGTATATGTGGATGAGTCACGATTTTTTAGAAACCCCAATACGGGGCGCTTATGGGAATTGAAAAACAATAGTACATGTCGTACACGGAATATAGTGTATGTTGCTCATTGCAAAAAGTGCTTTAAGTTCTACACAGGTAAGAGTAATAGAACCCTTAGAGAACATATTATATCCTAAATGAAGGTGAAGATCACAAATTTTATTTTCAAGTATTACACATATAGTGCCCTAACATTAGGCTAGGAGACATTACTAACCTAACTGAACAAGCTGAAACAAGATGGATCCTGAGATTAGGTTCACATCGGGGATATGGACTTAATGAACATGTTAGCATCAAACCTATGCTTAAAGGCAGGAGATTACGTTAACTTTATGCGTATTGCCAGTCTCACAGTCTTAAATATGGTTAATGCTCCCTTCTTTAGTATAGATATCCAACTACGTTGTCAGCATTGTGTTTAGGCCAGAGAGAGAGGATTGTATTTTCATTTACATGTTTTCTCCAATACTTAGAGAGATAGTTTCATTCATGTTGTTTAGCATATTGTTCACTCTATTATGATTGGATCACTGCTACACTATACTGGTTTATACAGTCATAGTTTAAAATATTACGTCTTTTAGATCATCAATAGTTTAGTTATTAGATTATTTATATTAGATTGTGTGTTTTAATTCAAGTTGTTTGTATTTTACAAGTTATATTGTGTTTTTAATATGATGTGCGCTTTTATGGTGGATAGATTTAAAAAGTTTTAGATTAGCTTTCATTGGTTGATTAGTTAATTGATGTATCATATTTATTTCCTGCTGTTGAACTGTTAGTATGTCTGATGAAGTGGAGGTGAACTCCACGAAAGCGCTTACATCTACTGTTTCTAATAAACCAGTTTTTTATAAGTTCCTGGAGTGAACGAGGTTTATATTGCTACGTGCACTTTCAGCTTTACTTGCCTTCCTTTTGGGTTTGTGTTAATAATATATATATATATATATATATATATATATATATATATATATATATATATACATATACATATACATATACATACACACACACACACACATATACATGTATATATATATATATATATATATATATTACACACACACACATATATATATATATATATATATATATATATATATATATATACACACACACACACACACACACACACACACACACACACACACACACACACACAATTTAGGAGGGTGTGGGTATCCCCCACAAGGAGAGTGCAGGGTGACTTACCCCCATGCAAAAAAGAATTGTGTGTGTATTTTTTTGCGAGTGCTTTCAGCTCGCCATGTTTGATATTTAATTTTTAATAGAAGGTGTGCCGAAAAAGTATGATTCAGTGGCTTGTAGGAAACCTGGTTAGCAACAGTTTGGAATAATTGTCATTCTACAAGAAACTGAAAATAATTTGCGATATGTTGAGCTGACTATAAATAAAAATGACAACAATTGCTAGGGTGAAAAGGTAAAGATATGAGAGATGTATTTAATGAAACAAAACTCAAGATAGTGAGCACTTAGTATAGGAAAAAAGAAGGTAAAACAAAAATGGGATGACTGAATATTGAAAATAAGTCTTGAAGTTATGGGGGCATTTAAACTATCTTTTACAAAGAACAATTATCTTGTTAACTCTGTTGTAACTGACACATTAAGTTTTTTAGGCAGGATATATTTGGTAGCAGAACATGTAGAAAAGCAGACAATGAAAGAAAGATCAGGGAGATCATGCTGGAGTATCAAAAGAAAAAAAAAAAAAAAAAAAATATATATATAAATAAAAATATATATATATATATATATATATATATATATATATATATGTATATATATATATATATATATATATATATATAATAAATCAAGAAGGGAAAGAACAATGTTTAGTCCTGAAGTTCATTTGATATCACAAAGTTATATCAATTAGAGTTTCATACCACACATATCACTTACAAACCAACACCCTTCACCACACCCTATCACTCATTATTAATATATCAAACCCACTTACTTTAAGTTACTACCCTAAAACACTCTTCACCAGACATGATGAACTATAAACAGCAGTCCCACTTAGTACGTAGGTAGAGTAGTGCGTTTATTATCATCACCTTTCTCCTGCTCTCCTACCTCTCCTTTTACCACACTCCACTACATATCAGTACCCCCCCCCCACAATGGCAAACCGAACCTCTATCCACTCCCCTGAAACTTTGTAACTTCCCTATCACACCACTAGACCTCACCTCCTCTAGATCAGTCTCTTACTCTCACTACAAACTGTCAGTCAGAACTAACCCTCACTCCTCATTAAAACATACTAAATTACTACACAAACTAACTAACTGTATCTTCACCTACTCCACAAACTCATTCGCTGTGGTGACATTCACCCTAATCCAGGGCCCACCACAACACCCTACACAGACTCTAAACAGCCAAACCCCCTATACTATAGACCTATCTCCTCTCTCCTCTTCATTAACATAAATGCAAGAAGTATACTTAAAATCCAGGACCTTCACGCTCTTCTAGCTGTATATAAACCAGAAATAGCAGTGTTAACTGAAACATGGCTTAAACCAGAACACCATAATAATGAGATTACAGCCCGTGGCTATAACATGATACGCACAGATAGAGTAGAGAAAAAGAGAGGTGGTGTAGCGATACTGTTCTAAAATCATCTCACCATTGAACAAATTGATTATAACACCCAAGAAATCAAAGATGTTGAACTAATCCTTGCCAAATTAAAACTAAACTCAAACAAACATATCATTATTGCAGGTGGCTACATTCCACCAGGCAATAACACTACTATAATGGAAAACCTGCTAAACTGGATTTCAAATACCGTGCCACAAGAAACTGTACTATTACGTAACTTTAATAATGACTGGCTGAACTGCTTTAGCCACACTCCAACTACCCACATTAACCAGGATAGATTTACCCAAATTATATCCACCCCAACCAGAACAGATAAAACCTCAAAACACGAATCCATCTTAGACTGGATTCTGTTATCTGGCCCCACTCTAGTGTGGCACTCTGGCTGTCTGCCTGATGGTCTAAGTGACCATCAACCAACCTACCTAATTTGGAACAGACCCCATTACATAAGCCAACCCAACCTCAGAGTAATACGTAACAAAAAGACCTTTAAAACAACTGACTTCATCAATTCACCGCAAAGCTGTAATTGGACACCCCTAAAACTACTATTTCTAGATGATGCCATACAGTACTTTAACTCCACTTTCCTGCAAATCCTAAACTGTCACGCCCCCTCCAGAACTATAAGACTAAAAGCTAACTATGTTCCATGGCTAACAAAAGACACTAAGACTACAGTGAAAGAGAGGGATCAGGCCTGGAGTCAATATAAAAAGAACAAAACCAGTAATCTGAGGCAAACCTACCAAGAACTTCGAAACAAAGCCAAAAAAGAAATCAAACTAGACAAAAGTAACTACTACAAAAACATGCAGGAAAAATATGCCAACAGCATGAGAAATTTAGTCTACAATAAATGGCATAATCCACCCAGGTAAAGCCACCACCCCAACCCCAGTACTATCAAACAACCATGACAACATTCCCACACAATTTAACAAGTTCTTTACTGAAACAGTCCAAACCCTTACCAATGCCCTCAATACCACTAGCAGCCCTATACCAGATGGTAGCAAAACCCACCCTACTACTCAAAACAATACCACCAACTTTTCCCTACACCCTGTACCCACTATAAATTATTTCAAAGCTCCTTAAGAAACTCAAACCAACCACACTAGCTGCTGACACCCTACCAGCCGAATTCCTTTAGATAGCAGCAGACGCCACAGCCTAACCCGTATCCATCCTCATAAACAGGTCACTTGCAGAATTCAAAGTCCTCACCCTGTGGAAAACATCACGCATTATTCCACTGCACAAAGGGGGCAACTGCTTAGAACTCACCAACTACTGCCCAATCACAATACTTTCACCTCTATCCAAAATGTTAGAGAGAGTTGTACATTCCCAACTACTTTGGCACTTCTTACAAAGCAACTTAATCTCCAAAACCCAGCATGGCTTTAGACCATCCCACAGCACCACCACAGCATTACTATCATTTACAGATATAGTTAACCACAATAGAAACAAGGGACTATTTGTATTTTCCATTTTCTTAGACTTATCTAAAGCCTTTGCCATGGTAGACCATAACATTCTTCTCCAAACATTATCTACTCTAAGCCTCAGCCCCTCCACTATATCATGGTTTACTAGCTACTTATCTGATCGACAGCAAGCAGTCCTATGGCATGACCAGCTGTCCCCCCTGCTACCAGTATCCATAGGTGTCCCTCACGGATCCATCCTTGGCCCACTATTGTTCTCACTATTCACCAACCAAATCAATTCCTCCTCACTCACAGCATCAGTAGTACAATACGCAGATGACACCACCCTTATAAATGCTGCCCCCACATTAAAGGAACTGCAAATCCTCACCCAAAACACTTTTACTCTAGCAAAACATTGTTCACAAACATCAAACTTATTATTAACCTCAAAAAAACTAAATTAATTCTTTTCGGCCCAGGTCATGCTCCCCCCCCCTCAACAACACTTTCACCATTCACTCCAAAGATAACATTCAAATCACTCCAACTGAACATACTAAACTGTTATACTGGTGTAGAAATAGACAATAACCTCAAATTTGACATCCATATAGCACAAACCATTAAGAAAGTTAATAAAAAACTAGGACTTCTCTATAGGGACAAACACTTTATAACTAAACAAACCAAAGCTGCTATTGCAAGAACTCCTCTCTTATCCATCCTTCTCTATGCCTCTCCCATCCTTACTAATCTCCGCCAGAGTGATCTGAACAAAATGGAATCTTGTTATAACAAAATAGCCAAGTTAGCTACTGAAACCTCATACAAATCCCACCACTGTCTCGCCCTTAACCAACTCAATTGGCTCAAGCTACCTCAACTACTTCTGTTTAATCAAACTCACAATAACGCATAATCTCTTCTACCTTCCAGAAAAAAACTGCACTTCAAAATATAATTAACCCCCACATCCCTACCAGAGCCTTACGATCTAGTTCTCAGAACCTAATAAGCATTATCAGACACAAAAAGTATGCTGGCAAATCTCTCTTTCCCTGCACTATTGCCAAAATCTGGAACTCACTACCTAGCCAAATAACCTCCACTACCTCCACTATTCAATTTAAGAAACTCCTGAGAACCCACTTCTCAAACAATTGTCTTTGTTCATTCTACTCCCCAGGTTAATTTGCACCAATACCATGTTCAAGGATTCTACTAAAGGTCCCCTAATTCCTTTCACTGTAAAGCTTAATAATCACTGGTTATTTCTGTAACAAAATATTGAGAGTACTCATAATTTAGAAAGAAAAAAAATGTTTCTTGTGTGTTTATGTTTTATATTCTATATAAACCCTACTACTAGAATGCTGTATGCTGACTGTACTAAAGGAATTGTTAATCTATACATAACACATGTTTCTATGAAACCTATATCTCTGTATGATACTCTTCTGTAATTTTTTATGACATGCTATTGGAGCTTTTCTCCCCGGGCCTCTGCTGAAAATGGATGTGTGTCCA